>NW_006408544.1:335172-339591 GCF_000296735.1 Chrysochloris asiatica | reverse complement strand
GTTTTGAATTGTTTCCAGTGCTGTATCGATCTTGTTTAATTGCTCTTGTAGTACTTCCCTGACTTCTTCATTGTTTTCCTCTACCCCTTTTCAGAGCATTTGAATTTGTTTCCGTATCATTTTTCTGAATTCCTTCTCAGGCAAATCCAAAACCTGCTCTTCTAGAAAGCCTTTGTCTGTCTACAGCTCATTTGTCTCAGCTACTCTTCTGTTTTTGGACATGTTTTGATATCTTTTGTTGTTTTTTGTTTGTCATGTCCAGTAGTTGTATGGGTTTTTAATGCTTAAATGGATGTTTGTTACTGTGTTAGGAAGCTTACTGGATGTCTCCTGGTGGATATGATCAGGAGATAGGCTTTCCTTTTTGCATGCAATGCTTAGCAGCTGTCATTGGCTCTTTTCTCAATTGTAGAATATTATGGGGTATGCTTTTTGTTTGGCTATATGACCACGATTGCTGACTCTTCTTGGGTAACGTAGGGAGAAAAAGCTCCCATCTCCAGGAAAAATATGTGATCAAAAGGCCCAAAAGCAGAAGCAATATAAAAGCAGAGACAAAAACAACCACTTTTAAACAAAAATAAAACTGTGACCAACTGGCCAGTTGCCTTGCTACACAGGCAGTGTGTGCACCGTAGAAGCCTCTAGTAGTGGGTGGGGGTGTCCACTTGCTCAGGCCCCTCCCTCCTCTAGTCACCACCATAGAGGTGCTCAGATAGATATTGAGAAGTTAATGGTAGAAATATTGTTTACTATTTTTGTCTCTGAAGGTCAGTTAGGTATTGCGTGTGCACAGCGTAATTCTTGAAATAGTTGCGTCTTTTTATGATGGTGTTTTACACATTGTTCATATGGTTTGTCTGTCAGGCCAAACCTTCTTTTTTTCTTGCTGGATAGGTAGGAGTAAAGGGTCCTGCACATTTTAACTTTAGGGCTGGGACCCACAGGCAGAAGTCAAAAGCAGCAACCAAAGAATTTGCCCTTGGACCAATGGGGCTCTTTCTCTCTGTGTAGTGGGAAACCTGTGGTCTCAATGCTGGACTTTTTAGGGGGTGTGCTCCCACCCACCTGAAGGCGTCCAGGTTGGGCAAAGAAGGTACGATAGGGAAGAGGAGGAAAAAAATGTGTCGAATCCCCCCACACCTCCTTTTGCAAATGTCACTGCTCTGCTTTAAGCTCCAGTTCCCTGTACCGGTCTGGCTGTAGCCATGCCCTCTGACCTCCACCTGGGTGAGACGGCTGCAGAGGAAGTCCCGTGTCTTGACCAATTTCTAATCACAATATTTTCCTTTATACCGTGATTTTTCCACTGGTGGGTGCAGGAAATTGACGCCCTGACCCTTATGCTAGATCCAGAGCTCTGGTGCTGTTCTATGAGAGCAGTGTCTCTGGGTTTTCATCCCCTCCCCGATGGATCCTATCCTATCTGACTCTGCTCTGCTGCCGCCAAACCAGAAGTCCTCCATTTTGATCTTTTCTTGCTTGTCTTTTTAATGACGTTTTGTATCTTCATGAATGATACTCTTAATGTCATCCCACAACTCTTCTGTTTTTTGGTCACTAGTGTCCAATGCAACAAATCTGTTCTTGAAATGGTCTCTAAATTCTGGTGAGAATTATTGAAGATCATATTTTGTCTCTTATGGACTTGTTTTAATTTTCTTCAACTTCAGCCTGAACTGGCATGTTGATGGTCTGTTCCATATTTGGCCTCTGACTTTGTTTCTCCTCCCATGTTGTTGTTAAGTGCCATCTAGTCAGATCTGACTCATAAGGACCCTGTATATGGTTTCCAAGGAGCAGCTGGTGAGTTTGAAGCACATCTTGTGGTTCAAACAAACATTGTGGTCCAATGCTTATACTACAGCGCCACACCAGGAATCCTCTCTTCCCATTGCCATTGTTGTTAAGTGACATCGAATCACTTCTGACACAGAGCGACCCTCTTAGTGTTTCCAAGGAGCAGCTGGTGAACTTGTGCAGTCCAGTGCATTAACCCACAGCACTACACCAGGATTCTTCTCTTCCCAAAGATGTAGTCAGTTTGATTCCTGTGTGTTCCATCTGGTGAGGTCTAGGTATATGTTGTTGTTACATGCCCTCAAGTCAGTTCTGACTTATAGAGACCCTGTATAGAGTTTCCAGGGAGCAACTAGTGGGTTTGAACCCCTGACCTTGTGTTTAGCAGTCTAGTGGTTATCCCACAGCACCACACCAGAACTCCTTTTATGCTGCAATGAAGAAGTCATTGTTATGCAAAATTCTATCATGCATTCTCCAGCATCATTTCTATCACAAAGGCCATATTTTTCAATGACTCATCTTTCCTCGTTGTTTCCAATGTTCACATTTCAATCACTAGTTATTATTAATATATTTTGATTGCATGTTTGATCAATTTCAGACTGAAAATATTGGTAGAATTCTTCAAGTTTGTCATCATTGGCTTTAGTGGTTGGTACATAAGTTTGAATAATAGTAATATTAACTGGTCTTTCTTGTGGACTTATGGATATTATCCTATCACAGACAGCATTGTACTTCAAGACAGAACTTGTAATGCTCTTTTTAATGATGAACGTGATGCCATTCCTCTTCAAGTTGTCATTCTTGACACAGTAAACCATATGTTTGTCCAGTGCATTTCAATGCATTTCAAAGATATCAATCTTTGTTTCATTTCATTTTTGATGACTTTCCATTTTCTTGCATCCCACATTCAGATTATTAATGAATGTTTACAGCTATTTCTTCTTATTTTGAGTTGTGCCTTGTCATCAAATGAAGATCCTGAAAGCTTTGTTCCATTCACGTTCTTCTAGTCAACTCTAGTTTGAGAAGGCAGCTCTTCCCCAGTCCGATTTTGAGTGCCTTCCAAAATGTCTACCCTCTGTGACACTTTGGTATTTTAAATATCAGTGGTATAATTTCCAGCATCACAGCAGCATGCAAGCCATCACAGTGTGACAAACTGACAGAAAAGAGTTTGTAGATCTAGTGTAGGTAACACAAACTAGGAGGACTGACAGCCATCTTCCACTTCTGAGTGAGGGCTTGTGAAGGATGGACACTGACCAGAATGTCTAGTGCCTTCAATGTGGGCCAGGCCAGATAGCGAGATGAGAGCATCATAGAGAAGAGGGAACAAGGTGGCAGGAAAGGAAGAGAATGGGTATTGGCATCAGATGGATTCAGGCTTCATCAGTGTAAGCTTGGATATGTTTTTAAAATCTCTTTGGATTTTATTATCTGTAAAAAAGTCAAATGCACAGGATTGCCATTAGGATACAACATGGTCCTTAATCTATACCAGCACCTCACACAATGCCTGGCACAGAGGAAGAACTTAATGCATTGAGTATAATGTTCTTAGGAGTGGTGGTAGTGGTGGTGATTTTGTGCTGTGGAATGTGTCCTAACTCATAGCGACCCTGCATAGGGTTTCTGAGGCTGTAAATCTTTATGGGAGCAGAAAGCTTCATCTTTCTCCCATGGAATGGCTCGTAGTTTTGAACTCTTGACCTTCAGGTTAGCAGCCTGACTCATAACTACGGTGCTACCAGAGCTCCTTCTTAGTAGTAATGGTACATATATAGGGTGGAATACTACTCATTCAATAGGAATTGGACCACATTATGCAGAATGAAATAAATCAGTCACAAAAAGACACATATTGTTGACCTCCCTTACATAAAAAGACAAAAGAAGGCAAATGTATAGACAACAAAGTTTATATCAGGGATGATAGGGAGAGACAAGAGTGGTTGGCTGATGGTGATGGAAATATAACATTGATTAAGGGTAGGGCTACAGAGTCAATTATTGTTATTGCTGTCAATAAATTGTACACCTGTAAGAAGTTGAATTGGAAAAAGTTGTGTAATAGATGTATTTGCAATAATGACAAAAATAAATAATAAAAGGTAACTGCTGAAGCTGCTTCTGTATCAACAGAATCTTCATTATATTTGGTTTCTAGCTTTGGAGGGTTAGGGTTAGGGTTTCATGGGACATACCGGCTTTAATTGGTCTAATAACATGTTTAATGCTTCTGTTCTACCTGCTAGTTAGTTGTGTAGTGCCTGGAGTCTTACAAGCTTGCAAACAATCATCTAAGGCAAAACAATTGCTCTCTATTCACCTGGAACAACAGAGGAAGAAATGAATAGGAGGATATGGAATGTGTGGCTGATTCCCTCCATGAACTACTGCTACCTTTTTCATGAGAACAGAAGTGAATGGTATCCAGCTACCATTACTGAACATCTTGATCAAAGATTTCATAGAAAACTCCTGATCAAAAGGAGGAAAATGCAGAAGAGAATTTTAAATTCTCATGGACCCAAGACTTCCTGAAGTCATGAAGGTTAGATGAAACTATTGCCCTGAGATCATCTTTAAACCAAAATATCCCCTGGA
>NW_006408544.1:322788-334822 GCF_000296735.1 Chrysochloris asiatica | reverse complement strand
TCAGTACTGACTCACAGCAACCCTATTATGCACAACAGAATGAAACACTGCCCGGTCCTGGTCCAATCTCACAATCGTTATTATGCTGGAGTTTACTGATGCTGTCACTGTGCCATCCCATCTCATTGAGGGGTTCTTCTCTTTTTCTCTGACCCTCCACTTTACCAAACATGATATCCTTCTCAAGTGACTGGTCCCTCCTGACAATATGTCCTGAGAGATGAAGTCTTGCCATCCTAGCTTCCTAGGAGCACCTCTGGCTGTATTTCTTCCCACACAGATCTGTTTGTATATGAGGTTATTGAAAATACCATGGCTTGCATCAGGTACACCTTAGTCCTCAAACTGACATCTTTGCTCTTGAACACTTTAAATAGGTCTTTGTGCAGCAGATTAGATAGGAACTTTAGCTTGCATTAGATTTATGTTAATGGGGAAGGAAGAAATCAAGAAAGGAGAATGAGAGTGGCTACCCAGCTCAATAAGTCCTGGTGTGGCACTGTAGGCTAATGCGCCAGACTGCAAGGTCAGTTTGAACCACAAGGTCCGTGGTTCAAGCTCACCAGCCACTCCTTGGAAACCCTATATGGGTTTCTGTGATTTGGAACCAACTCAGTGGCACTTAACAACAACAACAACAAACCACCTCAAAGAACATAAGCCATGACACTAAATAGTACATGCAGGAAACTCTTGAATTGGAGTATGTTTTTGCTCTGTATATTCTCAACAACACAAAATAAATAAAACTACTTAAAGAGAGAGAGTGCACCAGAGTGTGAATCCAGTGTCCACTACATGGTGGGCCCTCAAAAAGGAATTGATGGATGAATGAATGAATAAATGAATGAATGAATGAATACAGCTTTGAAATCAAACAGCTGCACTGGTTAGTTGTATGATCTTAGACCATGTGCTTGTTTCTTAATGGCTTCACTCATTCTCTGAAAAAGAGGCCTACTAAATAAGGATGTTTACTGATGCTCACAGATGAGGAAACAGAGGCCAGAGTAACTAAACAGTTTGTCTAGTATTTCACAACTGATACATGGCAAGACCAGGGTGCCTACTCCAAAATTATTGCAAATATTAAATGAAACAAGAATGCAAAGTTTCTGTCTCAATAAATGTTCATTTATTCCCAGCAACAGGATGGCCTGCTAGTCTTGGTGTCCTGGCCAGGGAAACTGAGCCCAGGAAGGGCTTGCAGCTGCCACGGGGACCAGGACTGACTCAGAGACAGCTGCACGCCGGCTGTTAAATGTTGGCACTGGCATTTGGGAGGAACTCTCCAAGTGGATTCTCTAGAGAATGACCTTCCCTGGGGGGCCATTTCCCAAGTAGCCGTCTCGCCTCTGAGGGTGGAGCCCAGTCTGCACAGCCTTGAGGGTGGAGCCTAGGCTGCCCTAACAAGTCATGTCCCTCATTCTTGTTGTTGCTATATGCCATCAAGTCCTTTCAGACTCATAGCAACCCTATATAGGGTTTCAGAGAGGGACTGGTGGGTTTGAACTGCTGACCTTGCGATTGGCAGTCCAGTGCTTATCTTATAGTTCCACACCAAGGTTTGTGTGCCTAGTTGTTGTTGGTATTAAGTGCTGTCGAGTCAGTTCCAACCCATAGTGACCCTGTATAGGGTTTTCTAGGAGTGGCTGGTGGGTTTGAACTGCTGACCTTGCATTTAGCCTTTCAGTCCAGCACATTATCCTGCAGTGCCACCCCAGGACTCCTGTGTGCCTAGTAGAGAGACCCAAGACCCACGTGAGGGAGGGTGTGCTAGAAGCAACAGCCCCAGCCCATGGGCTATTCTTCATCAGAGTTACCAACTTTGACCTGGTTAACCTCTTTCCTATGACAATGCATCCAGGACAGGTGTGAGAATCCTCATTTTACAGATGAGGAAACTAAGGCAGGTATCTCTCACTCTCTCCATTCCCACTGCTGTTGCATCGCTTCTGACTCATAGAGACCCTGTAAGACTGAATAGGCATGCTTCTTTACTGAGTCTATAATCTTTGTGGGACCAGACAACCTCGTCTTTCTCCTGAGGAGCGGCTGATGGTTTAGCATCAGGGAAGGTTAAGTACATAACTTATGAGGACTAGAGTGGCAGAGTGGTGGCTTAGTGGTTATGAATCGAGCTGCTAATCTCACAGTCAGCAGTTCGCAACTATCAGCTGCTCCACGGGAAAAAGATGAGGATTTCTGCTCCTGTAAAGATTTATAGCCTCGGAAATCCTGTATAGGGTCACTGTGAGTCGAAACCGATTCCACGGCACATAACAACAACAACAAACATGGAAGTCCACGTTCTTATCCCATAGTCACATTTACTTTCCCTCAATGGAACTGAAACACTCTCGAGAAACAGAAAGGGCTCCAAGTTCCAGATTCCTTAGGGCCAGAACTCCAACTGTCCTTTTCTCTTGCTCATCCATACTTGAAGCACAGGTATTTACCTCTTTGCAGAGAGTACTTTGCCCATTCATCTGCCCAACAACTGTTCCATGTGCCAGGCCTTGTGGAGGGGATGCTTGAAAATAACAATTACAACTCACCCCTACAAGGTATTGAGTATTCTTCAAGGCACTTTACCTGTATCTATTCCTTTAATACCCACAATAATTAGATAGATAGCTACTATGATTATCTTTTCTTTGTAGATGAAAAAAAACTGAGGCAGAAATTTCATCAAGGTCTCAGGTAGCAGTGCCAGGATTTGCCTGGGGAATCTGAGATCAGAGCTCATATGTTTCACTACTTGATACTCTCCTGCTTCTCCTAGTCCCTGCCTTCATGGAACTTCCTTTCTTTCTTTTCCAACAGGCATTTTAAAATAACATGATAATCATTTAATTCAGAATTATTTACCAAGAAACAAACTGGACATTGGAAATGAATGATCCTGGATCTGTAATGTGCCTGAGAACCCTGAGACCACGGGAAGGACTCAGGATCATGAATAGTTCCTTGATTTCCTGTCTGCAGTGGCTTTGACTGCTGTAATTCCTTTGGAAAATCTCATCACCTCTTTGAGCTTTCATTTCTTTGTTTAAAACACATACTGTCAGTACCTACTCCACTCAGTAGGATTGCTGAATGGCTGTGGGTTTATTGTAATACCTATTGTATCCTGGTGTGGCGCTGTAGTTAAGCACTGGATTGCAAGGTGGGTGGTTCATACTTACCAGCTGCTCCCATGGAAACCCTATGCAATGTCACTATGAGTCAGGAGTGACTCGATGGCACTTAACAATTCTACCAAACATTTTTGTGGAGACTTAATGAAGTGGCAGATGAAAAACATATATTTAAAAAACAAAACAAAACAAAAAAAACATTGGGCAAGGGTTTGTTATTGGACCAAAGTGAAAAGTTGGTGTCAATTTGATGAATGAATGAGTGAGTAAATAGTCCTAGCAGTCCTTCAGATTGACTCCCTGGCTGACAAATGACTCCCTTCAGGAGATCTGGGGTTTTCCAGGATCCAACAAGGCTCTTTATCCTTGGCTATGTCTCATTCTTCTGCCTTATGAGTTCTTTTGATCAGGTTTAGTGAGAGCGTCTATGAGTGCTTTAGCAAACGTTTCCTACTGCCTGCTATAAGACATGCCTCTATGGGGAGGCATAGATGGATTTGGAATGGTCTTTGTCCTCAAGAACTCACAGGCTAGGAGGAGAAATCGCAATAATATAATAATAGTAATAATTGCTCAAGCGATTATTGAGTACTCACCACATTGTAGATATTGTGCTAAGTTTTTATATATTTAATTTAACCATTACCACAATTACAAAAGGTCATTAAGAAAGAAAGAAAAGACCAAAATGGATGTCTGGAAAGTCTCGGAAACTTGCTCTCCAGCATAGAGATGCTAACAGCAAATGGAAGAATTGAGATTAAAAAGCTGAACAGATCATTTCAAAGGGCAGTTCAAGAAGACAAAATCAAATATTATAATGAAATGTGCAAAGATTTTTCCCAAAGGGATGAGCATGCTCAGTATTTCTCAACCTGAAAGAACTGAGGAAAAAAATCAAGCTTTGATGTGAAATACTGAAGGATTCTTTGGACAAAATGCTGCATGATGCAGAAAGCATCAAAAGAAAATGGAAAGAATACATAGAGTCACTGTACCAAAAAGAAATGGTCAGTATTCAGCCATTATAAGAGATAGCATATGCTCAAGAGCCAATGTTACTGAAGGAAGAAGCTCAAGGTGCACTGAAGGCACTGACAAAGAACAAGGATCTGGGAATTGATGGAATGCAAATTGAAATCTTTCAACAAACAGATGCATCACTGAAGGCACTCATTCATGTATGACAACAAATTTGGAAGACAACTACTTGGCCAACTAATAAGAAGAAAATCATATTTGTAACCATTCCAAAGAGAGTTGACCAATGGAATGTAGAAGTCATGGGACAATATCATTATTATCTCATGCAAGTAAAATTTTGCTAAAGATAATTTTTAAAACGGCTACAACAGTACATTGACAGGGAGCTGTCAGAGGTTCAAGTCAGATTCAGACAAGGATGTAGAATGAGGGATATCATTGTTGACATCAGATGAACCTTGGCTGAAAGCAGAGAACACCAGAGAGATGGTTACCTGTGCTTTGTTGACTACTCAAAGGCTTTTGACTATGTGGATCATGACTAACTATGGACAACATTGCAGAGAATGAGTATTTCTGGAATACTTAGTTGTGCTCATGAGGAACCTGCATATAGACCAAGGAGCAGTTATTCAAACAGAACAAGAGGATACTGAAATGGTTCAAAATCAGGAAAGGTGTATGCCAATGGTATATTCTTTCACCATACTTAATCAATCTATATGCTGAGCAAATAATCTGAGAAGCCAGATTACATGTAGAAGAATGTGGCAACAGGATTGGAGGAAGGCTCATTAACAACCTGTAATACACAGATGATACAACCTTGCTTGCTGAAAGAGAACTTACAATACTTATTGATGAAGATCAAAGACCACAGTCTTTGGTATGGGTTGCACCTCAGTGAAAAGAAAATTAAAATCCTTACAACTAGACCAGTAAATAACATCAAGACAAATGGAAAAAAAATAAAATTAAAATTGTCAAAGACTTAATTTTGCCAAGATAGTGATGGCTGTGCTGTCATTGCTATTGAAGGTGATGGTAATAATGATGATATTTATGATAATGGTGCTGTTGGTGCTGATGATGACAATGGAGACAAGAATAATGTTGATGGTGATGATGACGATGGTGATAATGGTGAAGATGAGAATGATAGATAGTAGGGTTGATGGGAATGATTCTGGTGATGATGGTAGTTATATATGACAATGCTAATCCTCTGGAGCCCATTCATTGAGCTTCTGCTTTGTGCCAAACCCTGAAATGGTGGTCCACCATCTCATTAACCTTTAACACAACTTGTCGATGACAACATCATTGACTCCATTTTACTCACAAGAATCCTGAGCCAAAGGAAGACCAAGTGACCGAATCAAGTGTAAGCATCAATTGGCGCTAAGCCTGTGCTTGTGCATGCCTCACTACAGAGCTCCTGTCCTTTCCCATACCAGTATCCCCAACTTGTGGACCATGGGACCAGTCATCTCATGGTTGAAAGATTTGTTGAAGACTAATGAACAGATCTCTAAGGGATCAAAGAAAGTGTACATACCATTTTCTCAAATAAGTATTCAAATATATGTAGTGATATTAAAAAAAAAAAAAAAATATATATATATATATATATATATGTTGTTAAGTGCCATTAAGTTGATTCTGACTCTTAGCAATCCTGTATAGGGTTTCCAAGAAGCAGTTGGTAGAGTTGATCTACTGTCCTTGCATTAGTAGTCCATTGTTTATCCTGCAGAGCCACGCAAGGACTCACTCTCTTTCTAGGTATCTATCTATCTAGCTAGCTAGCTAGCTATCTATCTATCTAGCTATCTATCTATCTAGCTAGCTAGCTATCTATGGTGATGCTATGATTACAAAAATACAACTTAAATGAAAAGTATTGTATTCATTGTAGCTGTTCTGTAGATGTTTGTTTGCATTCCCCAATGAGAAGATACTAAGTGTTAAACCATTTTTGGAAAATAGTGTTATGTGAAAAGGTGCCCTTGTGCTAAGAGCAACTGGGAAGGACCATGTCATCCTGCAGAGTGTTTTTAAAATGCTTTGCCTGGTGTCTGGCACGGAGAGAGAGATCACTTGGAGGAGGGGGAAAGCTCAACAGACTCGGAATTAAGAACCTGAGGCATTTGTCTTGGGTGAGTTTTGTACTAGACCTGACCTGTCATTCTCAATGATTTTGTCTCCATAGACTTGAACCCAACAACTAATAACTTCCCTTAAACGACTGTTGAATACATGATGCATGAATGAATGAATAATGAAAGAAAGAATAACTGCATTATAAACAAACTATGCTCGGGGAACCCATTGTTGTTGTTAAGTGCTGTCAAGTCCATTTTTAACTCTTAGGGACCCCGTGTGACAGAGTAGAGCTCCACTGTACTGGGAAGGGTTTCTTGTCTATAATATTTACTGGAGCAGATCGCTAGATCTTTCTCCCACGGAGCCACTGGAGAGATTTGAACCATCAACTTTTCAGTTAATAGCTGAGCTCTTAACCATTGTGCTACCAGGACACCTTGAACAACTATTTCCCCACAAGTAGTTCTTGAAAGTGATAGTTTCTCAGCTCCAGGTGTAAGAACAGAATGCCTAGAGGTTCAACAGTGGCTGGTGCCTTGGCTTCAGCACCCTGAGTGGGGTTATGAGGTTGTGTCTGTATCCTTGAAGGAACCCTGAATTTGCCTCTGTGATGAGCATGTTGGGAAATGGGTGGTAACTGGGGCTTCAGTGTGAGACCACTCTCAGCAAGACCATGTTCACTATTTTTGGATGTGTTTTTCATATTCAAATGAAAATTGACAGATGGTGGTAGTATAATATTCTCATTTTCTCTACTTTCTACAGGCCTCCCTCCAACACAGCCCTACAAACTCTTGGATATCTCTGACACATCTCGACATGAAAGCACAGCTGGCTTTTGGCAGGTAATCTGCCCCATCTCTCCCCTACACCAGCAGCTAGAGAGCAGTCTCAGCACAACCCAGAGGCCACTGGGCCATTTTTGTGGCCAGGAGGTGGCAGGGATGGCCTCAGCCTTGTGCTGCCTAGTGCTGCAGGACAAAGCCTCCCTTAAGAATTCCGGAAAAGGCCACCCAGATGTCCAGGGTTCTGCGATTGGCATGTCTGCAAGTGGCAATATATGGGGAAGGAAAAAATCCTGGGATAGAAGCCAGGAAACGGATTCTGACCCCACCTCTGCCTTTACTGCACAGGAAAATCTCCAGCCAGTACCTTCCTTTCTGGGTCTGTGTTTCTTTGTCTGTAAAGTGAGGGCTGGGACTCAGTGGGCTGGGCAGGTCTCAAGCAACCATTCGAGGCTGCAGCCAGTGAGCTGTGGGAAATGTGCAGTGGGGTGGCACTGTGGCTGGATGCCCTTTCCTAGAATTCAGTCTTCTCTCTGATTGCTCCATGGACCTCACAACCAAGGGAGCCTGGACTGGGCTCTGTGTGTACATGTGTGTGAATGTGTGCTTTGGGAGAAGAAGCGTGGGTCCCTTCGAACAAACTCTGAGGTCAAGCTCAGACCATAACAATCACTATTCTCAAGCCTGCCATCTTAGGCCTGGGAAGCACATCATGTCACTACAGCTGTTGTTGTCAAGATAGGAAGGATAGAGGTTGCCAACATGCTGAGATCATGGGCAGGACCCAACACAGAATGTAGGGCAGGAGCAACTAGCTTGATGAGGGGCAAAACAGCATCATTGGAAACCAGGCTAACCTAACAACGAGGCCTTCATCCATGTGGAAATAAGTGCACTGGTCAAAGCTCATGGACACATCTGCAGGGTAGGTGATGAGGAGCTGTCTAGGAGATGAGGCCACTGGCGAAGGAAGGAGACTGTTTATCCAGTAGCTGTAGGTGTCTGGCAGACTGGAGGCTGCCCGAATCATGGGGCTACTCTGTGACTTGAAGGCTCTGATGAGACATGAGACATGTCAGGATTTATAGTAGCAAGAAGTTCAGTGAGTCAATACCCTGCCCCAGAGCAGCTTCCGAAGCCTGCCTGAGTCTGGCCAGACTCCAGGGGACAAGGGTTATCCTGACTCCCTCAAAGCCTGTGAGTATCTGCCTGCATTTGCCTCCTTGACCTGAGTACATGGTCTAGGAAGTTCCTGAGCACATGATATTGTGTGACTGGCACAGATGTAAGGCATGCTGGGAATTTGGAGACACAGGAAGCTGGGGTCTGGGAGGAGGCTAAAAGTAAGTAGAACTGGACTAGAGAGATCCTCGTGCCAGCCTCATCTCCTCCACTTCCTCCTGGCCCCTGTCTCCTTGTCTAGGGAGCCTTTCCAGGCCCCCAGTCAGTCTTAGCTGAGTCAGGGGATACTATCTCTGTGCTCCCCTGTCACAAATTTGTCATTTTTGCTGTTAGCTACTGCCTGGTTGGCTCTAACTCATGGTGACTCCATGCACAATGGAACGAAATGTTGCCCAGTTCTGCACCATTCCCATGATCATTAGTGGGTAGGCTCATTGTGATCCATAGGATTTTTACTGACTGGTTTTCAGCAGTACATCACCAGGCCTAGGTCTATCGTAGTCTGGAGGGTCCATTGAAACCTGTTCAACATCATAGCAACAAGCAAACCTCTACTGAAAGATGAGTGCTGGCTGCACTTGTGGCCCACTGGCTGGGAACTGAACCTGGGTCACCTGCGTAGAAGGCAAGAATTCCACCACTGAGTCACCACTGCCTCGACTGCCACAGTGCACACCCTTCTCGCAACTGTTGGTTTTTAAGTTGTCTCCCCCATCATACTGAATTCCTTGAACATAGAACAGTGTCTTAGCCATCCCAGAGTGAGCTGTAGGAGCGAGCCCTGGAGACTGAAATGCTAGGTAGGAAAACTTTGGTCGCACCAGTCATTTGGACATATTTTATTGTCTGACCTGCCCTATTCTCTGAGCTGGGCACTGAGGTACAGAGAAGAAGAAAGCATGCTGTTGTTCTAAAGAAGCCTCTAGTATGATGAAGGCAATGGGCATGGAAGTAGCCAGAGTCCAACAAAGTCCATGAAAGCAGTCTCTGTCTAGTTTGGTTGTTGAGGTGATTCAGGGAAGATGAAACTGGGCTTTGAGGGATGGGTAGAAGTTCACCAGGTTTTAAAACAAAACAAATTAAAAGGCAAGAGTGGGATATACATATATATGTTGTTGTTGTTAAGTGTCATTGTGTCAATTCCAACCCATAGCGACCCTGTATAGGGTTTCCAATGAGCAGCTGGTGAGCTTGAACCACCGATCTTGAAGTTCAAATGACTTAGCAGTCTGACACATTACCCCACAGTGCCACACCAGGAATCCATACACACACACACACACACACACACATATATATATCCCACAAATATATAAAAATTTGGAAGAGGGTATTTGTCCATGTGTAATCATAGGAATTAGAACAATTCTTGTTGCATGGAAGAGGTTGGAATCATTGAGATGAAACAAAGTGTATGATTTATTGAATGTAAAACTGATGATATTGTCTGTAAGCCATCACCTAGTTCACAATAAAAAGTCCAAAAAAAATTTTTTAAATACAAAAAACAAAATAAAAGGTGTATTCTAGACTAAGGAGACAACAAGGGCAAAGATGAAGCGGCTGGGAAATAAAGGTGCACAGTAGGAGTGGATGGAAATGAGGCTGCAAGGTGGGCAGGACTTGGAATGCCACACTAAGGAGCTCAGGACCAGGGACAGGAGATGACCAGCTCCACAGTGCTCAGAGATACCTCTGGCAGTGGGCAATGGGCAGAAGCCCTGCATTCTACTGAGAGCTAAGAGAAGGTGCTCAATGTTAGAACCTAACAGGATGCCCCATGCTGAAGTGTCTGGCTGGAGAGTCAAAGTCTTAGGGGTCCTCTTGCAGGCCTTCATATCTCCCAACCAGAGAATCCACAAGTGCTCTGGGGCCCCATCCTGGGTTGGCTCAGCCTTGCTGGACTTTCCATCAGTCAACACGTTTTCCACCCCACCCAGGTCTTCTCCCTCCTTCTGACCCTAAAGAGTAGAGGCGAAGTGCCTATGATAATTTGTTTTAAATTGCTGAATGATCCCTCACAGCTGGTGAGGGAAACTGCAATGGCGAATAGAGTAGAAAGTGCTCATTGGCACTGCCACTCCTCTCAAGTGGCGCCCAGGGCATATGCCCTGTACCTACCATATCCTAGATATGCCTCTGCGGAAGAGCAGTGAGCCGTAGGCAGTAATCCTTTAAGGATGCAATGGTGTTATTAAGTCCCTCCTCAACCTTTTTTTTTTTTTCTCTACTAAATAATAACAAGTTGGCTCCTGCCCTGGGGTGGTTTTCTGTGTAGTAGGTAATACTTGGCGAATTTCATAGTTTTACAGTTTCCTCTCTTGGCAGAACTCAAAACACTTTCACACCTGTCGTCTCGGGGGTATTAAGAGTGGGCTGTGGAGCAGAAAGATTTAAGCTTCAATCCCATCCTGTCACTCCCTTGGGGGGGGGCAGTGTAACCAGGGGGGCCTCAGGACTTCGTCTATGAAATGGGAAGAATGATAGCTTCCTCTAAGGTGCTTGGTTCCTGAATCAAATGCAATAGACAGGGAAGACTTGGCTCAGTGCTCATCACATGGTCTAACGTACATTCTCTGCTTCTCTGCCAACTCCCATCCCTACGGGGCAGCTAGCAGCTTCTGGCTGGCAGTGGTGGCCTACCTAGTTTGTGCTGCAAAGGTGGCTTCAGGGCATGCACAGTAACATATGTGCCCTAACAGGAAGCCAGGCCAATTAACTTGACTTTTCCCTGAAAAATTCAATTCAGCAGAACTGTCCTGTCTCCTTCTCTGTTTCAGGCACTGGTAGACACTGGGGGTATGGAGATGTAAACAAAGGACTAGCAATGCACTGTGAAAAACAGTAGCCGCAGAAGCACGTGCAAGAAACAGGAGATGTGCAGAAGCGAGGGAGGGGTCAATTCTTTAGGGGGCTGTGGTTAAGAAAAGCACTGTGGCGGAAGGGACATGTGAGCTGGCACTGGAAGGATCGAGAGGAATTTATCAAAGCAGAAGGGGTTCAGGGAGGGAGGGGGCAGCAATGCCATGCAGAGGGACCTATATGTGCGCAAACGTTCTGGTGTGTTTGGTGTGTGTTTTATCTGCCCAGCTGAGCTCCCATTGTGGAGAAGCATTCAAGGAATCTTAGCATCCAACCCCCTCGTCATCCCAAATGCCATCTGAGGGCCACACCCACAGCAAGCCCCACATTTTAAGAGGAGTATCAGTGATCTTTGTGATGAAGCCAGATGTGTATCCTCTATATGAGTCCTGTTGCAGTGGCGCTGTGGGTTAGTGCACTGGACGGCAAGGTAGATTTGAGCAGCAAGGTCGGTGGTTCAAGCTCACCAGTTGGTTTTCGGAAACCCTTCACAGGGTCTCTATGGGTCAGAACCGACTCGATGGCACTCAACAACAACTTCGGGTGGTTCACTGGTTAAGCAATCAGCTGCTAACTAAAAGGTTCAAACCCACAAGCAACTCTATAGGAGAAGTCTTCACAGTCTGTTCCCATAGACTATAGTTGTTATTGTTGTTAGGTGCCATCTAGTTACTTCCAACTCACAGTGATCCTGTGTACAACAGAGCAAAGCACATCCCAGTCTTGTGCTGTTCACACAATCATTGCTCTGTTGAAGCTCATTCTTATAGCCAACATGTCAATCTTGTTGAAGTTCTTCCTTTTTTTCACTGACCCGCAACTTACCCAGCATGATGTCCTTCTCCAGAGACTGGTCCCTCCTGATAACATACCCAAAGTACATGACATAAAGTCTTGCCATCTTTGTTTTTAAGGAGCATTCTAGCTATACTTCTTCCAACACAGATTTATTTGTTCTTCTGACATTCTATGGTA
>NW_006408544.1:318419-320963 GCF_000296735.1 Chrysochloris asiatica | reverse complement strand
CCCATTCTTTACAATGTTACCCATAATTTGTTATGATACACACAGTTGATTGTCTTTGCATAGTCAATAAAACACAGGTAAACATCTTTCTGATATCCTTTTCATTCAGTAGTGATCTCCCTTATTCTACGTTCCTCTTCTGAATCCAGCTTGAATTTCTGACTATACTTCTACACCCGTTTTTAAATTATGTTTAGCAATATTTTTCACCACTCGTCTGTCAGTTTGTCTTATTGTGGCTTGAGTATTGCTGTAATGCTGGAAGCTATGCAACCAGAATTTTAAATACCAGCAGGGTCATCATCTATGGTGGACAGGTTTCAGCTGAGCTTCCAGACTAAGAAAGACTAGAAGGAGTGGAAGACTACTTCTGAATGTTTAATCACTGAAAACCTTATGAGTAGCACCAGAGTATTGTCAGACATAGTGCTGGAAGATGAGCCCCTCAGGTTGGAAGTCACTCGAAACACTACTGGGGAAGAGCTGCCTCCTCAAAGTAGAGTTGACCATGGTGACACAAATGGAGTAAAGCTTTCGGGACCATAATTTGCTAATGGGGCAAAACTCAGAATGAGGAGAAACAGCTCTATATATCAATTAATAATCAGAAATGGAATGTATGAAGTATGAATCTGGGTAAGTTGTCAGAAATGAAATGGAACATATAAAGTTTGATATTCTAGATATTAGTGAGCTGAAATGGACTATTTTGAATTGAGTATTTTGAATCTGACAATCATTTAGTTTACTATGTAGTTTATATGCCAAGAATGACAAATTTAAGAGGAATAGTGTCACATTCATTATCAAAAAGAATATCTCAAGATCTATCTTGTCTATGATAGGATAATATCCATACACCTACAGGGAAGATCACATGCAAATAAAATATATACTGATGAAGGTCAAAGATCACAGCCTTAGTACAGATTACAGCTCAGTGCAAACAAAAAATCCTCACAACTGGACCGGCAAATAACAAGATAATAAATGGAGACAAGATTGAAGTTGTCAAAAACTTCATTTTGTTTGGACCAACACTCATGGAAGCAGCAATCAGGAAAACAAATGACATATTACATTATGCAACTCTGCTGTACAAGACCTCTTTAAAATGTTCAAGAGCAAAGATATCTGTCTGAGGACTCAGATGTACCTGACCCAATCCATGGTATTTTTAGTAGTTTCATATGCAAGTGAAAGTTGGACGATGAAAAAGGAAGAACTTAGAAGAATTAATGCATTTGAGTTATGATGTTGGAGAATATTAAAAGTACCATGGACTGCCAGAACAAACAAATCTGTGTTGGAAGAAGTATAGCCAGAGTTCTCCTTACAAATCAATATGGTGAAATTTCATCTCTCATACTTGGACTGTTATAAGGAGGGACCAGGGCCTGGAGAAGAACATCATGCTTGGTAACGTGGAGAGTCATCGAAAAAGAGGCAGCAGCAATGGGCTCAAGTGCAACGACAATTGTGAGGATGGCGCAGGACCAGGCAGTGTTTCATTCTGTTGTGCATAGTGTTGCTCTGAGTCAGAGCTGCCTCAATGACATCTGACAACAACAAAAAGCAATATTTTACCTGTCTGCCATACTAATGATACCGTTTGATAATCTCCATGTTGTACTGGATTGCTTTCCTTAGGAATGGACACAAAAAAGGGATCTCTTCCAGTTGGTTGACCAGGAAACTGCCATCCCAATTTTTTGGCATAGATGAGTGAGTGCTTCCAGTGTTGTATCCATTTGTTGAAACATTTCTATTGGTATTCCATCAGTTTCTGGAACCTTGTTTTTCACCAGTACTTTCAGTGTAGCTTGAACTTCTTCTTCCAGTACTGTCTGTTCTTGATCATATGATATCCCATTCAATGCTTGAACAGCAACCTTTTTTTTTTTTTTTTAATAATTAACTAAAATCCACACTTTATTCATACTACTTTAGTCTGTTTTTCTTTTTTTTTTAACCAAATGTCCTTGTCCCACATTACATTTAGTTGTCATGTCTCCTTAGGCTCCTATTGACTATGGCAGTTTCTTAGACTTTGTCTTTGATGACCTTGATAGTTTTGAAGAGTGCTGGTTGGTTATTTTGTAGATTGTCCCTCAGTTGGGATTTGCTTGATGATTAACTGACCTAGAAGGTTTTGGAAGACCACTGAGGTAAAATGACATTCTCTTTGCATCATTTCAAAGATAAGTCATTATCAAAGTGAATGATCAGTGATGCCATTCAGCTTGATCACCTGGCTGGGTCTTGTTTGCCAGATGTCCCTTGTAAAGTAACCCTCCTCACCCTGTTTCCATACTGTACACTGGAAGAGATCACTAGGTACCATCCACTCGGGGTGAGGAACTCTGTCCTACTTCCTTGAGTGCAGACTATTACATAAATCTGCAATTATTCTGCCCACATGATGTCTCTTCCCCCTCATTCATTTATTTATTATATTAGCCCAGTCTGGCCTGTAGATATTTATTTTTTATTTTGGGTTATAATTCAATACCACTTTATTTTGTTGCACAAGTTGTTCCATAT
>NW_006408544.1:316190-317779 GCF_000296735.1 Chrysochloris asiatica | reverse complement strand
GAAGTTCAGCAAGAAAGATCTGTTCTCTAAGCAGGTGTTACCCTGGTTGGGATATTCCTTCTCCACACAGTCCCCACACATCACTACATCATTAATAGGGAATGTCCTCCACCATTTCCCAACCAATTCTTTTTGATAAACTGACTCTATATTCTTTATATCTTCTTTTGATGCTTCCTGGGTCATGCACCAGTTTGCCCATAGAATCCTTCGATATTGAAATTTGAGGCTTGAATTTTTTCTTCTATTAATTCCACTTGAAAAATGTCTAGGATACTCTTTCCTTTTGGTTTTCTAATTCCAGATCTTTACATACTTCATTATAATATTTTACTTTGTCTTCTCAAGCCACCCTTCAAAGTCTTGTTTGACTCCTTTACTTCATCATTTCTTCCATTCACTTTCACTACATTCAAGAGCAAGTTTCAGTATCTTCTGACAATCATTTTGATCTTTTCTTTCTTTCCTTTTTAATGACCTTTGACCTTTGTCATGTATGATATCCTTGATGTCATCCAACAACTTGTCTGGTCTTCAGTCCTTAGTGCTCACTGCATCAAATCTATTCTTGACATGGTCTCTAAATTTAGGGGCTCTTCTGGGCTAGCACAGAAGGTTTAGCACATTGGGAAGGACCCTAAGGGGATAATCTTCGTAGATTTTATCAAAGGACACAGGCCAATCACAAGGGCTTATTGTGAAGAAGTTTTAAGAAAATGGAAAATTACAGTGGTGAAAAAATGGCCAGGCAAGTTGCATAGAAAAATTTTTCCCATCATGATAGTGTGCCTGTTCATTCTTCAAGGGCAGCAAATGTTGCCCTGCAAGAATCTCATTGGGAATCCTTACCCCATCCACCCTACAGCCCTGATCTTGCCCCTTCAGACTTCTTTTTGCTCCATAACTCAAAGAATACTTAAAAGGAACAAGATTTTAGTCCCTTGAGGCTGTCAGACCTGCTGTTTTGAAGTGGAATTGCTAAGTGCAGAATTCTTTAGGGGAGGGTTAGAGAGTTGGAAACACTGCCTTCAGAAGTGTATAGACGAAGATGGAAGATCTGTCAAGAAGTAATAGCTTGACATTTTGATACAGATCTATTTTAAGTATAGGTTTCTGTGATCTTGTAGCAATACTTTTGGACTTACCCTCACATATGAGGGAACTTCCAAACATTCATGGAAAATTTTTATTATGTTTTCATTCCATTTTTCCACAAATGTTTTGAAGCCCTTTTGTATATATACATATAAAAGAATCCTGGTGGCATAATGGTTAAGCGCTCACCTACTAACAAAAAAGCACTTGGATTATACCTGCCAGCCTCCCCAAGGGTGAAAGATGTGGCAATAGCTTCCATAAAGATTACAGCCTTGGATACTTTTTGGAACAATTCTATATTGCCCTGAGTTGATATTGTTCTTAGGTGCCATCGAATCAGTACCGACTCATAGCGATCATATACACAACAGAACGAAACACTGCCCGGTCCTGGGCCAACCACACAATTGTTGCCACGCTTGAGCCCAATGATGCTGCCATTTTGCCAATCCATCTCACTGAGGGTCTGCCTCTTTTTCTCTGACCCTCCA
>NW_006408544.1:308009-313840 GCF_000296735.1 Chrysochloris asiatica | reverse complement strand
TCCATTTTCGCTCACTAATACCTAAGATATCAATGTGTATGAATTCCATTTCATTTTTGACAATTTCCAATTTTCCTAGATTCATACTTCATACATTCCATGTTCTGGTTATTAATGGATGTTTACCGCTGTTTCTCTTCATTTTGAGTTGTGCCCTATCAGCAAATGAAGGTCCCATGGGCTTTACTCCTGTGGGCTTTACTCCATTCGTGTCATCACAGTCAACTCGACTTTGAGGAGGCAGCTCTTCCCCAGTCACATTTTGAATGCCTTCCAACCTGAGGGGCTCATTTTCCGGCACTATATATGATAGTGTTTCTTTGCTATTCATAAGGTATACAGTGACTAAATATTCAGAAGTAGTTCGTCACTCCTTCTTCCTAGTCTGTCTTCATCTTGAAGCTCATCTGAAACCTGTCCACCATGGGTGCCCTGAGTAGGGTTATTAGAACCCACTGGGTGGCAATGCACTTATATGTACATAAAGAGCCCTGATAGTATCACGGGTTACTCATTGGTCTGCTAATCACCAAGTCCTGTAGTTTGAATCTACCAACCGCTGTGGTGGAGAAAGATGAAGCTTTCTGCTCCCATAAAGATTTACAGTTTTGGAAACCCTGTACAGGGTTACTATGCGTCAGAACAAACTCATGGCACACCACCATCACCACCATATATACATACATACAAATATATACATATTTGGGGTTATACGCTGCATTCTAACTTGTAGCTTTAGCTGGGCTATTTAACCAGACCTCTGGGTGGGGCAGTCAGTCCTGTGCCTTGGAGAAACCTGAGGTAGCAGCTGCCACAGCTGTTTCATGCCCTTCTCCCACACCCTTGCCTAGATGGCAGGAGGCATCTAACCTTCCAATGTTCTGTGTCTCTGGCGGGTGCACATTTCACACTAATTTTAGCCTATCCTCTCAGGCAGGCCTATTGGCCTTGGGGTCCACGCATAATGGGCTCCTTATGAAGACAGCTGCCAACAGAGCAGAAGCAAGCATCCCACCTTCAAATGTGCCTCGTTGTCCGCCAGAACTCTGCTCTCAGAGAACAAGCTGGTTCCCTGTTCCTTCTCCCACCAGGAAGGGGCCTTGTTGATGTTCATGGCCCAGCAGGCTGGGCCCGGCGGGCAGATGGCCCACCAAACACACGGGCGATTGCTTCTCTGGACAGGGCTGTGTTTTTATAGGACAGGCTCTGATTTGAGCTGAAACAGCTAAGAGAGACTTCCTGGGAAGTTGCTGGGTGGTGTGTTTGCAACAGAGCTGCAGGATGTCTAAAATACCCCTTGATAAGTGTCCTAGGTATAAGCACATAGCCTTCTGGAACATCCCCTAACACTTTACATTTGCCTAATAAGCAAATCCTAGTGCCCCTTTGGAGTCCTGGTGTGGCTCTGTGGGTTAATGCGCCAGACTGCAAAGCCATTTGAACTGCAAGGTTGGCCGTTCAAACTCACCAGCTGTTCCTCAGAAACCCTACACAGACAGAGTAACTATGGGTCGGAACCAACTTGATGGTGCTTAACAACAACAAGTGTCCCTTTACATACATTTTGTCCTGATGACAGCCATATGGCTGTGAAGTGGGGAAGTAATGTGCTCTAGGTCATGTAACAAGTTGGAGGCAGGGACCTGAATGTGAACACAGGTCTCTCTCACTCCAAGCAAAAGCTGTTTCCTGTCCTCAATGCCATCTAGAAAAGCAGCATAGTCAGGTTCTGACCTGTCCTCACTGCATGTCCTTGTTTGGTATTGTTTTTCCAAGATTGTTGTTGTTTAGTGCCATCGACTCAGTTCTGACCCATAGAGACCCTGTATAAGTTTTCTAAGGAGCATCTGGTGAGTTTGAACCACCAATTTTGCAGTTGAAATTGACCTTAAAGTCAAATGCATATCCTATAGCGCCACACCAGGACTCCAAGATACAAATACTTCAGTTTTCCACCTTAAAAATCATACATGTTTACTGAAAGTAAATGTAAGTCTGTAAGATCAAGCCCACCTCCCTTAGCCTACATCCAAACTCCACAACTGGCTGAACTAGCCTAGTCTAGGCTCCCCACTACTCTCTTACCTGTAGCATGTAGCTTCTATTTGTGGTTGTTTAATGCTATTGAATAGACCCCAACTCATGGTGATCCCATGCACAATGGAGCCAAATGTTTCCCATTCCTGAGCCATCCCCATCACTGACTGAAGACTGGACTATTGTGGTTTCATTGGCTGATTTTCAGAAGTAGATCACTAGGCCTTTCTTCCTAGTTTGTCTGCGTCTTGAATCTCAGCTGAAACCTGTTCAGCATCACTGTACCAAGCAGCCTCCCTTGATAGGTGGGTGGTAGCTGTGTACGAGAACACTCATTGACTGAGAATCAAACCTGGGTCTCTCTCATAGAACGTATGGATTTTACCACGGAACCACCACTGCCTCCCTGTCTCATTTTCTTGTGATTTGTCTCTTGACCAGAGAACGAAGCTTCCTGGGGCCAGACAGTGTCAAGCTCAGTAAATCATACTGGCCCCCAACTCTCAGTTCTTCATGAGAAACTTGAGTTATAATCAAGGCTTAAAAACATTATTGTTGTTATGTGCCGTGGAGTCGGTTCCAACTCATAGCAACCTTGTACAGAGTTTCCGAGGCTGAAAATCTTTATGGGGCAGAAAGCCTCATCTTTCTCCCGTGGAACAGCTAGTAGTTTCGAACTGCTGACCGTGCGATTAGGCTTAAAAATAAACAAGTCTAATAGAAAATGGCACTATAGGATAAGCGCTAGAACTCAAGGTCGATTTGAACCGCAAGGTGGCAGTTCATACCCACTAGTTGCTCCTCAGAATCAACTCAGTGGCAGTGAACAACAATAAGGAGATGGCTACTTGGCTAGGGTCTTGGGATGCACCTACAAGGCCAGGTGAAGAAGCTCTGATCCTGGAGTTGTTGTGAGGAGGTAAATAGAGGGGTACGCCCAGATAAGTTCTAGAGATCCAGTCTCCCTCCACCCATGGCTCCTCTTCCCAGCCCCTTGGCAACAACAGTACAGTCTGTGTAATATGCCCTCTGCTCGGACAGTGGTTCCTTTGACCCAAGTCTGGTGTTCTTCAGGAACAATTCATAGTCAGCACATGCTGCTCTGGGGTGGGACTTTAGTTTTCTAGGGACCTTCTTAACTTAGTGAGGGCCTGGGGTTCCTAGGGCTTTCAGTCTTCTCCTATGTCCTGGAATCTTCTCTGAGCACAACCCCTAACCACCAAGGCCCCAGGCTCTGGTGCTCTGGATGTTATTGTAGGAGAAGCAAGGCCTTTAGATTCATACCAAATCCAGTCCTACCACTTACGAGCTAAGGACTCCATCTCTCGGAGTCTCAATTTCCTCATCTGTAAACTGAGACAAGTGATACCAATCTTTACAGGGTTCTGTGAGCATTTTATGGAAAAATGCTTTTCTAAAAAGCCAGCATAGTGGCACAGGGAGTGCCTATGTTCCTCCATCTTGAAGCCTCTCAAGACCCTGAGCCTCCCTGAGAAATGCCAGATCACTCAGTGGGGGCCATAGTCTGGTCTAACACTCAACCACCTCTCTGATTCTAATGTGTTCTTTTAGACTTAGTCTAGGACACATCTCCTGCTTCCTAATGAAAGCCCAGGAAAAAGTGGATTTGTAGTAGATATATTTCTTTTCACATTCATTTTTCCAAAAGAATGCCTTTCATTCATTTGTCTGTTCTACAAATGCCTCCAGGGCTTTAGTCACTTGCCAGATATAGCAGGAGCTGCACAAACAGGTTGTGCAAGGATCCTGCCTTCAGGGAACTCACAATCTAATGAGGAGTCGTAATTCAGGGAGTCATAATGAGAAGTAACATGGGAAAGGCATGGTGTTGGGGGATGGGTGGTCACTTCATGTAGACTTGGTTGGAAAAGGGTCCATGAAGATGACATCAAAATAAGTGAGTTAGAAAATAGAGAGAAAAAAAGAGCTCGCTCTCCTAAGATATAAACGCATAACATATCTGAGAATAAATTTAAGAAAGTATTATTAATTGGTCTATATGCTACATGAAATCCCAACAGAATTTTTTTTCATAACATGATTGTAAAGTACATCTCAAAACATAAACATGGAAAATAGATTATGAAAATTAAATGTTATTAAGAGAATAGACCTGTGTGAGGATAAGCACTAGACTGCAACATCAATTTGAAAAACAAAGTAGGCAGTTCAAACTCACCAACCACTCCTCAGAAACCCTACATAGGGTCACTATGAGTTGGAACCAACTCGGTGGCATTTAACAACCACAACAACAATAGACTAGAATATACCTGTGGCTCAGTGGACTGAGACAGAGAACCCAGAAGTATGTATATGAAAGCTTGGCATTTAGAATTAGAGATGGAAAATCACATGATGCTTAATATGTTATAAGTCAACCAGCTAGTGATTTATTAAAAAAAAAAAAAAAAAGAATAGATAACATTCATACCTTCATTCTTGTACCAAAATCAATTCCAGGGTGATCCAAAACAAGAAACTCTATATGTAACTGAAAGACAAAACAACAAAATGATACTTTTTATCATATTAAGATAGGAAATGACTTGATAATATAAAACACAATTCAGAAACTCTAAAAGAAAAAAATATTTTAACCCATGGGCCAAAAAGGATAATAAACTAGAGAAGTATTTCCAACATGTTAACGATGAGTGAAGAGTTAATAGCATTAATATCCAAAGAGCTCTCTTACAAATGAATTAAGACAAATCCCAAGTAGAAAAACAGGCAGAGGACATGAATAGGCAATTCACAAAAGAGGAAATACCTAGGATCATAAGCAGAAGAAAATAATAGTCAGAGGATGCAAATTAAAGAGTAGAGATATACATAATCTTTATATGTTTGTATATATAAATATTTTTTATTTGCCATTAAGCCAGTTCTGATTCATAGCAATCTTGCATACGGTTGGCAAGCTTTAAATTCTTACTGAAGCAGAATGCCTAATTTTTC
Organism: Chrysochloris asiatica; assembly: GCF_000296735.1. Lineage (NCBI taxonomy): Eukaryota > Metazoa > Chordata > Mammalia > Afrosoricida > Chrysochloridae > Chrysochloris > Chrysochloris asiatica. Next base: position 308,821 of record NW_006408544.1, on the reverse strand, counting down.
TTCCATGGAGTGGCTGGTGGATTCAAGATTAGTAGCCCAATACATAACCCATTCTGCCACCAGCACTTCATATATGTTTTGTTTTGTTGTTGTTAGTGTTGTTGTTAAGTACGGTTGAGTTGGTTCCAACTCATAGCGACCCTGTATAGGGTTTCCGAGGAGTGGCTGGTGTGTTTGAAGCACCTACCTTGTGATTCAAACTGACTTTGCAGCCCAGTGCATTATCCTGTAGCACCACACCAGGACTCTAAATGTGTGTGTAGCTGGGGGTGGGGGGCGTGAGTATAGTGGCTCTGTAGGATAAGTACTGGACTGCTAACCAAAGGTCAGTGGTTCAAACCTATCAGGAGCTACTCGAGAGAAAGATGAGGTTTTCTGCTCCTGCAAAGATATATAGCCTTGGAAATCCTACACAGGGTCGTTATGAGTTGGAACCTTATAGTGGACTTGACTGCACATAACAGCAACATATATATAGGACTACTAACCACAGGGTTGGGGGGCAGCACAGTGGTTCAATATGATAAGCACTGGACTGTGAGCTACAAGGTACATAGTTCGAGCCCACTACCCACTAAACTGGAGGAAAATGAGGTTTTCTGCTCTCACGAAGATTTAAAGCCTCAGAAACTCTATACAGGGTTGTTATGAGTCGCAGTCTACTCAATGACACTTAGCAGCAGCAACAACAACAGCCACCAGGTTGGAAGTTCAAATCCACCAGCCATTCCTCAGAAATCCTATATAGGGTTGCTATGAGTCAAAAACCACTGGACAGCACTTAACAGCAATAACATATACATATAGATATT
>NW_006408544.1:267470-307829 GCF_000296735.1 Chrysochloris asiatica | reverse complement strand
GGTTGCTATGAGTCAAAAACCACTGGACAGCACTTAACAGCAATAACATATACATATAGATATTGGTATGGATATGGACATAACTATGGAGAGATGATAGATAGATAGATAGATAGATAGATAGATAGATAGATAGATAGATACAGTGTGACACTGTAGGATAAGCACTGGATTGCTGACTGTAAGCTTGGCAGTTCAAACCCACCAGCTTTTCCTTGGAAACCCTATACAAGGTAGCTATGAGTTGGAACTGACTCAATGACACTTGACAACAACAAGATGTGCCACACAGACTTCTAAGCTCTTTATATGAGGGGAAGCATCAAAAAAAAAAAAAAAAAATCATGGAAAAATAAAATTTTGGAACACCATGACTTCTCACTTAAAAACTCTGTTTATTATAAATGAGAAAACTGAGGTAAAAAGAGGTCAGCTAATTTTACCAAGGTCACAACTAATATGAGGCAGAGTCCAGACTTGAACTCAGGAAGTCTAGTTCCAGAGTCAAATTTTTTCAACCGACAGTCCCTGAGTGCCTACTTGGCATTCCTGGGGCTGCCCCTGGCACTAGGCTCTGAAGATGGCACTAGGCTCTGAAGAGGGCCCTGACCCGAAGGCACTCCAGTTTACACTGAGGGCAGTGATGGAGGTGCACACTTGAAAAGGAGAAGCCTTCTGAGCCCAGACCAGCAGTCAAAGTCCTAGACAGTATGTCCCCCTTTCTTCCTCACTTCCTTGCATCTTCCAGCCCCAGATACACTCAACCATTCTCCTCTCCTTAACCCTCCAACACCTTCTCACACTTTATGGGCCTCATCCCCCAAGACTCAGCTCAGAAGTCATTTTCTTCCTCAAGTTATTAGGCTGAAGCAAAGGCTCCTTCCCCTGACCTTGCCAGCACTCTGATCCATCCCACCTCCCTTTGGGAACAGTACAGCCATTATCTCTGTACTCACCTTCTCTCCACCTACTCATAATGAGCTCATCTCAGAAACCTTTGTGTCCACAGCACCCAATCAATATGGAACCCAATGTATCCTTGTACATGTTATCTATCAATAAACATGCCTTGAATTAGGAAATGAGCAAACAAATGGAACTAAGAGTCTGAGACCCCAAAGACCAAGGTATACTGAGTTATAACAAAGTTGTTGGCAACTACCAAGATGCCAGAGGACTCTGGAGGGCTGAGCTGTCCAGCCAGGAACCTCTGTGACCACAAGATCAGGAGGCAGAGCTGACAAGGCTGCAAGACCAACATTAGCTAGGGTGTAGTTTCTGTGGCTTCTGACAAATCCCTACCCCAGTGAGAAAGACTAAGAAAGATCCCATTCAGCTTCTCTTGGTGCTTCCAAGGGAAAGGATGGGGTTTGGATTGGCTGGGCCAGGGATATCTTTTCTGAAATAGCTTCATGCATATTCAACTGCTCCCTGAAATAGCTGGGTGGTTATTTTAAGCAGCGTCTACTCAGATGCCCACACATAATGCCATCTACCCTGAGCATGTAAACCAGTAAGAAGCAAAAGAGAGGGTAAGGGAGGACAATGTTATGAGGCTTTTGACAGCTTCCTACCACTTCTCCCCCATTCATTGGTGTGCTATTCCTCTCTGGGACTCTCTTGCATGAAATTGAAAGTCACAGCTACGATGACAATTCACTGGAAAAGGGTTTCCATCCAGTGGCCTCACCCACGGATCCCGGAAAGCACACATACACCAGGGCAGCCATAACTGCAGGCACAACCTGCATGCAAATGGCCAGTAGTTGACTCTTGAGCAAGTCACTCCTCGCCCATTTCCTCACTTCCTGCACACAGTCATCACAGGTTCCCACTCTATTAAAAGTGGAGGGCATGGAGAACAGTAGGTGGTGGGCCCCTAATGGCGGAGGGTTGAGGTTACAATAGGCAATCCAGTTGTAAAGGTAAAGAAAGAACGCAGTGCTACAAAGGAAACATTTCATAGTAAACAGACTCAAATCCAGAGCTCCTGGATGGCACAAATGGTTAAAGCGTTCAGCTACTAGTTGAAAAGTTAGTGGTTTGAACTCATCCAGAGGAACCTCAGAAGAAAGGTCTGGTGATCTATTTCTAGTCTTAAAAACCCTACAGAGCAGCTCTACTCTGCCCACATGGGGTCCCTCTGAGTTGGAATTAACTCACCAATACCCAGGGAAAGAAAAATAAGACACAGTTCATGAAATGAACAGGTAAATAAATAACTGTATTTTAGCTCTGACTTTATTTCCCCAAAAAAGGATCCAAAAGGGATATTTGAGGTTCACAAAGGAAGAGAGCACTCTCTCTGGGGAGGGAGAGAATTGAGAGGTGAAACCGGAACAGAACGAGGTGAGCTTCCTTTAAGGCAAGCAGATGAGGCTCTGTTCAGGTGGCAGGCACAGTGCCTACAAAGATGCTGAAGAGGAAACAGTCTGGGGTACTCCCTGCTCAAAGGGTTGGAAACATGGGGCTGAGGTGGAATGATCACAGGAGCCCAGAGGGGTGCCGTGAGATGTGTCTTTGGGGCCTTAGAGGCTCCAGGGCCATTGTGCATCAGGCAGAGACCCCCTACCCACCTACTCGCATCCCACGGTTTCCTGATGTTAAAGCAGCAATTGTGAAAAAATAAGAGACTATAAGAATGAGTTAAAAGTTCACTCCAGCTTCTCAGGAGATGTATCAGAAAAATAAAATGAACAGGGCAGCTGGACATCTGGGTCCCAACAGGAGGACTGTTATGGGGACAGATTCTCAGGTTTAAAGAGCCTGGACCTCAGGTGGCTCTGCTGAATGACAAAAAAACAAGATTACTTATGTATCCAAATGTGTAGTCATTGTCACCTAAAGTCATCCAGAAATGTTCTGAGCATCCTGCGAAGACAGGGAAGTACAGGATGTCTTTTAGAAGGATAGTTACTCACTGTGTTTTGAAGCAAACACACTGAGAAAGGTTTTGGCCATTTGGAGGACATTTGTCAAGCAAGACCTGACCACATGTTGTTTCCCAAGTGTCTTCTTTAAAGGGTTTGAGAGGCACTAGTGTGAACCCTGGTGCTCAGAGGTGGGTACATCATCTGCCCAGCTCACACCCTGTCTGAACGCAGCCTCTTTACTCATAATCCATTCAGTTGTTCATCCATCCATTCCTTCATTCAGTTGGAGCAGCAGGTACCCATACCAGTTGCTGTTGAGTTGGTTCCAGTTCATGGTGACTCCATGTCCCTAGGATTTTCAATGGCTGATCTTTTGGAAGAGATTACCAGAGTCATCTGTGGTTAGACACGAACCCCCGATCTTTGGGTTGAGCACTCTAGCAGTTTGTACCACTTGGAGATTGAGATTGGGGAATCACTGGTGTAGACTATGGTTTCTTTACTGAGCTTTCGGGATCTGAGAAACCTCTGGAATTGGAAGGACACAAGTGCATTGCATGCCCTGTGTGTATTTTTTGAGGAGAGGGCTCAGAGCTCGCAGCAGATTCTCCAAGTGGAAAGTGACCCAAAAAAGCTAAGAACCTTTGATAGAATAGGAATTGCCTTTCTTTAAAACAAATTATTTCACCTCTTGGTAGGCAAGTAGGTTGAGGGTGTGCCAAAAGAAATTTCCATTTCTACATCAAGTTGTCCAAGATGACAAGGTGGCACCAGTGACTCTGCCCATGTCCCCAGCATCACTGTGCACATAGTGTGTTGATGCTGCCTCTGAGCTGGGCCCAGAAGTTGTCGATGTATAAAGGGAGGAGAACAGGATCCCCAGCCTAGAACTGCTGTTTCTCACAAATCCCAGCCACAGTCTCTCTGCAAGGTTTCTCTGCAGCCTATGCTTGGCAGAACATGAGACCTCCACTTATGAATGTCATTAGAAAGCTGGAAGAAATCTGAGGAAGGAAGGAACATGTGTGCTAGAATTATAGAAGTCTAGGTATTGAAGACCCTCAATGACACTTGGATAACACAGTGGCTCCAACAATGGACTCTAACACAGCAGACTCTATAAAGATGATGAAGGACCAGGCAGTGTTCCATCCTGTAGCACACACGATCACTTTGAGTTGGAACCGACTCGAAAGCACCTGATAACATAGCAGGTATTGAATGATGCTTTGGAGGGAAAGGGTAGCTAAAGTTTACTAACTACCTACAAAAGTCAGGTTATAGCAACCCTCGGCTGGAAAACCTTCAACAGCTTCCTATATCTGAGTAGAAGTCAATTGCTTTCACAGCCAGAGATGTGGCTCAGACCCCATATCCTCTGGCCTACATGTTGTTTCTCAAACACTGACCTCAGGGCCTTCACACTTAATGTTGTCTCTGCCAGAAACCAGACACAAATGACTCAATCCTTCACTTCCTCCAGGCCTTTACTTAAATATCCCTTTCTCAGTGAAGCTGTCTCTGGCCTCTATTTAAAATAGCAACACTTTCTACTACCTCCAGACCCATTACCTCCCTGCTTTCCCTCCTTTACTCTTCTAAATAGCCCTCACCACCACCTAACATACCATCATCTGTATATTATTCACTGGGGTCTCCCCGTACCTGGCACAGTGCCTAACCCATAGTAGATGCTAAATGAATATTTGTGCAATGAATGAATGGATTCTTACCATGCTCTGGATGAGTTGTTTTCATATACTATAATTATGTGATCCTGTAATAACTCTGCAGGACAGATTTTGTTCTCCCTTTTCACAGATGAAAACTAGAGACTCAGAGCAGCTGGAAGCACTTCCTGGGTTCCAGTGGCTTAGAAACTTCTCTGTTTCCCAGACCCACTGCTGGCAGGATTCAGTAAAGCCTTTGCTAGGGCTCTTTGAGCTCAACAAAAGGCTGGGTTTGTACGTGGACTCAGCCACAGAAAATTGTCACAATCCAGCTGTGATTGGCGCCTGTGTCTCCCCTTTCACCTCATGGTGTAGCCTGTGTATCAATTCACTTTTCAGGAGAAGAATTTTTATATAGCGACTTCTCACAAGAAAAAAAAAAAAAAAAAAGCCTAGAACTCAAAAGTAAGCCCAGAATGTGCCAGGTCAGCCATGACTTGCAGCAACCCCATCAGTAACAGAATGAAACATTGCCTGGTCCTGTACTGTCTCTTGGTCATTAGTATGTTTAGTCTGTTGTTATGACTACCATGCCAGTCCATCTCATGGAGAGCGTCCCTCACCATCACTGGTCCTCCACTTTACCAAACGTGATGTCTGGCCACAACGATTGATCCCTCATGATGACATCCAAATGGTCTGTGGCCCAGAGTGTTCTCATTTGGCTAATCTTCAGATGATTCTGAAAGCTATGCCACCAGTATTTTAAATACCAGCAGGATCACCCATGGTGGACAGGTTTCAGATGAGCTTCCAGACAAAGACAGACTAGGAAGAAAGAGTGACAATCTGCTTCTGAATCTTTAGTCACTGAAAACCTTATGAATATCAGAAATCTTCAGATGTAGGTTACCAAACATTTCTTCCTACTCTTATATAATCTGAATGCTCCACTCTAACCTGCCCATCAGAGTCGACTCTGCTGGTAGCTAGTAGCATATCTTCCTACAACACTGCAACATGCAGGCCACAACAGTCAGATGCAATGACAGAGGTGGTGGTTAGGGAATTTATAATCCAGCGAAAGCAACAAACAGAAAAAAAAAAAAAAACCCTAAGTGTTATGAGGGTACATCAAAAAGTACTGCTATTGGGGTGCCAGGTCATGCATGCACACACTTATTCCAAACAAAACGTGTTCAAACGTGTCTCTGCAATCAGTAGCTGTCTGCAGACAAGTTCTCACAGTAATGCATTGTCTTAGTCTTGTTGCAATGCCTTCAAACAAAAGGTCTAATCAAAACAGTGGCTCCCAAGGGGATCTGCTAGACCAGTTAAATTCAAGGCAGAGAGGTCAGCTCAGAAAGATACAGCGACTGTTTGGGGGTTTTTGGGGGGATAATCTTGATAGAAAGGCACAGGATGATCACAGAGGCCTATTAGGAAGAAGTTTTAAGAAAATTAAAAACTGCATTGGTGAGACAAAGGCCAGGAAAGTTGTGCCAAGGAATTGTTTTGCCATCATAGTGATGTACCTGCTCATTCTGCAAGCGTAGCAGAGACTGTCCAATGAGAATTTTGTTGGGAAATCTTACCCCATGCACACTACAACCCCATTCAACTATTTTTTGTTCCCCAAACTCTAAGAACGTTGAAAAGGAACATGATTTGAGTTCCTTAAGTGTTCCAAAATGGTTATTTTTGCCATGGTGTAAATGGAAGAGTTCAGAATTCCTCAGGGAAGCGTTGTTGTGGTTGTTAAGTTCTGTCAAGTCAGTTCCAACTCATAGCGACCCTGCAGAGGTTTTCTGAGGCTTTACAAATCTTTGTGGGAGCAGAAAGCCTCATCTTTCTCTTGTGGATTGGCTGGTGGACTTGAACTGCCAACCTTGTGGTTTGCAGCTGTTGTTGTTATTAAGTGCCATCAAGTCGGTTGTGACTCACAGTGACCCTGTGTAGGATTTCCAAGGAGCAGCTGGTGAGTTTGAACTACTGACCGTATGGTCTAGTGTGTTAATCCTGCAGCGCCACGCTAGGGAGATGGAAACATCACTTTGAGAATTATAGAGACCTAGGTGGAGGGTATGTTTGAGAAATTATAGCTTCACATTTTGACTTTTTTGTTTTATAAGGTTTCTGTGATCTTGTAGCAATATTTTTTTTGACTTACCCTCATATTTATGTCTTCAGATTTCATGTTTTGTTCCAAAAGAAATTCAAGGTAGACATTGGAAATGCAATGTAGTGTTACAGTTGAGGTGAGGACTGAGTTCACAAAAAGAGGATGGTCTTATCCCTGAGCAATCAGGGAGGTCTCCGAGGCAGTGGTTCTGCAGCTGGACACAGGGGTGAAGCTGTGTGTCTCACCTGTGAGTTATCAGGACCCATCCACCCAAGGTCTGTGCTATGAGCCAATCCTTTTCCTTAGGGACTTACAGTTCAATGAAGAAAACAAATAAGCAAAGACTTGCCAACTATCTGCAACACCTGCCTACCCATCTCCTATTTCCCTCTGCCCATTCCACATACCCCTACTACTTGCTCTTGGAGTATGAACAGTCCCCTGCCTAAGGTACACCTGGCATTTCCTCTGCTGGCTAAGACAGATGCTTCTATAGACCTTGGTCCTTCACAATCCCAACAGGGATACAGTTACAGGAATTACACTTTGCATTCAAACGTGATGCACCTGTCATCTCATTTGTTCCTCCATGAAGAAGGTTGGAGGAATGCTGGTTTTCCATTGTATGGTACAGCAGAGGCTCAAAGACTCCAAGTCTCCCTGCCCAGAAGTGTCAGAGCCAGAACTATAATTTAGAGAGTCAGGAGAGAGATTCTGCCCATACAGGCCTGCAGCTGGTCAGGCAAATGCAGAAACCTGACCACTTGATAACAGGAGAAGGTGTTCTAGCTGGTGGGTTAACACTTGGACCAAGTCAGAACAAACCAGGTTGAAATCCTGCCTGTCATTTGCTGTGTGCCCTTGGCAGGTAACCTCACCCCACTGGACCTCAGGTTTCTTACCCGTAAATAAGAGTAATGCTTTCTGCTTTGCAGGGTTAGTGTGAGAATTAAATGAGACGATACAGGTAAATATATAAAGCAAAGTAAGTGTTTTGTGTAAAAAGTGAAGTCATGACCAGAGCCAGCATTTGTTAAGAGCTTAGTTAATAGCAGGTTTCACATCTGCTGTCTCTAATCAGCCTACAAGGTAGATACAGGGAAAGTTGTAACAGCCAGAACTCGATGGGAATGCAGTCTGGCCACTTTCCTATCACTCATTTTTATGGAAAAAAATTGAATTCTCCTTCTCTGATAGATTCCTGGCTCAAACTCGTTTCGCCCTTCACCAATTTTCCTGTGCTAATGCTTCATTTTACAGGTGAAGGAAACTGAGTTCAGGAAGTCTAGCCAAAGTGCCCATAACCAACAAATGATAAAAACTGAAGACTGACTCCAAAGTCCAGTTATTAAACATGAAGCTGTCATTCTGCCTCATCTCATTTCATTTATGAACCTTTGACCCACACAGCCTTGGCCACTGGCCAAGTCTATGGACGTGGCCCCTGACCCCAGCCGGAGGGAAGCACCATGGGACTGGACAGCAGGGAATCTCGGGAGACTTCAGAGGGGCCAAGGGAGCCTGACCCTGGAGGAAATGGTCAGCAGCTGTGGCCTTGGGCAGGAAGGGCTGGAAGGTCACTGGCAGCAGGCAGAGCCTCATGACCAAGGTGGTTGGTGGCTTTGCACTGACAAAGTGGTGACCTGGAATCCAGCAGGTTGGGCTTCCCTTTCCCACTTCCTTCCTGTGGCGAATGCCTTGCTGAATCACCTCCAGGAAGTCAGAGTAATGAAGTAGAGAGGAGGAGCCCTAGGTCTTCCCAAACCCTACCCTCGTCTCACCGCGTGACCCTCAGTCAGCCACTTCTCCTTGCCAGGGTTCATTTTCCACATCTGTCAAGCAAGAGGCCTGACTAGATCTCTAAGGTCAGACAAAGGGCTTTTTCAGAGGGCCTGAAGACCATTTTGGACAAATGACCACCTGACTGGTACCAAATAAGAATTTCATAGTCATCCAGGTTTCATAGCAACATGCCTGACCTCCCACACAACTTGCTGAGTCCTTACATGGGCCCTAATTGTCACTGAGAGGTGGTGGCATCGGAAAGAGGATGGAGGGGCAAATCCTATAACTACCTGGAACGGGGATGACTGCAGGGGCAGCCTCCCAGTCCTAAGCTTCTTCCAGTTTAAGTGATTGTCTTTGACATTTAGCTCCATCCTCTGCCCAGCCTCCTTTGATTCGTGTTCCTGAATTTTTACTGATTCCTGCACTCTGGTAAGGGTCCAAGTAGACGTTTCAGTTCTTCTTGGTGCAGATAGAATCTTGTGGGCAAGTGCACAGCCGATTTGGGCCTTCTTCCAGCTTCTAATAGTGGCCATCTCCAGCACTGGATCATACAGTAGCCCTTTCATTCACTCACACCCAAGAGAAGCTGTTTTTGCTGCACAAAGTTCCAAACTTGCCTAGAAGACTTGTCCCTGCCATTAAATTGACTCTCACTCGTGGTCATCTTAAAGTGTAATCGACATGGTGCTATGCCAACTTCATGACTGCTGTTTTTTCAAGTCCATTGTTGTGGCTACTTTGTCAGTCTACCTCCCTAATGCTTCCCCTCACTTTTGCTGACCTCTACCATAAGGAGCTCTGGTAGCATAGTGGTTACGAATTGGGCTGCAAACTTCAAAGTCAGCAGTTCGAAACTACCAGCTGTTCCAGAGGAGAAAGATGAGGCTTTCTGCTCCTGTAAAGATTTACAGCCTTGGAAACCCTGTATAGGGTTGCTATGAGTCAGAACTGACTCCACAGCACATAACAATAAGAACTCTACCATAGCTACCCTGTATAGGGTTTCCAAAGAGCAACTGGTGGCTTTGAACTGCCGACCTTGTGGTTTGCAGTCCAGTGCTGATCCTACAGTGCCACACCAGGAGTCCAGAGTTTATACTTACTGACACTATATTCTGCAGTCAGTGAAAACTCAGCAATGATTCATCGGTAGCATTTCACAGTTCCAGCTCTAAAATGCAAGGATGTCTGTGGCTAGAGAAGTTCCACTGAGTTGAGAGTTTATTCCAGAGTTTATTCCAGAGCCTAGAGGATTGGTAGGCTGAGTGTTAGAGCATCTACCTGTGCCTCCTAACATTCTAGGGGTGATGACACAACCATGGAAAGGTTGTGGCACATGGACTCTAAATATAAGGTTATCCACTTAGAAGTTGGGGTCCAATTGGCTTAGCTTGGCTTTCAAGACCTTTCTTGATGTGGCCTCATCTATTGCTTCAGTCTCAATATTCCTCCTGCACTTGGGGCTTCAGTCTTGACACTTGGCTTGTGTATACCCCATCTTGGTGTATCATTTCATGCTTCTTTGTCTTTGCACATTTCTCTTTACCTGGACCACCACTTCCTCTCTTCTCACATCTCCTCCACTTTTGTCCTCATAAATTCTCATTCAAGGTACAGTTTGAACATCACGTCTTCGCAGTCATTGTCCCTGTCCTCTCCCCTTGCCTTTGGTGGCACCTCCAGATTCTAAGTATATTGCTTTGATTTCCTTTTCACACTCTTTAAAGTCCTTTAAGTACATAACTCTACAACTTCTTGAGCACTAGGAACATTTCTTGGTGGCATTTGTGTTCCCTGGCTGAGCCCAAGGAAAGCAGTGGATGCCCATAAGTGTCTGCTGAAAGGAATGGGACTAAATTCTCCAGATCCGCTTTGAGTACACTTCCAGAGCCTGTTCCTGGGGATCTGGAGGCAGTGTACTGGTGGAGAGAGAGGCCTACAGAAGTCCCCGTTAAGTTACTGGCTCTGACACTGGCCAGTTGTTGTCCCACACTGAGCTTCAATTTCCCTCCAAACATTAGATTCATTTCTCAGGTCTCTCTAAAGTTGACGTTTTGTGGTGTTTCTGAGCAATCAACAAGGCAACTTTTTGCAGAACTCCTCAAGACATCAACCATGGGTCATTCATTGGGATCCATCCTTCAATTCACAGACTCATTCCATCAATACCTCCCAGTACCCACCTAGGAGCAAGGCCAGTTCAAGTCCTGGAGATAGAGGGAGGACTCAGACTTGGTCCTTGACCTGAAGTTTCTCACAGTCTAGTTGTGGAGACAGACATGTGTAGAGTAACACAGTGAACACAGAGTGTTGTAAGAACCCAGGAGGAGGGGCCCTAATTCTGCTTTAAGGGTCGTCAGAGAAGCCTTCCTGGTGGTAGTGCCTGACAAACCCACTGCTATGTAATGCACACTAATTACATAGCCTGGGGTATGTAAACCATTGGACCCGGCCAATGGTATGCACAGAAGATGCTACTCAATTCCTCCACTGTGTCTCTGGGGTACGTCAATGTGTGTGTCTGTGTGTGAGAGAGAGAGGCCACAAAGAGGATAAGAATTGGGGGGCAAGGCTGATGGATTGGATTGGCACAAGTTGCATCTCTAAGGCCCTGCAGAAAAAGTTTTACAATCAAAGGCCTGCCTGGTAGATGCTGGGCTCCCTTGATTATGTAATAGCCAGGAACTGTTGTTGAGGGGAGCATTTGAGGGGAGAGATGTATCTGGACTTCTCTGAACAGGGCTCCACCATTCCCAGAGGTTAATATGGACCAGATTTGTAAATGCACCAGGATTTAATATAGACAAAAAACACATCCACAGTGACAGTCATCCATTTGAGGAGGAGAGAACACATCAGTCACATGTAGTCGGACAACAGTCTCTCTCTCTTCTCCAGCTCCCATCTTCCTCCGGTTCACTGTCAGCCTGAGCACCTGCCATTCCATCAGGTAGTCTCTGGGGAGCAGGGGTGGGGACCAGCTCAGTACCATGACCACAGAGGAATGCAGTGCAAAGGCATCTTGTCTTCTGTGGGCCATATGATGACCCTGGAGGCCAAGTGGGCAGGAAACCTGACGCCATGTGAGGTAGAGTCATTATCCGGTGGTGTGCTCAGCATATTCAGGACAGTGTGCTAAGGAGAGAACACGTCACATGTTATTCAATGTGAGTCACCCCTGGGCTCCCAGGAAGTGTCTCTTAAACCCATTGATAAAACATGCAAACAGACCAGTCCTCGCTTCTGGGAAGTAATAAGGGCTTCAGAGCACATCAGACTTTGAGCCTCAGCTCCCTCATCTGTAAAATGGGACTATAAGTGCTTCCTTCTAGGATGATAATTGTGATGATCACATACATGTGCAATGCCTAGCTGAGAGTTTGGCATATCAGAAGTGCTTCTTAATTGGTAGCTGTGATCATTTCCACAAGACGCAAGTTTCCAGGAGTGGTGTATTCTTCTTGATTGATACTCTGTGTACAGTCTTCCAAGAATTTGTGGTGCCCTTCAAGGGGATAAGTAGTCAGCACGAGAATCCGAGAATCCAATGACACAGAGCAGCTTCTAGGAGAAGTGTGAGTTGTTCCACCAGTACCAACAGAAAGCTGGCCCTTCTCCCATCATCCAGACTAGACAGCCTGTCAGTTGGTCTAAGGAGACAGGCTAGAGTATGGATTTGGGCCCATAGGCTAAGGCAGGTCAAGCAGGCCTCCATGACCAGGCTGACTGGAAATTGTATTCTTGAATATAGCTCAATGCTCCAGAACTTTCTCATGTTTGTCCCTCTCAGCAACCTCCTACCAGAGTTAGAGTTTGGAAAGAAGGGAATTAGAGAGTGAGGCCAAAACTAGAGTGACCCCTTTGTCACCTTGGACACTGAAGCAGGCTATGGGTCACACAGGAGTGGTCCCTAGGCTGGTCTGCTGAGAAATGATGGTATCCCTGACTTGGCTGTCTGGGTCTGTGTAGACAGCCCAGAAGGCTGGTGAGTGCCCTTGGTGTGATAGCCAGGGTCTCTTGTAAGGGTGCTCAGAGGTCCTGGCCAGTCTCCTTTGCATAGCAGGGTCCAGACTCGGTTGCAATGAGCGTGGGGTGCAAGTTCAGCCCATGGAGGGAGAAGCTGTGACGTCAGTAGGTACAGATCCTGAGCAAAGCAAGCTGAATTGGAAGTTCTGATTTGGTCAACCAGATAGACCTCAAGTTAGGTCCCCATCCCTTGCAAGAACTAGAACGCTATGGCAGGGGGACCAAATCAAGCCCAGGACACCTATGGGGCATGTGACTGATGGCAAGAAAATTCATTCTAGTCCAGGTTGAAACTGGGATTTCCACATCCTCCCAGGCCTGGGGAGGATGAGCTTAGTGATAGGTTGGCCTCTTGGCTGGAGGACTGTTAGAATGTGAGCAGACTCAAACATTGGGCATGTGCTGTCTTGCCACTGGGAGCGAGGCCTCAAACGGGTAGGTCAGTAGTCACAAGCACTGTAACCAAGAAGAATGGCACAAGTGAGTCCCATGGGGATGGGTTCTCTCTCAAGAGGTTGCTTTGATGAGTGGGAGACGGTGACCTGATTCACACTGAGTAGTGCCTACCATGAGGTTGGAGATCCAGCAAAGAGGCAAGTGGATGGATAAGAAGAGGAAATGGATGTGGCCACTTCTCCAGGCACACGGGAATTCTGAATCTCTAGTCTCAAGCAGTTCCACTAATTATAGCCTCCCCCAACTTGGTGGGAATGGGGCTCCTAACAGACTACCAACCTTGCCCAGGCTTAGCTGAAAAGGGCAAGGTTGAACTGGGGAGGAGGGACACCCTGGGGCTTTGTGGCCAGCTGCCTAATGGATTGTCGCAATCAGACCCCCGATGGAGGGACCAACCAGAATCAGCCTCTCTCTGGAGCGGAACCTTCAAGTCCCAATGGCCCAGGAGTGCAGCAGATGTAGATGCCTGCCAGGAACAGGCTGTGGGGATCGCAAAGAATAAACAACAGAGGAGAATTGCCTTGCAAACCACACTGGATGGAAATCTCCCCCACAGCTACATCGCAAAATGGAACCCAAATATTTATTCAGGACAGCAGTTTTCAGAATTCCTTTTTGGAAGACAGCAAAACTATCCAACTTCCCACACAGCCCGGCATAGAAGGGCAGGCCTGCCCTCACCCAGTGAAATCAGCAGCCCATTAGATGGGGATTCAGGGTCAAGTTCAGTTTTTGCTGAATCCTGGCTCATCCTTTCAGCACTGTCCAGGGGAGACTAGAAGCAGCTTAGATCCATCTGGAAACCACAAACTATCACCAGTCAGCTGGAGCTGCCATCCTGGTGGACTCATCTGGCTGCCTGATGAGTAGGGAAGCAGACCCATTCAATCCACTGCATTTCATTGGAGACTCAATAGTCACTTGGCCAATGTCTAATGGTACCCAGATTTTGAACTTTGGCTTGGAAGTTATTCATACATCCCTCTCTTCTTTGACCCATTTGTTGTTGTTAGTTTCCATCAAGTCAGCTCCAACCCATGGCAACACCATATACAACAGAACAAAACACTGCCTGGTCCTTCACCATCTTCACCATCCTTGGTATGCCTGAGTCCACTGTTGCAGCCACTGTGTGTTTTGAGTACCCTCCATCCTTACAGGCTCATCTTCCAGTACTATATTGTATAATATTCTTGTGATCTACAGGGTCTTCATTGGTTAACTTTCCAAAGTAGATTGCCAGGTCTTTCTTCCTGGTCTAAAAGCTCCACTGAAACCTGTCCACCATGGGTGACCCAGATGATATTTGGATCCCAGTGGTAAAGCTTCCAGCCTCACAGCAACATGCAAGCCACCTCATAACAGCATACTGGCAGAGAGGTGGTAGCTTTTACCAATGGCTGTTGTTGTTAAGTACCATTGAATCAGTTCAACTCATAGCAACCCTGTACAGGGTTTCCAAGGAACATCTGGTAGGTTTGAACCACCAACCTTGTGGTTAGCAGTCCAGTGCTTATCCTCCAGTGACACAAAAAACTCTACTTTTACCCATTGTTGTTAATTGCTGTCGAGTCAGTTTCAACTCATAGCAACTGTGTATAGGAGAGTAGCTGGTGAGTTTGAACCACCAGCCTTGTGATGCAAAACAACCTTGCAGTCCAGTGCTTATCTGACAGTGCCATACCAGGACTGCACCTTTATCCACTAATTCATAGAAACAAGGTATAGAAATATCTACTCTCTTTCTAGAAAGGATGTTTAGATCTAAAACTTCCATTTAGCATTTATTAGGGCACTCTTAAGGAGCCTTGAAGTCTTGGTGTGGCGTTGTCAGATAAACACTAGACCGCAAGGTAGGTTTGAACCGCGAGGTCAGTAGTTCAAACTCACCAGCTGTTCCCTATACAATGTCACTAAGAGTTGGAGCTGACTCAACAACACTTAATAACAACAAGGAACCTTGGTAGCATAGTGGGTTACAAGTTGGGCTGCTGAATGCAAGGTCATCAATTGAAATCTACCAGCTGCTCTGTGGGAGGAAGCTGAGGCTCTCGGCTCCTGGAAAGATGTACAGCCTCAGAAACCCTATACAGGGTCACTGTGAGTTGGAACCAACTTGATGGTATACCACCACCACCACCAAGACTCTTCTAGTCAGGAGCTCTGCTAGGCTCTCTCATTTGTTTTCTCTCGTCATTTCTCATGGTAACCTGTGAGGTAGGTATCACTATCCCATTTTATAGAGGACGGAAGGTAAGCCCAGAGAAGTTAAGAAACTAACTCAATATCACACAGCTAGTGAATGGCAGAGCCAAGCTTTGAGCCCAGGTCTTGACTATTCTAATCTGGTGTTCTTTGTTTCCATCACACCCTTACACTCTCTAAGGAGCTCTGGTAGCATAGTGATTATGATTCAAGTTGCTAACCTCAAGGTGAGCAGTTCGAATCTACCAGTGGTTCTGCAGGAGAAAGATGAGGTCTTCTGCTCCCATAAAGATTTACAGCCTCAGAAACCCTATACAGGGTCACTATGAGTTGGAACTGACTCCACAGCACATAAACACAACCACCTTATACTCTCTTTTACCTCCCAGGTTTGTCATGAGGATTAGATGAGCCAGTCCATGAGAGATGTGTTACAACAGTGTACTGTTCTCAGTAATGACCCATTGTCGTTACTGCGGTCCTTCCAGAGGTAATTTCTTTAGTATTATGGCTGACTTTGGAATTTGGCTCTGTTAGGCAGTATTCTTTCAGATGTGAGGAATAAAACTGAAATCTAATAGTTTAAAGGCTCAGGTAGCGTAGTGGTTACTAATCGGGCTGCGAACCTTAAGGTCAGCAGTTCGAAACTGACAGCTGTTTCGCGGGAGAAAGATGAAGCTTTCTGCTCCCATAAAGATTTACAGCCTCGAAAACCCTGTGCAGGGTCGCTATGAGTGGGAACTGACTCCACATCACATCACAACAACAACACTCAGGAAAATGAAAGGAAAGGAGAAGAGAGAGACAATTTTGTCTCATTGTCTCATTTCCCTGGGATAGATTGGTGGCTAGGATAAATGGGTGGCTAGCCCTCTGGGATGGTTAGATCTAGGGACTCATGATGTTGTAAGTTCATCAGACTCCTATTTTTCATACACTTATCACCTTTTCTCCTTTTTTGTGTTGACCTCAGTCT
This sequence comes from Chrysochloris asiatica, assembly GCF_000296735.1. Classification (NCBI taxonomy): domain Eukaryota; kingdom Metazoa; phylum Chordata; class Mammalia; order Afrosoricida; family Chrysochloridae; genus Chrysochloris; species Chrysochloris asiatica. The sequence continues at coordinate 291,713 of NW_006408544.1, read as the reverse complement.
GGTCAACTGCCTTTGGATGTCTATATAGCCAGGTAGAGTGGTTGTAGAAGGTAGAAAAATGTCTTGAACCTCTGATGTCTCCTGATCTTTACCATCCCAGCTGGTGAGCCTAGACAGAAAAGTGACCTTTGTTCTCAGCTGTTACACTGTGAAAAATCACAGGAAAATATTCTAATTGGTCCAACTTAGGTCACATGATCACTCTTAGACCAGTGAACTATGTTGTTGTTCTTAAGTGCCATCAAGTCAGTTCTGACCCATAGCGACCCCGTACAGGGTTTCCGAGGCTGTAAATCTTTACAGGAGCAGAAAGCCTCATCTTTCTCCTGCAGAGCGGCTGGTAGTTTCAAACTGCTGACTTTAAGGTTCGCAGCCCAATTTGTAACTACTACGCTACCAGAGCTCCTTAGTGAACTATAGTAATTGTCTAAATAGGTAGGCTGTCTGCTGCTGTGGACAGGGTGGTAGGGTCCTGTGGTGTGTAGTCCTACCACAATCATGATTGGAGTTGGGGATGACAATTCCAAGAAGAAAAGGAAGAGAGGATACTGGAGAGATGAAAAAAAAAAAAAAAAAAAAGCATTGTTGTCTATTTCCTCAGGATTGCATGAAAGAGTTGAGTTGATGACAGTATAAAAGTGCAAGTCATTTTATCTTGACTCATGCCTTCAGCTTTATAGATGAGCAAACAGGCTCAGAAGTTTTGCAGGACCTTGTCATGCTCTCATGATGAATTTCTGAGACATTGGGGGCTAAAGTCTGAGTCCCCTGATCTTCGACCTTACCAAGGTCACAATGACCCTTTCTTTATCTCTGACCTCACCACCAGCCTCTTCAAGAATGCAGGAAAGAGCCCTGATGAATAGAGTTGGGGTGGTAGGAGGAAGTGAAATGTGCTATTAGATTTTGCCTGCCCATTGGCAGTTCCCTAGCTATCTCCAGTTCCCGAGACTCTCCGTGTCAATTCAGCTCCATGACATTAGCTCTGTAAGCTGGGCTACATGTGTAGAGTCCAGAGCTGCTCCTCACAGTCAGCAACAGTGCCTGAAACCTGGTTCTACTCCAATAGCCTCTCCTCTAGGAGTCCCTGGGTGGTAGACACACTTCATTGCTCACTGAAAGACTAGAAGTTCCATTCCATCAAGAGGCACCTAGGAAGAAAGACCTAGAGATCTACTTCTGAAAGATCAGTCATTTAAACTCCTATGGATTCACAGCATGACTCTAACACACATAGTGCTGCCATGAGTTAGAATCTACTCATTAGCAACTGGTTTCAGGCTTTATTGCAAGCTGAGTTTGAACCACATCCTAAACTAAACACAGCAAATTCATGGACGAATGATACTCTCCCTGCCTCTCCAAGGCTCAGCAGGCTCTGAGTAGAGACACCACATCAGTAATAACATTGCAATGTGATTAGTGCTCTGGTCAGAGCTGAGCCTTGAAGAAGAGCCCACATTGGCCACTACTGTGATAGGTTCAAAGAATTTAGTGGTGAGCAAACATGCATGTTCCCCTAATCATGGTGCTTGTATTTCCTTTAGGAGAGCTAAGCATCAGATAGAAAAACTATGTAACAAATAAATAAATAAATAATGTTGATAATTGATGAATTCTAAAGAAGGAAGGAAGGATCGGTGGTCAAGAAGGGCCAGTGTCTGGAGAAGAACATCAAACTTGATAAAGTAGAGGGTCAGTAAAAAAGTGAAGACCACCCCCACTCCCAATGAGATGGATTGGCATAGTGGCAGCAATAATGGACTCAAACAAGGACCGGGCAGTGTTTTGTTCTGTGGTGCATAGGGTCATGATGAACTGAAATTGACTCGATGGCACCTAACAATAACAGCAGCAAAGACAACGTGTGTAATACTGCGGAGAGTGAATATCAGGGGGCCTGGCTTAGTCAGGAGAACAGGGAGCTCTTCCCTTTGAAGATGACATCAAGATGAAATCTAAAGGTTGGCGAGAAGTTCACTGGGTAAGGAAGAGCATGCCAGACAGAGGACACAGCATGTGTAAAGACCCAGAGGCAAAGGGGAACCCAGGGAGGAAGACTGCTGAGACTTAAGTGGAATGAGGAGATGAGTCAGGAGGGCTGGGCAGGGCTAGTGAAGAAATCCTGGGAGACATAAAAAGAAATTCCGTCTCTGTCTCTGTCCTAAGAGTAGTAGGGAGCCATTGACAGTATTCAGATGAGATAGGGACCAGAGTGGGTGTGGAGCAAATTCTAGAGTAGAGTACATTGGGGTGCTGGTAGAGGGACAAGGATGTCTGTGGGAGAATGAGGTATGTAAACCAGAAGCCAGTAGAAGACGTCTAAGTATTGTAAATATTCTGTGAACTTGAAGATTGGCTGCTAAGGATACTGCCAGTGCCGGGGATGTTCTGGTTTTGTTTCAACAAGTGTGAGTTAAAGATGAGCCATGTCTCTTCCATCCCCTCCCAGGGCTTTTTACCTGCAAATGTACATTGGCACTCTCCAAGAGTCTGTGTATTAGGCTGAGCTTTCCCCATGCATTTGACCCTGGACCCGTTTCCCACACTCCTCAGAGGTACTTAAATTGAACAGGGACTGGGTTTGATTCCAATCTGAGCACCGTGCCCTGGCAGCGAAATCATCCTGGGATGAAACTAGACGTAGGGATACCTGACACCAGCCGTCAGAGCTGTAGCAAATGCTTTGCAGAGGTCCTGGGTACAAACAAGGAGGAAGTTCCTGAGCTGACAGCTAGTTAAAGGTGGTCTCTTTTCATCTCTGTCCCCATTCTGAGTCTTTCATCCTTTTGTCCCTGTTCCTGAGAGTTCTATGCCCTGGAAATATCCCAGGCTCCAAATCATGATTCCAAGAGTTCTGGCATGCTGTAAGCATAGATCCTATTGTTATTGGTCTGATTCATAGCAACCCTGTGTGGGGTTTCCAAGAAACAGCTGGTGGGTTTGAATTATTGACCTTGTGGTTCACAGTCCAGTGCTGATCCTACAGCACCACACTAGGAGTCCAATTATTCAACATGAACGGTTATCTCATTAGACAGGTTAAAGAGTCATCAGGATAAATACATCTGAGTGAAAGCCACCAGGTATGTCCACAATGGCATGAATGGAGTGAGGAATGGAAAACAGAGAAGAGAAGAGAATTGTAGTTCCTGAACGCCTCCTTTGTCTCTGACCATTGGTTTATTTAATGATAATTTTACAATGTCAGGCACTGAACTAGACACTGGAGGCGGGGCAGCACATGAGGCAGACTGGGTGCCAGCCAGTCTTGGTGCTGGACTGGGCCCATATCTGTATTACTTTTAACTCTTCCGACAACCCTAATTCTAGCTAAATCAGCCAGGTTTGGGGAAAGTACAGCAGCATGGAGACAAGAGGCCTAACTTGGAAATGTAACTGTGCACTGTTGGGACAGTTACCTAAACTCTCTGAGCCTGTGTTTCCTTCTCTGTAAAAGAAAGACAACTCACCTACCGTGTAGGCAGGAGTGAGGATCCAGTGAGGTGCCTGGTCATACCATGTCTCCTGTACATGACAGCTTTCTGTTCTCATCCTTTCTCTCCCACCCATGGCTGGGCCAGGCCATTTCTGATCATCTGAGGTTTCCCAAATTGAAAATTACACCCTCTCCCCAAGGCCAGTGCTACATGCAATCCAGAGTGACAATCAGACCCGATTTTTTCACATTTAGGGAGTCTTCAAGAATTTCCAGCCAAATAAACCTTCAATGTTTTGTTTTGTTTTGTTTTTAAGTCTCAGAGTTTCAGAAATTGGAAGCACACTAATTTTCTTGGTTTATATCAGACAGTGAGGGGTAGGTAGTGAAGGAAAGCCCTGGATGTGTGACCAGAAAACCCAGGCTGTGGTTCTGGCACATTGTCTGCCAGCTGTGTGGCGCACCCATCCGTTCTGAGCCTTAGTTTCTCCTCCTGTGAAGTGGTCATAGAAACCCTTTCTTCCCAAGGTTGCTGGGAGCTTGAGTGTGGTACAAAAGCAGGTTATGAACTGAAAGGTTCTGGACCTGAAAGTGTCAGCCTCCCTCAAGCAACTCCACATCTGCTCTTTAAAGTACATGTGTATGTCGCTTAACGTCCACAGTCTGTTCTGTTCTATGAAATAGGGCATTGCATGATTTGGACCTCGTGTAAAACCTAATGGGGTCCTACTTCTGATTGTCCTTGTTGCTGCTGAAGCTGAACAAGCAACAGCAGGGGCGGTGGCTGCCAGGGAGTGGACTGAGCCAAGTAAAAGGAAGCAAGCAAGCCAGCCGAGAGAGAGTGGAATGCACCCAGCCACACCTGCTGTTCTGCCCATGTGAGCTAGCAGGAGCAGTCCAAACTGCTCCCATGGCTGTTGCCTGCCTGTCTACCTCCCAGCAGGTCAAAATCTGAAACCCTGTGTCCAGAACTACATCCTCCGCCTCACCTACCTATATTCCATCCTTGGTCCAACATTGAAGAGTCTGAGTTTAGGGCCTTTAAAACCATGATAATCAAAAGGGGAGCTGCTCTCCCTTTAAAAAAAAAAAAAAATCTTACGAAACCATAGTTGTATATGAGTTGGACATTCCCCTAAGGAACATTAAGGAACACACAAGGAGTCCTGGTATGGCACGGTGGGCTAATGCTCTGGACTGCAAAGTCGCTTTGAACTGTAAGGTTGGTGGTTCAAGCACACCAGTCTCTCCTCAGAAACCCTATACAGGGTCGCTATGGATCAGACCTGACTCAATGGCACTTCACAACAACAACAACCTGTACTTACAGGCCCCCTAGGAGACTCACATTGTCCTGCAGTCCCCTTCCACCTGGGACCACCCATCTAGCCTCTGGGAGACCCAGCTGTTTGGCTTCCACCATCCTGTGGTTGGAGCATTAGCCTACAGTTCTGGGAAGTGTCTTTCTCAGGCTGCGTCTCTGGGGGAGTGAGCTGAGCCCCACTTGGGGGTGGGGGAGACAAGGGTTGAGGATGGGGCAGGAGGAGGACCAGCTTGGGAGAAATTGGATGAATGCTATGTCATATTTTTCAAATAACTCCATGTCCACAAGGCTGAATGTGTGGTTTGGCCTTACATATTTCAAATGTGTGTGTGTTCCCAGTACATTTCCTTCTAATTTTAAAAACTATACGTAACAGCAAGGACATTTAATCCATATGGTTCTGATTCCTTAACACTTAAATCATTTTAGTGTTGTTTTCGAGGATCTCTTTGCATGTCTCTTTACATAAGCTTTTAACTCCTTGTTTTTCTGGAGCATCAAGGCAGGGTGTGGAGTCCTGGCACTGTAGGATAAGTGCTTGACCTCAAAGTCAGTTTGAACCCCAAGGTTGGCATTTCAAACTCACCAGCCACTCCTCAGAAACTCTATACAGAGTCACTATGAGTCCTAACTAACTCGCAGGGCAGCACGTGGCAGCAGCAACAAGGCAGGGTATCTGGATGCAGCCTTCTCATCTTTGAGGTTCCTCATTTCACACCCAAACTGGCCCAAGGCCTTGGCTGCTTCTGCTCCTGGCACCAGCTGTGCAGGTCCTCCCCTCAGGGATAGGGGAGCCCTGTGAGAGAGGAAGCATAGGTAGACTAGGGTGTACCAGAGGCCAGATGGGTGGTCCCAGGTGGAAGGGGACTATGGGAGGATGTGAGTTTCCCAGAGGGCCTGTGTGTCCCTTAGCATTGATTCCAGTAATGTCTGACCACATACACATCCGTGGTCCCATAAGAGCTACCACACCTCAGCCCCACCACTTTCTGGCAACATGTTCAAGGGCTAGATAACCTCATGGAATCCTCCTTCCCTCACTTGTAAAAAGGGACAAACAATAAATACCCTAAATGGCTGTTGGGGGAATTAAACAAGATAATGTGTGTAAAACCCTAACCGAGAGACTAAGTTTGGCCCTGCATTAATGGAGTCTTGCTGATGCTCCAAGGGGACTAGACTGAGGTAGGAGGAGACCAAGCTGGCCTGCAGTGACCTTCTTGAGGAATCTGGAGGCAGCAGCGCCAGGACAGTGCAGCTGAGTCCAGAGAAACACAGGAGACTCTGCAGTAAGCATGGTGGTCAGTAGGACAGAAGGTGAAAGGGCTGACAGGAGGTGTGTGGCCAGTGCACTCCCAGAATGCCATGGTCTTGGTGCCTGCTCCTACCTGTGCCTGGAGATGGGGGGAGGGCCTCAAAGGACCAGATAGACCAGAGACGGAGGAAACACAGCAAAGGGCCAGCATCTCCCAATGGAAGACTGCCCACACCTTCTGTTAGAGTGCATTCCCTTCACAGCTCTGACACCTGCAGACACAGGCCTGCCGCCTTAGCCTGGAATTCATGACCCAACCAAGCTGCGCTCAACATCTCCCTCCTGTCCCTCCTTTCCTGCTCTGTCCTCCCATACTTCAGGGTATTGTCAAACATTCATTGTTCTTTACTGAAAAACAAAAAAAGAAAAGTCTTGCTGTTGCTGAGAATATACACAGCAAAAACACATCAATCCAACAGTTTCTACATGTACAGTTTAGGGACAGTGATTGCATTCTTTGATTTGTGTCCATTGTCACCCTCCTTTTCTGAGTTCCCTCCCCCACTAACATAAACTCACCACCCTCTAAATTCCCTACGGAATCTTCTGAGTTGCTGTTATCAATTTGATCTCATATAAATAGATCTTGAAAAAGCACAGTCCTCAAGGCAGATTTGTTTTTTGTTTTAACTACTTAAGCTAAGCGATTGCTGGACTTTAAGATGTCTTCAGGGGAAATTTCTGGTTTAAGGTTAAAGATTATCTCAGGACAGTAGCTTCAGGGGTTTGTCCAGCCTCAATGGCTCCAGAAAGTCTGGAGTCTGGGATTTTGGAATTCTGTTCTGCATTTTCCTCCTTTTGCTCAGGATTCTGTAAATGTTCAGGAATGGTAACTGGACACCATCCACTTCTTCTGGTCAACAACATATTTCATCTTCCTTTTCCTGCCTCTTCTTTCTCTGTTGCCTAGGAGAATAAAGACCAATGGTGTGTCTTGGTTAGCTACTTGAAAGCTTTAGGACCCCAGTTACTACATATTGAACTAGGAGCTAGAACAGAAGTATAAACAAGTTATTATTATACCAGTTAGCTGAGATGTTACATGGAACCATGATCCTAAATCTCCAAACCAAGGAACCAAGTCCCATGAGATTTTTGGTTGTACATAAGCAACCTCTTTTAAGCTTCTTTTTCTTCATCTCTGATCTTCCTCCTTGCTGGTCTTTTCCACATACCCACTCTTTAAAACCCAACTCAAATCACCTCCTCTGAGAAGCTTTTCTGGGAAGATCTGTGAACAACCCAGCCTCCCTTTGTGCTCTTAGTCTCTGTCCGGACCTGTGCAGGGAGAGTTGGGATGACAAGAATCACCCCTTTAGGCAAAGTCTTCATGCCCTGGCTGAGGCAGATCCATGTTTAATCCACCAGCTTTATGACTAGGCAGAATGCAAAGCAAAGCAGGGATCTATGGCTGTTGGGTGTGAGGAGGGGGATCAATTAGGAGGACATGGGATGTCTGGGTGGCACAACTCCTAGAGGGGCCACCCTATGGCAGGGGTCCCCTGGCCAGCTCAGATCAGGACTCCTCCAGCATCTGTGGCCAGGGAGCAGGAGTTGTTTCTCTGACAATTCCAGACGGAGCGAATCCCAGACAGAGCTGCGTCTCCGGGACAGAAGAGCAGATGCTCAATCTAAAATTAGGCTGCTGCCTGTGACTTCATCTAGGCTGCGGGAACTGATCCACTTCTTGCATCTGTCAGTGTGTGGTGGAGGCAAAGCAGATCCCCTATCCCTCTATAGATGCCGAGGAGGGGCTAGGAGAGCCAAGCCAGCTTTCTATAGTCTACCTGGAGTGCGTTCCTGGTCTGTACCTTGTTGAATTCTCGCAGATCCTCTGAGATGGAAGTGTACGAGGTGAAGGACAGACAGGCTCCAATCACTGCTCTTCAGAAGCTGGGTCTGTCCCACTCTGACTTTTAAGCTCTTCTTCTCTGCCAGATGACAACTGGGAGGTTAAATAATCTGTCCAGTGTCACCCCATCAGTGAGGCTGTGAGCAGGTCCCTAGGATTGAAGCAGGTAGGAGCCAGGGGGTTCAGACAAAAGCCGAGGAGGATGGCAACCAAGGACAGTCTGTTTCCACCTTTAATTTGTCTGTTTGTTCCTCCTCCTTCAGTTGTCCTCCTTCACATTGCCTTCCCCAGTTGGATCTTGCTCTCTAGGAAGAGTTGGTATCCACCAGAGACCTGCCATGCAAGCCAAGCCCACAGTCATTGCCTTTGTTTGTGGTACTTCCAGCCTCAGCTCTTACGATGGCCTACAAGGCCCAGTGTAATGTGGCATGCTTCTACCTCTTGGCGTTTGCACTGGCTGTTCCTCTTTCCTGTAATAGTCCTCCCCAAATATTTGCATGACTTACTTTCTTAGATCAGACCCACTGTCAGTGAGTTGATTCTCACAGTGACTCCATAGGACAGAGTAGAACTGTCCCCTTAGGTTTCTAAGACTGGAAAGCTGTAAGGGAGCAGACAACCTTGTCTTTCTCCTGAGGAGTGGCTGGTAGGTGTTGAAACTGCTGACCTTACAGTTAGCAGCACAATGCTTACTTACTGCTGCAAGGAATTGTTCAAATGCTATCTTCTCAATGAGCCCTGCTTTAGCCAATCTACTTACATTTGCAGCCTGCCTCGGTCCCTGCATCTCTCCCGATCTCTTCACTTTGTCCAATCTTGTTTCCATAGTAATATTGCTACTAATATGTTATTGGATTTCCTATTTAGCGTGTTCTCCATTTATTGTCTGTGCTTTTCCTCTAGTTTGTAAACTCTACAAGGCTGACCTTTTTGCCCATGCTGTTCACTGAAGTCCTTTAAGTCCTGATAGTTAGCTGTTCACTGAAGCAGAGGTGCCTGAGCCCAAGGACAGCAGCCTGCTTTTTCTTGACAAGTGGTCGCAGTCCCTGCAGAGGAAGCTCCATGCTTTGGAGACAGGGACCCCGTTGCCAAGACCATCTCTGTGCCCTCTCTGGGGGCCTCCCCTAACTCATCCAGTAAGTGGGGATGGTGGTCCCTGTTCTGCTTCTCACAGAGCCTTGGAGAAGACATGAGGGTATGGTACAGTCATGCCCAATGCTTAAAAAGCAAAAAACAGAAAACAGTCCTTAAGTTCATTCTGATTCATGGCAGCCTTCTTAGAGTTTGTTTCAGAGTAGAACTATAATTTCATAGGGTTTTCAAGGCTATGATCTTTCAAACATAGCCAGACCTTTATTCCCAGGCACCTATAGGTGGATTTCAACCCCCAGCCTTTCAGACAGTAGTAAAGCACTTAACCATTTGGACCATTCAGGGATGTTTTATCGGTCAGGTGGCATCATTGATGATGTCAAGTGTGGCGGCGGTAGTGAGGTTGGCCCAGGATCGGACATTATTTCGTTCTGCTGTACATGGGGTCGCTATAAGTCGGTTCCAACTCGATGGCACCTGACAACAACAACAACTGAGGGTTAATGCGCCAGACTGTAAAGCCGTTTGAACTGCAAGGTCAGTGGTTCAAGCTCACCAGCTGTTCCTCGGAAACCCTATACAGGGTCGCTATGGGTCAGAATCGACTCGACAGCACTTAACAACAACAACTTAAATAAATGTGAAATAATCCATTTGTCCAGTCCACATTATTGAACACAGACTGACTACACGTTCTAGGTCCTGTCCTGGGTGTTAAGAGTTCACAGAAGAGGGATACCCCATGCTCTTGTGACAAGAGAGGGACTACTCCCGATGTAAGGAAGTGGGATGTGCCCTCCCATTTTAGAGAGTTGTTGGAGAAGTGGTGGTGGTGGTGGTCGTCGTGTGCCATGGAGTCAGTTCTGACTCATAGCGACCCTACATAGGGTTTCTGGGGCTGTAAACCTTAATGGGAGCAGACAGCCTCATCTTTCGTTGGAGAAATAGGACTCCTCAAAAGGAGTATGGAGCCCTCATCCAGGGATAAGAGGGCTGGACCAGGGAACTCATGCCTTAAACCTCTTACCACCCCAAACTGCTATGGCTCCTTCACCTCCCAGTCCAGACTCCAGGAGGGTCAGCCACCAAATCCACATACCTGCCATCTTCTCCTTCCTCTTCCAGTTCCCACCCTTCTCACCCACCTGCACTGAGCCAGCACCAGCCAGTGTGCCCACCCTAGACAGTTTTTACCTGTGTACCAAGCTCCCCTGACTCAGCCCTTTCTAAGTGGCACCCAGAGGGGCCAGGTGCCCAGGACACTTGCTGGGATTTTCATCTTCCCAGTCAAAGGTCTCAGTGGGGGATGGTAGTGGCAGAGTCAGGGAGTCAGGAGAAAGTCCTGGGCAAGACATCTCTCTGAAGATTTGTGTCCAGGCTGGGAAGCAGGTGGTGGATGAATTCCTAAAGGATCAATGGGGGTTTCACTTACACTCCCAGGCAGAGAGACTGATATTGCCAGTTCCAAAGCTATGAGAAGTACAAGGAGAAAGCTCTCCCAACCTAATGGAAGGTCAGACACAAATAGTTTAGCATAGCACATTATAAATGGCTTGATGCTGTATGCAAAGCAAGTTATAGGAACACTGTTAGATTAGATAGATGATAGATAGATATGTAGACCGACAGACAGACAGATAGTTGTTGTTAAGTGCCATCAAGTTGGTTCTGACTCATAGCAGCCCTGTATAGGGTTTCCAAGGAGTAGCTGGTGAGTTTGAATCACTTACCTTGTGATTAGCAATCCAGTGCTTAGCTCACAGTGCCACACCAGGACTCCAGGTAGATAGGTAGATACCGTCAAGTCAACTCCAACTCATGGAGAGCTTGTGTACAACAGAGAGAAACATTGCCTAGTCCTGCGTTCTTTTCACAGTTGCCTGTTTGAGTCTGTCATTGTGGTTACTGTGCAAATCCATGTCTCCAAACATGATGTCCTCCTTCAGCAAGTCATCTCTCCTGACGGTGTATACAAAGAAAGCTAGTCAGACGATGTTCTGTTGGCTTTCGCTGGCTAATTTTCACAAGTAGATCACCAGGGCTTAATGTAGAAACTTCACTGAACCTATCCATCATGAATGACCTTGCTAGTATTTGAATTACCAGTAACATACTTCTAGCATTTCAGCAATACACAAGCCACCACAGTACAACACATTGAAAGATAGGTGGTGGAAGAACATTTATAGGGGGCATTTAATTCTGCTAAGGGTGGAAATTAATCAGGAACACTAAGAACAAAAGGACTTTTGAAGGAAACATTATAGAATGAGTTTGCTAAATAGTCAAGAAAATTATTAAAGAAAATGAAGGGAAGGATGGATGAGTGGATAGAGGGGAAGGAAGGGCATTTCAATAAAAGGAACAGCATGATAAAGACATGGAGTATGTAAATTATTGTTGTGTTTGGGGAATAGTGCACTATCCTGTCTAAGGCCAGGCCCACCTTGGACATGACCCCACGTAGAAATTCCAAAGACCGAGGGATGAAGGTCAATAAAGCTGCTGTGAGAAGGGAGCTTGACCACAGTTGTGTCAAGACCATTTTTGGATCCCTTTATTGTTATTTGGAGTCCTGGTGTGGTGTTGTGGGTTAATGCGCCAGACAACAAAGCCGTTTGAACTTCAAGGTTGGTGGTTCAAGCTCACCAGCAGCTCCTTGGAAACCTTCTACAGGGTCTCTATGGGTTGGAACTGACTCAACGGCACTTCACAACAACAACATTGTTATCAGATGGATGGGTGCTCCTAAAAGTAGCCTTCAAAGAAGCCCCATTCCTATCCACAGTTCTCTGTCCTTCCTACATCTTCTGTACCATTCATCATTTGTATTCACTTTTATCATAGGTACTTTTCTCAAATGGGCCCATTCTCTCTGGAGCCAGGCTGTCTGCTAAGTGAGTGCATGATTTGTACCTCATTTGTCTTTTGTTGGGATTCCTTCTCACACCTGGCCTGGGCTGGCCTCAACCTGGGCTGGCCTCATGGGTGGTGTCAATCATTGTTGAAATGAAAGCCATGCAGAAGAAGGTTTGAAGACCATCCCAGCAGTTCCTTCTTGTTACTTCCGCAGCTCTGCTTACTGTTGACTTTGTCTTATTGTTTATAGACTGTGATTTACTAATAATTTCCCCCTTGCCCTCACCTTATGGCTATTGTTGTTGTTGTTGTTAAGTGCCATTGAGTCGGTTCCGACCCATAGCGACCTTATATAGGGTTTCTGAGGAGCAGTTGTTGAGCTTGAACCGCTGACCTTACGGTTCATATGACTTTGCAGTCTGGCGCATTAACTCACAGCACCACTCCAGGATTAAATCTAATTCATCATAATAGCCCACTAAGAGCTTGAGTAGAGGGGAGACTTCTTTTATTGAACATCTATGAGGGGGCTTCAAACCTATCATTTTCAAGCCCTTATACCACAAACCAGCTTTTGTTCTTATATCGAAATGTATTTTCTCCTGAACTCCATCACTTAATCTTCACAATCCTCCTCTAAGATGTAGTATCTTCCCCATTGCACAGCTGTGAAAACTGACATTTCATGGGAATTAAACAGCTAGTAAGTGTCAGAGCCAAGGCCCGAGCCCAGGTCTGCCTGAATCCAACCTTTACAAGCTGATGCACTGCTGCCCCACCTCCTCTTGGCGAGCACAAAGCCATGTGCAGAGTAAATATTTGCTGTTACTGATGAGTTTGCAAGTCGGTCCCTTGGCTTGGGGAAAACCTGTTCTCACAGCTGCCAAGGGAGTGTGGCTTGACTACGCTTCTGGTTTCCTGGAAATAGAGGCCTTACCCTGCCTACCTGGAACCCCCTGGGCCCCGTGGGAGTCCCCAGAAACCCTAGTGAAAAGCAGACTCCGGACTCAGGCTGGGCCAAAGTCTCAGTCCAAGTATGGGAAGTGAGAATGCTTCGGTCATTTGGGGAACACTAGCCAGTGGGCTGAAGGCCAGTTGGCCCCTTATAGTCCTTGTTTACTGAATGGGAAGGCGGAAAGGACCACAGTTCTGTCCTTCAGCCCTCTCTGAGTACCTGTGGAGTCCCAAATGCTGAGTAAGACATGGTCATGCACAGCTGTGCAGAATCTAAAAGGGTAACCCCAAACTGAAAAGCTAAACCTACTGCCCTTGGCTCAATCCCAACTCATAGCAACCCTATAGAACAGAGTAGAACTACTCCTTAGGGCTTCCACTGCTCGAGCACACACAACCTCATCTTTCTCCCACTGAGTAGCTGGTGAGTTTGAACTGCAGACCTTTTGGTTAGCAGCCCAGTGCTTAGCCACTGTGCCACCAGGGCTCATCAAAAGACAAAACAGATATATGACTAAATGACAACACTCAGTGGGACAGCAGCCAGGCAGGCTGTGCCAAGGGCTGGAGGCTCACAAGGAAGGAACATGGGGATCCCCAGGAGCCTTCATAAAGAAAGGGCATGATACAATGAGTGGGAATGGTACAGAGAGAGGGAGGTTGGGTACATAAACTGAGACTCAGTTGCTAAAACCACTAATAGGCTTTTAACAGGAAGAAAGGGTAGTGAGACTTTGTCTCACATGCTTTGGACATGTTAACATGTCCCTAAAGAAGGACATTATGCTTGGTAAAGTTGAGGGTCAGTAAAAAAGAGAAAGACCCTCAGCAAAATGGATTGACCCAGTGGTTACCACAATAGTCTCAAACACAGCAACAATCATGAGGATGCTGCAAGACTGGGTACCATTTCATTCTGTTGTACATAGGGTTGCTGTGAGTTGAAACTGAGCCAACAGCATCAAATAACAGCATGAACAATAGACATGGTTTCGCTGGACAAAGGCACAATTGAATTTGTTTTAGAGAGTTCCACCAATGTAGAGAATGGATCCAAGGGGTGGGGGCTGGTCAGGGAGACCAGGGAGAAAAGCCTGTTGTAACTGGGAGATGTTGGTGGACTGGACTGGGGCCATAGGGATGGAGAAGGGGTTTTGGCACCAGTTTGGGGATGATGAGCACCCCATTAATGAAGATAGATAAGCAGAGGAGGATGCGTTTCATGTTATACACTGTGTAAGGTTACAATATAGAAACAAAGTAAAAGTCACTACTATTTACTAAGCATCTATACTATGTGCTTGGTACTTTATCAAGGGCTTTATCTCATTGTTAAATATTCACAGCAACCCCATGAGATGGGGAATTAGAGATCAGTGACATCAAGTACCAGGCCCAAGGTCACACAGCTCAGGGCTGGGGTCTGAACCCAGATTTGTGTGAGTCTGAGGCCCAGGCTGTTACCCACAGCATCAGGGTAAGGATGGAGTAAGTGTCTGACTGAGTCAGGCAGCTGGGGAGAGAGGCTGAAGCTGAGTCCACTGGGACCCCAGAAGGTCATCTCCATAACTTATCAGAGTCTCTCAGTCTCTGTCCCAGGAAAGACACAAATGCCTGTGTCAAAAGTCAGGTCTGAAGCTTCCTGTGTGCAGTAGATTTGTCAAGAGCACCTGCACATAACACACACACGCATACACACACACACATACACAAGCAAACACAAAACAGCAAAGGCATTTGTGTCTGGGAAATCATGGCTGTAGGTAAACAGGATGGGGCTAAGATGGGGACTGTTTGTTGGTAAGTGGGTACAAGTAAACCTAACTAGCCTGGAGAGCCCCACCTTCAAGATTCTCCCAAGAAAAGTATGAAAGTCCCTGGCTCCTCAGGAATGATGTGCTTTCCAAAAGTGTATCTAAAATGTGGTTGTGAGAAACTGGAAACAAAATCTCACCAAGAAGACAGCCTTCTAGACGGCTGATCATATGCCAACCACACCCTCCACTCCAAACGCTTTTGAGTCTGCGAAGTCTCTACAGTGTGATGCTGGCTTTACAGCAGTACCAATTTGGGGGGAGGAGGGCACATTTCCATGGAAACAAGCATTCAGCATTCCAGCCTGGGACACCTGGACCACGGTATTCTCTAATTGAAACCCAGAAGCAGAATGCATTTATTTCCCTCTTCTCAATGCACCAGACTGCAAAGTCGCTTGAACTGCAAGGTTGGTGGTTCAAGCTCACCAGCTGCTCCTTGGAAACCCTATACAGAGTCGCTATGGGTTGGAATCGACTTGATGGCATTTAACAACAATAACAACAACTCTCGCCCCATCTTGTGTGCCCATACCCCAGGCGTGGCATTTAGCAAGTCACATTGGGATATTTTATTTACCTCTCAGTCTTCTCCATCCTTGGATGGAGTTTCTAGAACACAGGTTATATGTTCTTAGCATAAGGAAAGTGGATAATGCATGGTTGAGGAATCAAGGAATGTAGGAAGGCCTCTGGGGCCTAGCTCTGGGAATTTTTCAAAATCAGGACTCATCCCATGAGGAGGATGAGGCTGATAGGAAGAATCTGGCATCTGGCACCACCTGTCTTATAAACTGGGGCCTATGTGTCTACATGATGGAAACAATCCTTAGGTCAGGGTGGGGGTGATAGCTCATGGAGCAGAGTCAAGGCTCACTCAGGCTAGTAGCCTGGAAGTAGGGCTGCCTGCCCCCATACTCTGAGGCTGGAGTCCTAAAGACCTTCTGGTCTCTAGTGGGAATTGGCACCAGTCTGGAAGTGGCCTTGGTTGTGTGTGAGGTCTCCCAGGCATAGAGGATGACCATATGTGGACAGGTATGAGGAGCATAGGGCAGGGTCTTTATAGGGTTCAAGGCATTAAGTATGACTGTGTCTGGCACAGTGAAGGTACTCAGTAACTTATGTTTTCCTTCATCTCTTCCTTCCGCCTTGTGATGGCCAGTTCAGGACTGTACAAAAATGTGTTTGAGAGTAGAGATGGGAATGTCCCTGGCTACCTGGGGTCTGTAGAGGAGTTTGCTAAGAGTCTGGAAAGATTCAAGCTATGGAAAGTTGGAGCAAAGAAGCAGGCCAAGGACAGAGCCTCAACAAGGCAGCCATTCTAGGAAGGGGCCTTGGCTCAACCTCCCAAGCATCTAATCTAATCTAGCTGAGAACATCACCTTCTATCCCAGCCCCTCAGCCCTCAACCAGGGACCCTGAAACCTCAGACACAGTTGGATCATTTTGCTCCTTCTTTGATTACTAGGCCTCTAGATTTTGCCTCCCAAGATCATTCGTTCACGTAACAAATATTTGTTAAATTACCAATTCTGGGAGGAGAGAAGAATCAAAAGTTCCCTGCAGCTTCTAACTGACTGCAGCTTGGGAAGATGGGTGTGTCTGAAGAGGTAGGAACCATTGACTCTGGCAGCACAGGAAGGTGACTAATTGCACGGGGAGGGTCTGGGAAAACTTCCTGGGATAGGGCCATCCCTTAAAGAGGAGGTAAGGGTCACTCAACCTGGAGCAGGAACAAGACTGTCCGTCTGAACCTTGGTGAAAATGGCAGACAGCCACCACCTTGGGCAGATGATTGATAACAAGGCATCCCCTCCTCCCACCTGGAGTTGCCTCAGGTGGAGAATATTAGGCAGTAGAGGCAGGGCAGGAGTGCAGTGATGGACAGGGAGCTTACTCCAGAGGCACCCCGCCCCCAGTTGTCCTACTCAAGGGTAGGATCTGTGTCCAAGGAATACCTAATTCAAGGTATGAAGGGCAGTAATTGGGATTTGTTGCTGTTGTTGTGTGCCATGGAGTCGGTTCCAACTCATAGGGACCCCATACAGGGTTTCCGAGGCTGTGAATCTTTATGGGAGCAGAAAGCCTCATCTTTCTCCCCCGGCAGGACAGCTGGTAGTTTCAAACTGATTCGTAACCACTATGCTACCAGAGCGCCTTAGCAATTGGGATAGAGAGAACATTTCAGGCAAAGGAAATAGCCTGTGAGAAGACCTCAGGAATGAAAGCAGGTGGGCACTGGGTTAGGGGGGCCAGGCAAAGGACTAGGTGGGCTGAGCTGTAGGAGATGCAGCTGGTTAGTGGGGCCTGCATGTCAGATCAGAAAGCATGGTCCTTCCCACTGGGATGACCTAGTTGGAGTTGGGATTGGCTCTGGGAGCCAACAGGAGATGGGGGAGCCTGGAACTGCTGGGAGGCTTGGCAGCTGGTAGTGTCATGGGTGTGCAGTCGTGTGCATGTAAGTGTGCAAATGCATGTCCAACTGTAGTCACATCTCCGTTCCGTTCTTGCAAGCCCTGAAGCCACACCTTCCTCCCCTCTAGTGCCAGGAGTGCAGTGCCTCTTGGGAAATCAGTGTTCCCTCCATTAAAGCAGCTGGTTTGGGAAAGGTCTGTTTGCTCCGACTTGGCTTTGAAGAAGGGAAGTGGCTCTGTACCAAGTCTGTTGTATGAAGAAGGCACAGAAATCCCCAGGGCCATCAGCCATGTCCCCTGAGCCCACATGGACTCTGACAGGAGGGCACCCATTCCTTGAAACAGATGGGGGCCTTGATTTCAAGGATCCTTCCTGGAAATGCTGGTCAGCATAGTGGTCAGTCACCGTCTGGCCCTTGTACTGTAAGGACTTTAAAAATGCTTTCTTGAATTTTACACCCTAGTTGCTTAGCTTGCCTCATTCTAGTTCTGGCTTTGGCCTGGGCATCATAACCTCCTCTTGAGGCCAGTGCAGGTCATGGATAGAGTCAGCCAAACCCAGGGTCAGCCCCGGTTCTCCTGTGGCAGAGGGTGTGTCCTCAGGTCAGTCACCTGACAGGTCTGAGCCTCAATGTGAACCTCTGAGAAATACAGATAACATTGAGGTCCAGAGGCCTTAGTTATTTTGCCCCCTTTCTTCGGAAAGCAGACTGGTGGGAAGCTAGATGGAGGCTGATCCAAGTGCTAGCTCAGTCCTGACCAGAGCACTGACCAGGGTGATTTAGGCCTGGAGTCCCAGGATCCAGTAGTTTCTGGTAAAGTCCAGCCATTTGGAA
Source organism: Chrysochloris asiatica (assembly GCF_000296735.1). Taxonomy (NCBI): domain Eukaryota; kingdom Metazoa; phylum Chordata; class Mammalia; order Afrosoricida; family Chrysochloridae; genus Chrysochloris; species Chrysochloris asiatica. Next base: position 273,814 of record NW_006408544.1, on the reverse strand, counting down.
GCCCCAGGGAGTCACTACCCCACCCCCATCCTGGCCTGAGCCCAGGGAGGCCTGGGCAGGCCCACACCGCCCAGCCCTCATGAAGGCGGATTCCCGCCTTGGGAGGCACGGGCTTCCCGGAGTGGAGCTGGCACCCGGGAGGAAGGCGGGGAGCACGCACTTCGGGGACAGGGATTGTCTCCCGCCAGCCCGGGTGGTGCGGCCAAGGCGGGGCACTGTGCCCTGGGGCCTCTGAGGCGACCAGGGCTTCCCTGGCTGCCCTCCCCTGAGGGTCCTGGAGGAAATGACAGCGGAGGAGCCTGAGCGGGCACGGAGGGAGGGGCGGTGCCCAGAGTGACACGGCCTGTCACCAAGGCGGCCGCGCGCAGCCTCTTCTCCAAGGCTAGCCGCCAGAAGCAGGGGATTCCCCAGAAAAGAGACCCTCCCTCGGCAGCCACCAGCCCGCTGAGGCCCGACCCCACCGTGACCCCAACTGAGAGAGGGTCCCCCCCCGCCCCGCCCCCCCGGCCGGCGGAGACAGTGCAGTGGCCGGCAGCGAGGCGGAGCCAGCCAAGGTTGAGAGGGCCAGTGAGGCGTCCAGGGCTGGCTGCGGGGGTCCCCGAGCTCTGCGACAGGAAACTCTGGGGAGTGAATGGAAAGAAGTGGGTGGTCCGGTCCCTGCGACTTCCCCTGACATCACTGCCCAAATAAGGAGCTTCCAAGAGGCCGTGGGGCGGCCCACAGCCGCGCCTGCCTCAGGCGCCCGCCCGCCAGCCCACCCCGCGCCGGCGTGGGCCGCCAGCGAGCGCCCGGGGCACCTCCAGGCGGAGCCGAGCCGGGCGGAGCCGAACCGAGCGGGCGCTGCTGAGGCGCGCAGAGGCCGGGAGCGCAGACCAGCGCAGCCAGTCCAGCGCAGCGCAGCCCAGCCAGGCGCAGCCCAGCGCCGAGCAGCCCAACCCTGTGCAGCGGAGTCGCGGCCGCACAGCAGGTAAGGAGTGAAGGCTCCATGTGGCGCACCCTCCTGGAGCCCGGCATCGCTGAGCTGACGAACCGACGACCCCAGATGGGGTTGCGAAGAGAGGGACAGGCAGGAGCCGGCGGGTGGGAGAGGTCTGAGCGCCGACATGTGTGCCGGAGCAGGAAGGTGTGGGTACCAACTCCCCAGACCTTTGGTTCTCTGGGGGCTGGCTCTCTGTAGTTTGGGGTTGCCAGGTGCACATGCTCTCTGCCTGCGTATCCTTGACATTACTTCTGCCACCCCGGGGTGACACAATCATTCCCGCGTTCACACACTTCTCTCGCGCACTCCCTCCAGGCACAGCCCCTTTCACCATTGGCTTGCACAGCCGCCTGTGCCCCGTGCAGACACTCACCCCACCACTCAGCTCCCACCTCACTCTTTGACATTCACAGGTACAGCCAATGGGTTTGGAAACTGGACCCTGCTGCTAACCCCTTGAAGGTGGTGGCAGTTTCAGACGGTCAGAGCCCACCAGTTTAGGGCTTCTTTGGAGTGAGTTAAACTAGCATTGCTCTGACTCTTTGAGCCGCACCCCACCCCTCACCCGTCCCAGCCCCCCGCTTGCAAAATACTAGAGGGCACCCAGTCCTGGATACAGTCTAGGTGGAACCGTACCTGGCTTGGTCGGGGAAGGTGTGGCAATTCACAGGGAGCTCTGCTACCTCACAGCACAGATGTTTCTAGAGAAGTTCCTCACTCCACAGGCATTTCCACCCTAACGTATGGTGGGTGCCTGGGGTCCAGACAGTGACTGCAGAACAGGTGCACGTGGAATCAGCCTCACACACTCGCTCAAGGGGCTTTGCAGACAGTAACCACAATTGTTTATCTACATCTCTCTCTCTCTCTCTCTCTCTTTCTCTCTCTCTGTATATATATATATATAGTGGTTATGTGCTGTGGAGTTGGTTCCGACTCATAGCGACCCTGTATAGGATTTCCGAGGCTGTAAATCTTTATGGGAGCAAAAAGTCTCTTTCTCCCGCGGAACAGCTGGTAGTTTTGAACTGCTGACCTTAAGGTTCGCAGGCCAACTCGTAACCACTATGCTACCAGAGAGCATTCTCTCTCCCCTCCCCCCTCCTCTCTCCCTCTCTCTCTCCCTCTCTATATAAATACATATATACCAGAGTCCTGGCGTGGCGCTGTAGGATAATGCACTTCACCACAAGGTCGGTTTGAACCACAAGGTTTGTAGTTCAAAACGATCAGCCACTCCTTGGAAACCCAATACATGGCCACTGTGAGTTGAAACTGACTTGATGGCACTTAACAAAACAAACTATATATATATATGTTTATGTATCTCTATCTATCTATCTATCTATCTATCTATCTATCTATCTATATGAATAGAATGTACTTTTTGATTCTTTCATCAAGGACATAGAAGAAACTGATAAAGGCAAGGTATGGTCCATTATTTAGTGGCCTTGGAAATTTTCTTAATCCTTGTCACTGGATTTTATCATTTGAAAAATATCCATGGAAATGAGGGTCCACAGATGATGGTTGTCAGGGAAACATAAATCATGTAAGTAACAGTGTTTTGTAAATGTAAAGCCCTGTGCACATGTCAAGGAGTCCCTTGATGGCACAAACAGTTAACGTGCTCAGCTCACCAAAAGTTGGTGATTCAAACCCAGTCAAAGGCACCTTTGAAGACAGACGTGGCATTCTGCTTCTGAATGATCACAGCCTGGAAAACCCTATGGAGACGGTTCTACTCTACAGCCTGGTACATGGGGTAGCTATGCGTCAGTATCAACTCAATGGTAACTGGTTTGGCTTTTGGTTTGAGGGCACATGCTGGTGATTATGGTTTGCATTGTTTCTGGGCTGATCTTTCTTCAGGCTCTGTTCCATTACTGAGGGAGACTGGCACCCTCTCTGTTCTCTCATCTGCAAAAAATGGGGGCATTCATAATGTCCTGTGTGTCTGCTAGTAGAATTCTCAAAATGCATTCCCTGGAGCATTAGTTCTGAGAGGCTGCAAATTCGATTACCGTTCATCAAGTCATAATCTCCATTGACAAATTAAAGGCTCTGAGAAGTCCCGCAGTAAAGAAACCAATTTAACTTTGTCAAGCTCAGCATTTCCCTAGCTTATTCTGGAGTTCTTTTCAAGTTACACATTACTCTCCAAGGAAATAGTGCTCCAGGGTCTACCCATAGAGACGATGTGGTGCTGTAGAGTTCAAACCAAATTTTGACAGCCACGTTCTCATTGCGCTATTTGATGAGAATAAACAGAAGCCCAGAAAGATTAAGTAGCACGTCTGATATCACACATCTGAAAAGTGACCCAAGATCCACCATTAGTAGTAAAGCAGGGACCAGACCTTACCCCATTCAGTTACATCTAGAAGAGATGTATCTTCTGGAACCAGTCTTGCTGTGTTATGTGGACACTGCTGAGTATATTTGAAAACAAAAGCAAAAATGTAAATGATTTATTATTGAATGAATTACCAGTTAAGACGATCAGGTGCCATTTGCTTTGAGGACTTTAGCATGTAAAGTATAACCACATGTGCACACACGCACTTTTGCATACCTGGTCCTACACATAACACATCCCCAGGCACAGATACACAGTCCTACCCATTCTCACACAAGCTTCTACACACTTATGCTCACACACCCATTCCTGCACACTCACATACTCATTTCTTCACATACTTTCTTACACATACATCCACCCTGTTGTGTCCAGGCCTTAGCTCGAAGGCATTTGTGGTAATGGGCATGTCTCCTAGCCCCATGTCCCCAGAGTTGGTGGAGATGCCTGGTGCCATCCCCAAAATTAGGATTAAACACATGGGTAGCCTGATGCTGTCCTTCCTTAATGTTTCCCATATTCTCCCATATCCTGCAACATTGACCCCCATTTTTGTCAGCACTGTTTGGTCACACATGATGAGAGGGACTGCCACATCTCTCTTCTGTGTTGTTTATTTTAATCAACTGTCAAAGCTGGGAAGGCAAGGACTGTGTCTCACTTGTTTTATTGGAATCCCCACTGCCTAGCAGAACGCTTGGCACAGAGGAGCAGCTCCGTGAGCATTTATTGAATGAGGGAGGGAGTGTTTGCTGGCTGCTGGGGAGGTTCACTGAACGTGTTTACTGAGTACCTGCTGGATCCTAGGCACCCATCTAGGGATTACAGCTGTGAAAATGATTTGATCCCTTTGTTCATGGAGCTTGCATTCCTGTGGGAAGAGAGACAATAAATAGTAATGAACCAGACAATGTTAAATAGTGATATCTACCATGAAGAAACACAAACCAGGCAGTGTGGTAGACAGTGTCAGGGAAGAGTAGGGGAGCTGGAGGTAGAAGCTAGGGAGGCCTCTCTGAGGAATTGACATTTATTCTGAGATCTGAAATGTGACAGTTTTACAAAGATTTGGGAAAAGATTACTCCAGGCAGAAGAAATAGTGCCCAAGCCCTATGGTGGTAATGAGCTAGGCTGAGTGGCCATGTGGAAGACGCACTTCCAGTTCACTGCACATTCCCTTAGCAGCACCCTTTGAAGGGGTTCATTGCTGGTACCTTATCTGGGCCCTGGGCTACACAAGCCTTTTGCACATCTCTGCTAACCTAAAGGTTGGTGGTTCAAACCCACCAAACAGCACCATGGAATGGAGGCTTGGCGATTTGCTTTTGTAATGATTACAGCCAAAATAACCTTATGTTTTTTCCTGTAACACACAGAGTTGCATAAGTCGGAAATAACTCAGTGGCAACGGATTGGCTTTTTTTTTTTTTTTTTTTTTTTTCTTTTTAAATCGGGGACCTAATTATCTTTGTGGTTCAATTACTGAAGTCAACCTGGGTGTGGTCTGGGCTTGGGAGGTGGGTGGAGGCAGAGCTGTCTCTGTTATCTCCGAGGGCTGCCCTCTCCATCTTCTCTACTTCCCCTCCCCTCATCCCCCATCCCCCCACCACCACCATAAGTGAGGAAAGGATTGGACTTCTAGAGCCCCTCCCAGCTCTACCATTATTAAATGTGATGCTCTGTTTGTAGGAGGTGACAATTCAGGTGGTCCATCTGGAGGGATCGTGAATTAGTTTGTGCTGCTTCCATTATTAATAACCATGATGTCATACATCTGTGCGGTTCTTGGTCGGCTGCAGAGAGAGCACTCTCTCCTATTATCCTGTTCGCTCTGTGGAATAATCTGCCAAGTGGTGAAGGGAGGAGGGAGGTGATGGTGGCGGTGGGAAGAGCTCGAATGGCTGGTGGTAGACTCATTCAAGTCTCTACTTCCTCAGGTGCAAAGGGGCACTCCAGGAGAGCCTGCGTTTTGAGACTCTTGGGGAAGTGGGAAGAGGGAATGTGAGGATATGTATGCCCAAGGTCTGGCATGTAGTAGGCACTTAGGAACTGTTGGTTCCCATTCTATAGCTAAGGAGCTCAGAGGTAAGAAAGATTGTGGCCTTTGCATTCAGTGCTCTATTCCTAGTCCAGAGCTTGTGAGCGTAAAGTAAATTTTACATAGTTACTTTGTTGAATTGATTTGCCTAAGGTGGCACTTTTAATTTAAAAATATTAAACGTACCACGGACTGCCAAAAGAACAAACCGATCTGTGTTGGAAGAAGTATAAACCGAGTGCTACTTGGAAGCTACAATAGCCAAACTTCATCTGGAGGGACCACACTTCTTGGGACAAACTTTCACACCTGATTTGTGGATGATCAGAATTGGCATTGTTTTGCTGGGGACCCTAGAGTCATGAGGTTGTGAGTTCTACCCCAGACTACCTGGCCTCACAACCTCTGAAGTGAGCACTGGAGAAATCTCGGTGGCGTCAACATGCCACCTGGGAATGGAAGTCCAGCCAACTGGATGCCTGGGAGTCAGGCAGACCACCCACCTGCCTCACTTCCATCTGCCCTTTGCTGTGGCCCTAACTCATCATCCTTGGCTTACACCAGTCACAAGGCAGGGGCACAGGATCTAACCATGTACCTTGCCAATTGACTTTACCTGTCCTAAGCCTCAACTTTCTCATCTGTAATATGGGATTGCTCACAATTACCTACAGGTTGGCTTACAGGAGACTATTGAAGTCAAATGTCATAATAGATATCTGTGTCTGGCATGTGGGAGGTGAACAGTAAACAATCCCAGCTCCAGGTATTACTAGGAGAAACTAGCAACAATCATAGAAACATCTGCAGTATTTGTAAATTGGCTGCTACTAAAGGGGTGAATAAAGGAGCTCTGGTAGCGTAGTGGTTACGAATCGGGCTGCGAACCTTAAGGTCAGCGGTTCAAAACTACCAGCTGCTCCACGGGAGAAAGATGAGGCTTTCTACTCCCGTAAAGATTTAC
>NW_006408544.1:203826-267370 GCF_000296735.1 Chrysochloris asiatica | reverse complement strand
CTCCCGTAAAGATTTACACCCTCGGAAACCCTGTACAGGGTCGCTATGGGTCGGAACCAACTCGACGGCACTTAACAACAACAACAACAAAGGGGTGAATAAGGAGCTCTGGTAGCGTAGTGGTTACGAATCAGGCTGCTAATCTCACGGTCAGCAGTTCAAAACTACCAGCTGTTCCCAGGAGAAAGATGAGGCTTTCTGTTCCCATAAAGATTTACAGCCTCGGAAACCCTTTGCAGGGTTGCTATGAGTCGGGACCGACTCCACAGCACAAAACAACAACAACAACAACAACAAACAGGTGAATAAAATGGACCCTCTTGCCTCAAATATCAGCTTTTTGTGAAGAAGGTACATTTCCTATCTTCACCATCAATCCTTGGACCAAAGAATTGCCAGCTCCCCTCCCCTGTGTCCAGAAACCTCTTCATTGCATGACTCCAGCTCTGATGGAGAACTGAGGGCTGACTGGGGAGTGGGGTCAGCATCCCTTTCCACACCTCTGACAGATCAATGGGCTCAGGGAAGAAAGTGTGAGGTTTGAAGGTCAGTGTTGAATTCAGTCTTACCCTCACCTACATCAGCCCGGTGTAGGCAGTTGGGGGCTCTGTCACCTCATTTGCTATGAGATTTGGAACATTGTTTTAAGTTCTCTGTGTTTCCTTTTCCTCTATTACAAAATGCAGTTATAACTCTTAAGAAATTCAAAGGTTTCTTTGAGTGTTAGGTGAGATGGTAATATAAAGTATCTAGCATTCAACAAATACATCCCATATCTTTCTTTCTGACTGTTGGCTCACCTCTCCTGTGCATTGCTGCCTTTGGAGAGTCATCTCAACCCACTGCTGAACAAGCTCATCAAGTATGTAGGAATGGCTAGGACTGACTGGGCAGTCAGATTGAAGTTGAAATTAGTAAACATGTGTTCCTTGGTAAAAGGTGGGGACAGGAGAGTGATTCCAACCCACTGAGGAATCAGGGCCAAGATGCAGAGCCAGGTACCTGGACCTACCACTAAACCATTGTGTCCCTTGTCCATTGCCTCCTGTTATGGCTTGAAGTGTGTACCTCCAAAATATGTGTTACAGATTCTAAGCTCTATGCCTGTGATTGTAATTCCACTTAGGAATTGCTTGTCTTGGTTATAGGTTAATGAGACAGGATTAGTGTCCAGTGTTTTAAGTCAGTCTTTTCTGAGATATAAAAGGGCTAGCGGTAGTGAGGTTGGCCCAGGATCGGACATTGTTTCGTTCTGCTGTGCATGGGGTCGCTATGAGTCGGTTCCGACTCGATGGCACCTAACAACAACAACAAAAAGAGATTAAACAAGCTAGCAGAAAAAGCAAAGATGGGGAAAGAAAATGCCAAGTCACATGAAGATTGCCTAGGGGCAGAAGCTCAGAAGAAACAAGGCCCTTCTCCTAGAGATGGCGCCCTGAATTTAGACTTCTGGCCTCATAAACCATGATAAAGATCAATTTCTGTTTGTTAAATACCACCTGTGGTATTTCTCTCTGAGCCTCAGTGTCCTCTGCAGGCTAGCCAGCAGGATGTCCTAGGTCTCCTCCTGCTCTGAGATGTCTTCAGGCTTTTGCTGTGCACATGCTCAGGAGTGGCGGATGGCTGGGTGGAGGGAGTTCACAGCTCTCTCCTGTCTGGAATCTGGTGGAACTGTGTAGAAAGGCAGCAGACAGATTCTGCACTAGGAAAAGACTGTGGTTTGCAATTAGCCGAGCCACTCATGAGAGAGGAGGCAGGGGAGGGAGCATTAACAACATTAAATTAAAATTAAAAGAACCCTTTTCTTTTCTTTTCTTTTCCTTGTTTAATGAAGACTCTAAGAACTCCTGGTGTGGCATTGCAGTTCAGTTGTGAACTGCAGGCTAGCGGTTTAAACCCACAAGCCGCTGATCGGAAACCCTATACAGGTTCACTATGAGTCGGAATCAACTCACTAGCACTTAACAATGACAACAACTCCAAGCTACTTACTTCCTAAGTCACTTTTCCTTTATTTGAGTTCAGCCATACAGCATCACAGCAGGATCCCAGTCTATACCAGGTACTATAGTTGATGAAAGTTCACCAACTCATTTTCACTTGATCGAAGCCTTGGTTTGTTTGTATAGCAATCTCATGTGCGTATATGATTTATTGTTGTGTTGTGTGCCCTCGAGTCGATTCAGACCCATAGCAACCTTGTATAGGTTTTCTGAGGAGTAGCTGGTGAGCGTGGACCACCAACATTTTGCAGTTCAAAGAGACTTTGTGGTCCAGCGCATTAACCCACAATGCTATACCAGGACTCCATATGAATTATAGTAGCAAACTAATGCCCCTGATGGGTGCTATTGGGTAATGAGAACAGAACCAACAAGTTGTTGATGTTGTTTTAAGTGCTTTTGAGTCCGTTCTGACCCATAGTGACTCTGCATAGGGTTTCCAAGGAGTGGCTGGTGAGTTTGAATTGCTGACCTTGCGATTCAAACCAGCCTTTCAGTCCAGTGCTTATCCAATGGTGCCACACCAGGACTCCAGCAAGTAGGCAAGACCTTTGAAGTAGAAAACATGAGGCCCAAAGATGGGAATCTCATGAAATGAATGAAGGAAAGAGAGCAGGGTCCCAAATTCTGAGATTTGGTCCCTGCCCTGCTGTGATTGCCCCATTCACAAAGCCAATGGGTTGTCTTATCTGAGTCTCTGAGGAGCATCCAGCCAAAACAGTTGCAGTTATTGTCACAGTTTAGCCTGCCTGGGAGACCTGGTCTTCTTATGGTCTTCTGGTGCTTGTGGTCACTCTGCCCATCTACTCGGCATGCAGACGTTTGGTAGTGGTCTGAAGTATAGGAGAGGTTCAGATGAATAGGAGTTCATCACCCTGGACATATTAGAACGTATTGAATGTTTCAAAGAACAGGGTATCCACTCAAACATGGACTCTGTACTCTTTATTTTAAGCAGGCTCTGAGCCAGTAGAATAAAGAAGCCCAGCATTTCCCATGGGGTGCTCTGCAGGATACAAATACTGTGGTCTATAAAAAACAGTATTACAAGGAGACAGAAAAAATTCAATAGTCAGATTCATTTGGGATGGTTTAAAGGCTCTGACGATGCAGGACTTCTCAGGGCCTTATGTAAAGCCACATTAGAAATCCCCAAAGTGTGTGTGTGTGTGTAGGGATGGATACCATGTGAAACTTTCCAAGCTTGTTTAATCAGAAAGCTCTTTTTTTTTTTTAATTTATAGAATTGTTGAACTAGAGTTCCATGGGGGAGAGAAGGTTGGGAAAACGTTTTGGGTAGCATGATCAGCACTGGACTGCAAACTACAAGGGCAACAGTTCAAACACATTAGCTGCTCTTCGGAAACCCTATACAGGGTTGCTATGAGTCGGAACTGACTTGACAGCACCAAACAACAATGACAACAGGATTATCTCAGGTCAAAGCTGATAAAATAAAATGATTGCAGAATAGGAGACTCAAATGTGTTTCTGCACGTTCGTTTCAGGATGTGTGTTTCCCATATGCTTCTTACATTGTTAATTCAATTTCTTTTTTCTCAGAAGAAAAGTAGCACGCAATTAATCCTTTCTCCTTCCTTACGTGTGTGCTCATGGGAGACAGAATTGTTGTGTGTGTTCTATGAAACAAACATGATAATGAGGGTAACTGAGCCCATGTGACAAATCAGTGGTGTGTCTGTAACACAGAAACCTCGTGTGATAATCATGTTTTAGAAGCAACCAAAGAGTCTCCAAAAATAATGCTAAAATGACAGGGCTGCCATTATCAAAGTCTGGCCATCTACTCCGCAAACACCAGTGTTTGGAAACCTCATGGAGCACCGCTCTCTTCTGACACACGTAGGGGTACCCCTTCTCAGTGCCATCTTGATGGCACACGTTTTGTGTTTTGGGGTTTTTTGTGTGTTTTTTAAGACTGAACCTCAGCCTTTCTCTGCATGTGTCTTTTGAAGGTGCGGTCTCCCAGCACTTCTCCATACATCAATCTAATATGTGTGTTCGTTGCCTTGGTCTGTGTCCCACTTAGTGGAAATGCCAGACTTGGTGAAAACACCCTTTGATTTGATGATCTGATTTCTTGCTTCATCTCTCTTCCTAGTCAGAGCCTTATGCTCACAGGGGAAAGCCCTGTAAGCTACCTGGGCTGCCCAAAGCCTGACCCCCACCTCAGTTTCTAATTTCTCAGACTCTTACCTCCATGCACAGGAGTCCATTGGAGCATTGTAGGATCAGCAGTAGGCAGGGAACCACAAAGTTGGTGGTTTAAACCCACCAACTGCACCTCGGAAACCCTATATAGGGTCGTTATGAGTTGGAACCACCTCTACAACACTGAACAAAAACAACAACAACAATCCCATGCACAAACCCTATTCCTTCCTCCATTAGTCTTCAAGCATGTTGGGTGTCCCAGCTAAGGTGAAGGGTTCAGTTTCATTTTATGATTGCTTCTAATCAGAAATGGTACTTCATTTTTTCCTAGCTTGCATATAAGAGCAGTACTCTCTTAAAGACTGCATAAATAAAGAAAAAGATTTATAGCACAAAGAGAAAAAATGTAAGGGGAGACTTTCTCTGTAGGTTAAGAAGGGTGAGGGGTGGGGGCTTCAGAATTGTCTCATGTAAGAATGAAGTGGTTGGCTTTGCCAGTCCCTCAGACTCTGACCTGGCCTGTTTCTAACCACATGTAACAGAGACTAACTATTTGAAGTCTTCTAGCCTTCCTTTTCCTCATGATAAACATGGTCAAATGCTACCACCTTGCTCTTAGGTTTTGGTTTCATGCAGTCATACTTGTGGGGAGCCTAGAACAGTATCTGGTGCCTAGACAGCTACATCTTAGTTATTAGTATGACCTTAATTAACTAAAAAAGCAGGTACATTAAAATAAGATGTGTGAAAGATATAAACAGATAGTTCACAAAAATAAAATTGGCCCATAAATATATGACTAATATCTCTAGGTACTAAAAATCAAAGGATTGTAAATTAAAATGAGGTGTTTTGTTTTTTCTTTTTTGTTGATCAGATTGGCAAAAAAAAAATGTAAGAAACATAGAAACTCTAGTGCTGGCAAGGATCAAGGGGACTTGGGAATCTAAATTGGTATCTGTGAAAATAAATGCACATACTGACTTTGATCCCTACCACTTGTCTGTCAATGAGCTGTACTGTGATGGATTGCACTCAGTGTAAAGAAAAAATCCTCACAACTGGACCGAAAAATGGCATCATGACTGAAAAATTGGAGAAAATGTTGAAGTTGTCAAAGATTTCATTTTGCTTCGGTCCACAATCAATACCCATGGAAGCAGCAGTCAAAAATCAACTGAATTATTACATTAAGCAAATGTGCTGCACAAGACCTCTCTGAAGTGTTAAAGAGCAAAGATGTCATTTGAGGGCTAAGGTGTACTTGATAAACCGTGGTATTTTTAGTAGCCTCATATGCTTGTGGAAGTTGGACAAGGAATAAGGAAGACCGTAGAAGAATCGATTCTTTTGAATTATGGCCCTGGAGAAGAATATTGAAAGCACCATGGACTGCTAGCAGAACAAACAAATCTATCTTGGAAGAATTACAGCTAGAATGCACCTTAGAAGCAAGGCTGGCGAGACTTCATCCCTCACTTTTTGGACATGTTGTCGGGAGGGATCAGTCCCTGGAGACACAACATCATGCCTGGTAAAGTGGAGGGTCAATCCAGAAGTGGAAGACCTCCAACAAGATGGATTGACACAGTGGCGGCAACATAGCAATTGGGAGAATGGTGCAGGACTGAGTAGTATTTCATTCTGTGTGTATAAGGTCACTATGAGTCGGAACCAACTCAACAGTCACCTAGCAACAATAACAAGTTTGATCCGCAATTCCCCACCTATAGAAAAATGTATGTGCATAAAGCTATGTATTCAAAGGTGTTCCCTTATAGCGTTGTTTGAAGTAGAGAGAAAATGGAAACTCTCTCTGTCCCAATGTCCAGCAGGCGCAATGCTTTAGTCAGTTACAGCAATTATGCTGTATCTTTTTCGAGTCCCTCATTACGCCTAGTATCTCTTTAATTTTTTAAGTTCTTATTGTGAATTGGGTGGAGGTTTGCAGAGCAGATCAATTTTCCTTTCATCAATCCGTACACATTTTGTTTCAGGTCATTGATTGCAGTCCCCACAATGTGGCATCACTTATCCTGCTTCCTCCCAGTGTTTTGTTTGTGGCTGTTTTTAGAAGGAGGTGAATTTATAGGTCCTGACATGAGTAGATATTTACCACATATTCCTAACTGATAAAAAATCTTCTGTGTTATATGTTTAATACAATTCCATTTCTGGAATTTCTACTGTTGTTGTCAAGTGCCATCGAGTCAGTTCCTACCCATAGTGACCCTGTATAGGGTTTCTTAGGATCATCTGTTGAATTTGAACCTCCAACCTTTTGGTTCAAATCTACTTTGCAGTTCAGCACATTAACCCAGAGTACCACACCAGGACTCCAATAATCTCTACAGTACAGTATAGGGTTGTTGTGAAGATTAAATGAGATGATACTTGAAAACCAACTAACACAGTGTCTGATGTTTAGTAAATTCTCCGTAAATGCTCCTGGCCTCTTTCTTCCTTCCTGCATAGTCTACCCCTTCCCCGTGTCCACCTAGCACTTTCTCCAGACTAATGTTATTGTTAAGTGCCATGGGGTCAATTCCAACTCATCGCATCTCTGTATAGACTTTCCAAGGAGCAGCTAGTGGGTTTGAACTGCCAACCTTGTGGTTAGCAGTCCAGTGCTTATACTTCAGCACCACCCCAGGACAAGCTCAATAAACATGCAGTGATGATAGCAGCAGTGACAACACATACCAGTACTGTTTCGCCACCGAAGGATCTGCCCTCGTGGTACACCCAATCTAGAGCACTCATCCTGGCACCGTTTCCAGTATTCATCTGGGTCTTAGCCCACCAACCCTCTTTTAAAGAGCTCCCAATGTGGTGCTGTGGGTTAATGTGCTGGACTGCAAGTTCAGTTTGAACCATGAGGTCAGCAGTTCAAGCTCAACAGCCGCTCCTGGGAAACCTTATAGAGGTTGACACTTAACAAAAACAATCCAGTTACTGGTTGTTGCCTATCCATCTCCTCATCTCTTGGTGGTGCCTTGTACCACTTCACCGGATGGGGCCATCTTTTCCATCACCATATTTGGAGGGTGCATCTTATTTGAGTCACTTCTGCTCACTGATTGGTTTCTCTCTTATGTCTGTTCATAGCCAAAACCTGAAACATGGCCTTTCCGGGTTCCCTTCCCCCACTAGCTTCCACCTGGCTCTGATGAATTCCATCTTAAAATGTCTGCTTAAAATCATTTTACTTCCAATTTGCTAATTTAATTCTAGTCTTACAGAATGTTGGCATTCCTGCCAAACTGGGTGCCAGATGCAGATTTAATGAGCATATTTCAGTTTTTTCTTTCTGGTTTTCATGAAGATGCTATAGAGAGAGGGCTCTGGAACTGATGCTCAGGGGACCCTGTGGAACATCCTTCCCTATGTTTGACCCAGAGCCACTGGATATGACCCCTCAGCTAGGTCTCTCCCATCTAAATAGAAGACCTCATACTCTGCTCCTTGGGGAAGGGAGTAACACATCATCCTCCCAGTCCTAGAAGTCCCAACCCAACTCCCATCCTTTGGATTTCTCAGAAAATGTATTTGGAGAAAATTACTTATTTCCTCTGGCTCCTCCGGCTGCTTCCTTCCAACAGCCACGTGCCGCTCCACGGATGTTCAAGGATTCATCTATTTAACAAACATACTGAGCGCTTAGCAGAGTGATTTCTCATAGTGTGGTCTGTTGACTGCTTACATAAGAATTAAGTTGGGGAAAAAAAAAAAAAAAAAAGAATTAAGTTGGGGGAAAGGGTTTGTGAACGGCAGAGTCCCCGGCCCTGCCACACAGTTCTAGAATCAGACAGTGGGGTAAGGTGGAACCTGGGACTCTGCATTTTAAACTAGCAACCAAACAGACTCTCAGACCTACAGTATTTCCAGAGTGTTATTTCGTGTCAAATTCATACCAGTCCCTACAGGAATCATGGCTATTTCCAAGAGTAAGACTCAAAGAAGTCAAGTGGGTGATTTAAGGCCACACGGTGGTGAGCATTAGAACTGAGGCTTTTCTGGGGCCTTCTGATTCTAAATATAGGACCCTTTCCACCCCCAGGTCCCATAGCCACAGCTCCAAACCCAGCACTGTTATCCGTGACCAGAGCATCTCTCCTATGAATGATATGGGGCATGCTTGTGTGCCTGCTCCAGTTCATGCACACGGGCCCTCTTTTACAGACAAGGCAACAGAGCCTCCGAGTGTTGTAACTGCCAATCCTTAAATCCTGTAAGAGGAGGGACCAAGACCCACACCCATATCTGGTTCTGAATTCTCTGCCAAGCCACACAAAGGGCTGAATAGAGGTTAAATGGGGTTTCCCTCCTCGAAGAGAAACAAGAGTAGTGCTCCAGCTTTGGGGTTGGAAGCTTTCCTTTAGACAAGATGCTTCCACTTGCTGGATCACGATCTTGTCCTTGGTGCCAAGATGGGGTTGACTGTGGTCAGTGACTTCCAAACCTTTTCAATAATGGAACCTCTCCCCTCCCTACCACAATGATTTAACCCTAATAAAATCTTACACTGAGTCCCAATGTAGACCAAATTGGAGGCACCTTGAGCTGCTCAGGGTTTTCTAGGAGGCAAGTTGGAAGTACTTCCTTTAGCACTGGGTATTTGTTTGTCTACCTTCCCCTCAAACCCTCCAGGCCCAGTGTAATATGAAGTCTGTCGCCTCAGACTTCAGAGTCTGCTCTGGGTTCTGCCACTCTCTGGCTGTATGACCTGGAACGGATTCTTTCCCTTCTCTGAGCCTCAGTTTCTTATCTGTAAAATAGGGGTGATAATAATTGAGTTGAGGTGAGTGTTATTGTTGTTGCTGTTACGTGCCATCGAGTCTGTTCCAACTCATAACCCTGCTTAGGGTTACCAAGGTGCAGCTGGTGAGCTTGAACCGCCAACCTTGCAGTTCAAACCGACCTTGAGGTCAAGTGCTTATCCTATGGCGCCACACCAGAAGCTCTTATTTCGCTGTCAGCATGAGACATTAAACAGTCATGGGGAGATCATCTCTTAGGACCATAAAGACACAAGTAAGTGGTGAAAGTGGTGAGGACAGTTAGGCTCAGGCATCTGGGCGTCTGTGTATTTTAGAGTTTTGACTCTTAGCACTTTCATTGAATGAGGCCTAGTAAAATACCCCAGGAGTAAAGGGAGATTCCTAGTGTGTCACTGTAGTATAAGCACTCGACTGCAAGGTCTGTTTGAGCAGCAAGGTCAGTGGTTCAAACTCAACAACTGCTCCTTGGAAACCCTATACAGGGTCACTTTGGGTCAGAACTAACTGATGGCACTTAGCAACAACAAAGGGAGTTTCCAGAGGAGGTGGTTTGAACTTGGCTTATGAGATGGGATTCCCAGGATAGGAAGGCAGCGCAGGCAGCACAGACCAGAAAGGCTTACCAAGAACAAAGGCTGAGAACAAGAATGGGCCTTCAGCTACTTATCTGTGTAGGCCCCTCAGGTGCTCCACCAAGACCCAAAGGGCACAAGATCAGAGCATCCTGGGCTTCTGGCCAAACGGATGAGTGTCCAGTGAATCCCAGTGTTGGGAGGCAAGAGGTAGAGAAGGTTGGAACCTTGATGGAACCTGCAGCTCAGGGTGAAAAGGCTGAATGAGAATGAGGAAGAGACTCCAAGCACATCGTGAGTGGTGCTGAGGGGAAGGAGCCCAACCCAACCCTACAGTCAAGATCTCTGAGGGCAAACCACACACTGAGTTCCTCCCTGTTGAGCCAGTCTATAGGAGGCTGCTCTCCAAATCCACTCCAGCCCTGGAAGGGTGTCCCTGCCCACAGTGCCACAATGACGAGGAGAACGGATCGTGAGAGTGAGTGAGCCGAGCACCCAGGCAAGGAGATATTTTCCATTTCAGTGAAGTTATTTCTGGCCTCCTGCTTCTGTAGTCACTGTGAAAACTGCGTGTGCCGGGTTCAGTGTAGAAACATGATGAGTTTTCCAAGGGCGATGTATATTCAGTAGGCAGCCAGGTAGCTGCTGCTTCTGCTGGTGGTGGTTGTGGGATGTAAGTGTTTGTCTGCCTGCCTGTCTCCCTCTCTCTTCTTACCCATTCCTACCCACTCCTATCTCTCCTCTGTCTATCTTTCTCCCGAAGCTATATTGAGGGTAATGTGCTTCATGCACAGTGCTATGAAGAATAATGGCCTCTCAAAGATACCCACACCCTAATCCCTGGAACCTGTGTTATATTACATGGCAAAGGAAAATGAAGATAACATATGGAATTGCAGTTACTAATCAGCTGACCTCACCACCCACTGTCAGCTGGTCTTAGTGTGGTTGTCTCCTTGTTACTATGGTGCTGGAAATGATGCCACAGAGATTTCAAACACCAGCAGGCTCATCCATAGTGGACAGGGTTCAATGGACTCTGACAAACGTAAGAAATTCCTGGTGATCTACTTCTGAAAATTAACCAATGAAAACCCAATGGACCACAACAGATAATTTTCTGATGTAGTAGTGGACATCTTCAGAAAAGAGCAATCACTAGAGAAGAGCATCGTATTTGACAAAGTGAGGGACCAGCAAAAACAGCGGTTACAACAGTAGACTCAAGCATATCAAAGACTATGGAGATGGCTCAAGACTGGGAAACATTTCATTCTATTATACATAAGATTACCGTGCCTCAGGGATGACTTGACAGCAAAAACCAATACCAATCAGTGGACCATAACAAAAAAAAAAGAAAAGAAAAAAATGTTCTATCCTGGGTTGTCTGGGTTGATTCAGTATAATCACAGGGGCCATTAAATGTGGAAGAGAAAAGTCAGAATCCTGGTGTTGAAGCTGGAAGGGGAGGACCATGCATCTGTGAATGTGGGCAGCTTCTGGAAGTTGGAAGAAGCAAGGGAACAGTCTCTCCTAAAGCCTCCAGAAAGGAACATTACCTTGCCAACATATGATTTTAGCTCTTTTCAGCTAGATGGACTAGAGACCCATTTTGGACTTCTGACTTCTAGAATTATAAGTTAATAAATTTATGTTGTTTTAGCCATTGGTGGAGCAGTAGTTAAGCACTCGACTGTTAGTTGAAAGGTTAGCAGTCTGAACCCATCCAACATCTTTGTGGGAGAAAGACTTAACAGTCTGCTCCTGTAAAGTGCTGTTGAGTCTGTTCCAACTTGTAGCAACCCTATGTAAGGTTTCTGAGAAGCAGCTGGTGAGTTTGAACTGCTGACCTTATGGTTCGAACCGATTCGAGGCTGAGTACTTACCCTACTGTACCACACCAGCAAGCCCTCTAGAACAGCTCTGCTCTGTCACTTGGATCATTATGATGAAACTCAACCCAATAGCATCCAACAATACTTTGATGGTGATTGGTTGCAGCAGCTCTGTGCTACTGGTACATGCAGACAGTAGGGAAGCTAAGCTGATGGGGAGAGGTCCTCAGAGTGCCCCAGACAGGGAGGAAAGCTGATACTGGACCCTTTGCATGCCGCCACACTCTCAGGCACAGGTTCTGCCTGGTCAGATCGCTCTTCAAGCTGGAGAGTGTCCTGTCTCTCTGCAAGCTCACTGGGCAGGTGTATCTTCTTAGTCTGCAATGCCTCTCATGTCCCTCTGTCTATACTCCCATTCTCCAGAGCCCCCTGGCCAGCCCCCTCAAAGTGATTTCTGCTTCCTCTAACAATTTGTCTGTGTCACTCCTGGCGTCTCAGTCATTCTCGTGACTTCGTATGTGTTGTGTTTTGACTGACAGAGGACTATCGTCCTCCTGCTCCCCTACCAAAATGAAAGACCCATGAGAAAAGGTGGCAGTTACCAGAGCATCTGTGTAGTGCCAGTGAAAACCCTGTGGAGTACAAGGAGCCAGTCCTGTTGTGTGTGGGATCACCAAGTGTCAGGTCCCAACTAACAATACCAGCAGTAATGGCTGGTGGTGGTGGTGGTGTGCCACCGAGTCAGTCAGTTCTAACTCCTAACAACTCTTTATACAGGTTCCAAGGCTGTAAATCTTTAGGGGGCCAAAAATTCTCATCTTTCTCCCATGGAGATGCTGGTAGATTCAAACTTCTACCTTGTGGTTAGTATCCTAACTCATAACCCACAACACAACCAGGGTTCCTTAACAGATTACTATAATGAGGGAATTCTGCCACTCCACTCGAAACTAATTATTGGTCTCACTCCTAAGAGCCATGCTTTGTACAGCATGCTGCAAAGGCCTGGGTGTAACACCTGAGTCCCAGTGTTCAGTCTTGGCTCCAGCACCTGGTTATTCTGGTCTTGAGCATAACTTTTTCCTCTTCTTCTTCATCCTACACTAGAGGTAAACAGGCTGGGTATAAGGGCCTTTGAAAGCATGCTCTCCAGGGCTAAGACTCATCTCCCAACTGTGGCATCTGGTGGTTACTCTGCCTGACACGTCTTCTCCCCTAGCTGTCCTGAGCACGTCCCATAGACCTTGTTCTTCCTGAAACCTGGAGAAAACATGGAAATCAGGGCTGGGACTAGGGTGAAGAGTGTGAAGTGTCTGTTGTTGTTTTTAAGTGCCATACAGTTAGTTCTGACTCACCCCTGTATAGGGTTTCCAAGGAGTGGTTGGTGGGTTTGAACTGCCGACTTTGCAGTTAGTAGTTCAGTGCTTATCCTACAGTGCCACACCAGGACTCCGTGAGGTGCCTAGGATGCAAAATGAAGGGAATGCTCACACTTCATGTAACTGCAGCCAGGAAGGGAAGGTGCAGCCTGGAAAACTGAAAGGAATCCTAGAAATCATCTGACAACTGCACCCATTTTATAGAGGAGGAAACTGAAGACCAGACAACGGAAATGCCTTGTTCAAGGGCACATGGGAAAGTAAAGGTCAATCTGGGGCCAAAACACACATCTTTCACCTTCAACTCCAGGACAAGTCTAAACATCTTGGAACTAATGTGCTCATGAGTGAGTGACTGAATGAATTTATGAATCCAATGCATGTTCATTGAGTGTGCATTCTGTGTAATTACTATGCTAAAGTTGGTTGTATAGCTTGGAGGTAAGAGAACAGGTCCTGGTCCTCCTTTGAGAATGTATATATTGTGAGAAGAGTGTAAGTGAATAAACAAGTAATTATTTAATTGGGGTGGTGATAAGCCCTCTACAGGAGCTAGTTGGAAGCCATGGGCTGGGAAGAGTTGGAAGTGCATGTTGAGGTTCTGTTATAGGGACTCCCACAAAGGCATTTCCAGTATATATTTGGAAGACAGGTCTAGTATGACATGAAACTTTGAAGTAACAATGGGAAAGACAGGCTCAAGAAAGTCCCAGAATCGCAGCCTTCGTTTCTTTTCTTCTAAAGCCTAGACCTTCACCTTCTCTCCCTCCCTGTTTGGTGGTCAGATCTCATAAGGTCAGTCCCTATCTGGGCAACATAGAAGAGGAGTCCTGTAGCCAGTGGGGTCTGGGAGATGGGATGAATGAGGTGTTCCCTGTCTTGGAGGTAGAGCTTCTGTTGCCCTGGATTGGGTTTAAGAACTTACAGACCTATGGTGGTAGACAATACTGGCATCTTCAGAAATAAGGCTTTCTCAGCCTGGGTATTGGGTTCTAGGAGTTAGGCATCCTGCTCCCTGCCAGCTCACTGTGTGGTGTTGTGCAGGAGCTGGGCCCCCCTGGATACTTCTGCTCACGTGAAGAAAGCTCCTGGAGAAGCAGAGGGAAGTGTGTGCTATTGTTTCATTACAGTCTCCTGCTTGCCTGTTGGGTAAGCCAACTCCTGGGTCTAACTAACACCAGGTATAATATCTCGGGAGCCAGCTTCATTTCTTCCACATACCATCTGGGGGACTTTAGACAAGCCCCTCACTTCACTGACCCTTACTTTATCTGTAAAATGGGAGTAACAAAGACCTATTTCACCCAGTTGTTAAACTAAAAAAAAAGAATAGAGATGTAAGTGAGTTTGTTTTAAATTCCTAATTTATAAGGCCATAGAAATTGCCATCAAATGGGAGCATTCCTTCTGGGATTAAAATGGAATCTAACTTATATTCTCAGAGTAAGAGACCCATCCAGGCTTGTAGGAAGAGCAGAGAAAGACATGTTCCTTCATCCTGGAAAGTGAATTCCTTAATGAGGTGATGTCAATAGAGGCAAAACCCTGGAAGACAGCCAATGGTGGTGTGTTCATTCATTCATTCACTCAGCATCCTTTGATAGAGGACCCACCCCATGCCAAGCACTTTGCTAAGTACTGGAGTACACAGACAAATACATGTTGTTCTTGCCCTAAGTCACTCAGTGTCTGGCAGAGAAGACAGAGACACTGGAATTCTAAATCACAGTGTGGTATAGCCAGTCTGGACAAAGGGGTAGAACAGGGCCCTTGAAACAGAGATGGGAATAAGGGAGAAAGAGTGATTGCTAGAATCTCCCTCCCCAGGAGAAGAAAATAGAGATCGAAGTTCAAAGGATTGCTGGGAGTTTGCCTGGCAGAGAAAACATAAAGGATTATCCTGAGCATGGGAACAGTGTATTCAAAGGGTCTGGAGTCTGAGAAGAAGGTGATATATCCAGATATCATAGCTTGGTTGAGGGATAGGAATGCCACTGGGACCAGGTGGGTAAGAGCCTCCAGCACCTTCCCAAGGATTTTGGGTTTCTGATGGATGGTGATCAGCCTTCATCTAACACAGTCCAAGAGCACAATGGTCCAATCAGAGCTTTGATATAGAAATATCACTGTGGACAGTATGAAGGGTGGACTTGGGGGTTATATGAGGAGACCCAGGAGGAGGCTGGGGGTCCTGGCAAGAACTTCTGAAGCCTTGGCCAAGACGGTGGCTGCATGGTAGAGAAGAGCCAATAGACCTGAGATACCCTGAATGAACCAATTCATTGAGGACCTGCTGCTATATAGAGTGTGGGGCAAGGGAGGAGTCAGAGATGTCTCTGGGCTTCTCATGGAGGCCTTGGAGGACTTTCAGGTCATAGTGTGACCCTGGATAAGCCACCTGGTGCTCTGTTTCCTGGAGACTCATTAGTGAGCCCATGGTTGGATAGAGGGATGGAGTGGATGGAAGCTTTGAGCTCGTTGGGGTTCCAGTGTCTGACTAATACACTGGACTGCTGAATCCTACCAGGAGAACCAACTTATGGTTGTTGTTGTTGTTGTTGTTAAGTGCCATCGAGTCGGGTCTGACCCATAGCGACCCTGTACAGGGTTTCCGAGAGTGTAAATCTTTAGGGGAGTAGAAAGCCTCATCTTTCTTCCGCAGAGCGGCTGGTAGTTTCGAACCGCTGACCTTAAGGTTCGCAGCCCGATTCATAACCACTACGCTTGCAATTGGGGTGTTGATTCATCTTCATCAACACACCTGCAAATATTTTCCCCTATTACCTGCTCCAGTAGCATGTTGTTGTTGTTAAGTGCCATTGAATCGGTTCCGACCCATAGCTACCCTGTACAGGGTTTCCGAGGAGTGGCTGGTGAGCTTGTATCGCAGACCTTGCAGTTCAAACAGCTTTGCAGTCTGGCACATTAATCCACAGTGCCACACCAGGACTCCACCCTGGTAGCATAATGGTTACAAATTTGCCGGTTAACAGAAAGGTCAACAGTTTGAAGCTATGAGCTACTCCCCAGGAGAAAGGTGTGTCTTTCTGCTCCTGTAAAGATTTACTGTCTCAGAAACTCTATACAGGGTTGCTATGTATGGACACTAACTCAATGGCATGCCACCACAACCACCACTAGCATTACCTGTTCTTGTTAAGTGCCGTTCAGTTGGTTCCCACTCATAGCGACCCTATAGAGGGTTTCAGAGGAGCGACTAGTGGGTTTCAACCACCAACCATGTGGTTAGCAGTCCAGTGCTTATCCTACAGTGCCACATCAGTACTCACCCTACTAGTTGGTTGTAGTGGTTATGGTGGTATGCCTTTGAGTTGATTCTGACTCATAGCAACCCTGTATAAGGCTTCCAAGGCTGTAAACCTTTACGAGAACAGAAAGCCTCCTATTTCTCCTGTACCTTATTACCTGTTGTTAGCTCCTGATGAGTCAGTTCTAATTCATAGCTTATGCACACAGAGCAAAACACTAACTGGTTCTGCCCCAACTTCATAATTATTAATCATGAGCCCATAGCTACTGTCACTGTGCCAATCCATTCTTCCTCTTTTTCACTGACTGTCCACTTTACCAACCATGATGACCTTCTCCAGGAACTGGTCCCACCTGATAATATGTCTGAAGTATGAAAGAAGCAGTCTCAACATCCTGGCTTCCAAGGAGCATTCTGCTGTATTTCTTCCAACACTGTCCTTATGGCAGTCCATGGCACTTTTAATATTCGTCTCTAATGCCATAACTCAAATGTATGAGTTCTTCTTCTAAGGTCTTCCTTAATCATTGTCCAACATTCAGATGCATATGAGACTATTGAAAATACCAGGGCTTAGATTAGGTGCACTTAGTCCTCAAAGTGATGTCTTTGTTCTTGAACACTTTAAAGAGGTCTTGTACAGCAGAGTTGCCTAATGCAAGACATCGTTTGATTTCTTGGCTCTGTTTCCATGAGTGTTGATGGTGGATCCAAGTAAAATGAATTCTTTGACAACTTCAATCTTTTCTCCATTTATGATGATGTAATTTATTGGTCCAGTAGTGAGGATTTTTGTTTTCTTTACATTGAAGTGCAACCCATACCAAAGGCTGTGGTCTTTGATCTTCATCAGTATCACAAGTCCTCTTCGCTTTCAGCTAGCAAGGTTGTGTCTGCTGCATATTGCAAGTTGTTAATGAGGCTTCCTCCAATCCCGATGCCTCATTATCCTTCAGATTATTTACTTGGATTATTTGCTCAGTGTACAGTTTGAATAAGTATGGTGAAAGAAAACAACCCTGGCACATACCTTTTCTGATTTTAAGCAGTTCACTGTCCCCTTGTTCTGTTGGAACAACGGCCTCTTGGTCTATGTACAAGTTCCTCATGAGCACAATTCAGTGTTCCAGAATACTCATTCTCCACAATAGCTTGCTGTGATCCACACAGTCAAAGCCATTGCATAGTCAATAAAGCACAGTTAAACATCTTTATTATTTTCTGCTTTCAGCCAAGTTATCCCTCTTTCTATGTCTTCATCTGAATCTGGCTTGAACCTCTGGAAGTTCCCTGTCAATGTACTCTCATAGCCATTTTTGGATCGTCAGCAAAATTTTAACTTGCATATAGTATTAATGATACTGTCCAATGATTCCTGCATTCCATTAGGTTACCTCTCTTTGGAATGGGCACAAATATGGATCTCTTCCAATCAGTTGGCAAGGTAGCTGTCTTCCAAATTTCTTGGCCTAGATGAGTGAGTGCTTTAAGTGCTGCATACGTTTGTTAAAAGATTTCAATTTGTATTCCATCAATTCCCAGAGCCTTGTTCTTTGATATTGCCTTCAGTGCACTTTGGACTTCTTATTCATTACCATTGGCTTCTGATCATATGCTACCTCTTGAAATGGTTGGACATCAACCATTTCTTTTTTGGTACAGTGACTCTGTGTGTTCTTTTATCTTCTTTTGATGCGTTCTGCATCATTCAATATTTTGTCCATAGATAGTATTTCAAGTAGAGGTTTGAATTTTATCTCCAGTTTTTTCAGCTTGAGAAATGTTGAGCATTTTCTTCCCTTTTAATTTGCTGAGTCCATGTCTTTGCACATTTCATTATAATGTTTGACTTTGTCTTCGCTAGCTGATCTTCAAAATTGTCTGCTCAGCTCTTTTATCTCTTCTTTTCTTCTATTTGCTTTAGCCTCTCTATGCTGGGGAGCAAGTTTCAGAGACTCCTCATATCCATTGTGGTTGTTTCCTTCTTTCTTGTCTTCTTAATGACCTTTGTTTTGTTCCTATAATGATTTTCTTGATGTCATCCCACAACCCTTCTGGTCTTCAGTCATTAGTGTCTAATGCACCTAATCTGTTCATAAGGTGTCTCTAAATTCAGTTGGGATATGTTCAAGGTTGTATTTTGGCTCTTGTGAACTTGTTTTAATTTTCTTCAGCTTTGACCTGAACTTGCATATGAGCCGTTGATAGTCTGTTCCACAGTCTACCTCTGACCTTGTTTTGGCTGATGATAAGGAGCATTTCCACCATCTCTTCCCACAGATGTAGTCAATTTGATTTCTGTTTACTCCACCTGGTAAAGTCCATGTGTATAGTCATCGTTTATGTTGTTTAAAAAAAGTATTTGCAATGATGAAGTCATTGGTCTTGCAAAATTCTGCCATGTGATCTACAGCATCATTTCTATCACCAAGGCCATATTTCCAAACTACTGTTCCTTCCTGTTTGTTTCCAACCTTCATATTTCAATCACCAGTAATTATCATTGTGTCTTGATGGCATGTTTAATCAATTTTAGACTGAAGTAGTTGGTAGAATTCTTCAATTTCATCATCACTGGCTTTAGTGGTTGTTGCATAAATTTGAATACTAGTGGTATTCATGGGTTTACCATGTAGGCGTATAGATATCATCCTATCACAGACAGCATTATGCTTCAAAATAGATCTTGAAATGTTGTTTTTGATGATAAATGCGATGTCATTCCTCTTCATTTTGTGGTTCCCGTCATAGTAAGTCACGTGATCATCACATTCAAAATGGCCAAAGCCAGTCCAATTCAACTCACTAATGCTTAGGATATAGATCTTTATGCGTTCCATTTCATTTTTGACAGCTTCCAATTTTCCTAGGTTCATATTCATGCTTTCCATGTTTCGGTTATTAATGGGTGTTTGCAGCTGTTTCTCCTCACTTTGAGTTGTATCCCATCAGCAAATGAAGGCCCCAAAGCTTTAGTCCATTCATGTCAGTGTCATCACAGTGAACTCTACTTTGAGGAGGCAACTCTTCTCCAGTTGTCTGTTGAGTGCCTTCCAACCTGACAGCGCCATCTTCTGACACTATGTCTGACAATATCCTGGTGTCATTCATCGTGTTTTAATAGTCAATATTATGGTGCTATCTGACAGTGTTCTACTGCTATTCCTAAGGTTTTCAGTGACCGAAGATTCAGCAGTAGTCCACTGCTCCTTCCTAGCCTGACTTAGTCTGGAAGATCAGCTGAAATCTGTCCACCATGGATGACCCTGCTAGTATTTAAAATCCTGGTAGCAGCTTCCAGCATCATAACAATATGCAAGCCATCACAGTGCGACAAACTGACAGGCGAGTGGGGGACCCCATTACCTAGAGGTAGTAAATTTAGAAACTCAATGTTTTTTCACTCAACCAATATTTCATTGTCACCAATTAACTGCAAGGCTCTGAGAGCAATATGGAGATGAATCGCACACACCCAAACCCTGCCTCCAACTAACTCCAAGTATGGTTAGTCTGATACTGGCAAACATTTATTTGGATCATCCAATTCACACAGTGGGTGAATACTACAATAACCCATGGCCGTCAAGTCTATTCCAACTTATAGAAACCCTACAGAACAAACGAAGGAGCTCTGGTAGCGTAGTGGGTACGAATCGGGCTGCTAATCTCACGGTCAGCTTCAAAACTACCAGCTGTTCTGCAGGAGAAAGATGAGGCTTTCTGCTCCCGTAAAGATTTCCAGCCTTGGAAACCCTGTACAGGGTCGCTATGAGTCAGAACCGACTCCACGGCACATTACAACAACAACAATAGGACAAAGGAGAATCGACCCATAGGGTTTCCAAAGCTGTATTCTTTATGGAAGCAGTCAATAGGTTAGAGCCACTGGTATTTCTATTAGCAACCAAGTGCTTAATCAGAGCAACACCAGGGCTCCACAATAAAGCTATCAAATGCTGTAAAGGACTGGAATGAGAGTGTGGGGTCATGGAGGCTTTTGTGGTGGAGGTGGTGGCATGGGAGCTCATCTTGCATGGGTTGGACTTGGCCATAGTGAAATGAAGGGTATTCCAGACAACTGCACAGAGGCGTGAAAACCCTGAGCATGTTAGTTTGTGAAACACAGGGGCTTGGTGGAGAGGGTATATGTCAGAGGCAGCCTAGTGCATTTGTGGGAGCTTTTGAGTTTAGATTACTCTTATGGAAAGCCGTTAAAGGACTTGGGACAAGGAAGTAACATGTTGAGAGCTGAGTGTCAGGACAGTGTTTTGTTTTGTTTTGTTTTGTTTTTGCCTTGTGGAGAAGGTGAGCTTGGGAGGAAAGTTCAGAGACAGCTGTGTTTTGATCCAAGGAGAATTTGGGTATGGGGATACAAAAGAGGATGGTGGCAAAAGAGGACTTGTTTCCTGTTTATTGATGATGATTGAGACTTTGAATCAGATACTATTCTAAGTACTTTATATGGATTCACTGACTGAATCCTTCCTCAAATCCGGCCAGGCAGCTGCTACTATTATCGTCATTTTACAAATTAGTAACTGAGGCACAGAGATTGTAAGTGAGTAACTACTCATAGTCACACAGCTAGGCAGTGAAGAGGTAGGATTAAAAAGCTGTGACCTTTGCTCTTAAGTGCTCTCAGACATGGCCTCCTCCCAAAGGGACTGAGCAGATTCATGGCAGTTCCTCCCAACACTCAGACAGCTCACAATGGTGGGGCTGGCTGGCTTTGAGGGCTGGTCCAGGGCTGCAGGCGCTTCACACCCCCTGTAAGTTGTAGAGGGCCCCACAAGACCTGATTTGGTTCACCAACTCGAAACTGGAGGCCACATATAGATGGTGGCAATGTAAATAACTGATGTAATGGAAACATTCTATGGAAAAAAAGTAACCGTTCAAACAGCCACAAAGTCCAAAGAAAGGAAGAATACCACAGCAGACCAAATGGGCTCATGACAAACAACTTCCTTTGCTACAGCCTTTTCTGATTGGAACTTCAAACTGGTGGTGGGAGTCAGGGGTTAGGAGGGGTGTGTAGCATTTGTCTAGAAGTGGGGAGGGCTCGAATCTAGACCAGAAGCTTGGCTGGCTCCCCAGAGGGCCCTGGGTCACCAGGCTTCTCCTCTTTAACTAAGAAGACAAACATTGCAGGGCAGAAAGCAATTACTTCTCCAAAAAGGCACCGTGTTTTGCAGTATTCTCAATATAGCCCGAGAGTGGACCTGCTCTTTAGGGCTTTTAGGTTATGATCTTCCAGAAAGATGACCAGACCTGAGTGGGTTCAAACCGACAACCTTTCTGTTAATAGTCACATATTCAACCATTTGCGATGCCCAATGACCCTTACTCTTCTCAGGAAGCCTTAGTTATTATCCTACTACCATCTTTGTAACCAGTGGTTGAGGTTTACTGCCCCAAGGATCTCCTAGAGGTCTCAATCTGTTTTTCTTTTTTGTTTTCCTCCCAATTAATACATTGCAGAAATCCTACTATGGAGTCTGGTACCCTCTTACTTAAGAACACAAAATCACGTAATTAATAAGTAAAGCTCAAAGATAAGAAATAACCAAAAGGTGATGTTTCTGGAAAGCAGAGGCATATTATCTCATTTAATTCTTATAATGGCCCGAGGAATGTACTGTTGCACCCATTTTAGAGATGAGAAAACTGAGGTTCAAAGATGTTGAATGACTTACCTGCACCACCCTAGTGACAGAGACTAGTGTTGTCTAATTCTATCTAATGCCGAAGGCTTGAATTCTCTTTTTGCTGTGTCACCCTGTCCATATCGCTTAAGTTCTCTAAGCCTTGGTGTCCTCTGGTGACAATAGTGCCACCAATAGTATCATTGTGAGAATGACCTAATATAGGGGCAACACTGGCACACACATGGTGGACCTCAACAGGTTTCCTTGCCTACTCCTTGCTTCTAATTCTACAAGCTGGTGGATGTCATGAACTTCTTGGGGGAAAGCAGTGTGGGGTTAGGGCTCCTTGGGAGAAATAATAGACTTTCATGCTCATCTTCCTTACTAGATCTGTATCACCCTGAGGACAGGGACCAGATCTTCATTATGCACCTTGGGGTTCAGTGACAGAGTGTCTCTTTGAAGGCTACTTAGCTGGATGCAGCTAGTCCTGTGAGCTTTCTGTTGTGCCCAGTGATGAGAGAGGTATCCTCTCTATGCCCCTCTGGTGACTGCTTAGCCCCCAGGGAACTTTTGGTGCATAAGGTTGACCATGAGAAGCTCCTGGTATGGCCAGAAGTGACTCTACCACCCCTGATCTGAGCCCCGACAGCTCTCAACTTCACTGTAGTGCCCCTCAGGTCTCATCTGCACCTTCTTCTCCTGCCACTCACTCTGTTATTCTCGTACATGCCCAGGTTGAGTGCCCTCCATCCCCTTCACTGCAGTGCCTGACAGCCAATTCCAACCCTAACACAGAATTTCCGGGACAGAATACTCTTGCCTGTCACTAAAAAGAATTCATTACCCTGCTCTATAAGTTCCTCTCTTTTTTAAGTACAAATGGAAACAGATCACTGCCCTCCATTGTTATAAAACCCTGCCTTCACTAGAAAATATCTCCTAGATATTAACCAAGAGTGTCTTGTCCATTTTGGAGATGGAACGCTATTGCTTGTCTTTACTAACTCTTTGGGACACCTTGATGCTCCATGAACCAGCTCCGCCAGCTGTGAGCAGCCTCATATCCCCAGAGCATAGCCAGATGCCAGAAAAGGCTGTCAGATGCACCTAACAACAGTGTTCACACACTGAAGCCAGGCACTTGAAACAAAGGTGAGCATCCCAGGGCCTGGCTTAGAGCCTCAAAACTTTAATTTGGGTACATTTCTAGTAAGTTTAGCCCCCAGATTCCTGTCCCAGCAGATGAGATTAGACGCATGCAGAGGCTGTTAAAGGCCTGAGACCTGACCACCATGGGTGAGCTGATCCCAGAATAAGGAGCCAGAAGGAGAGATTGGCAGAGGGAAGGAGACTGCAAACTGACAAAGGTCATGTCATTTGTGGAGCGTCTCCTGTGTGTGTGTGTGTGTGTGTGTGTGGTGAGGGAGGGGCATGCTCCATCTTCTACACACCTTGTCTCATCTGATTCACACCACAAACCTGGCGAGGAAAATGAGGCTCAGAGAGAGTGCGTAATCTGACTGAGGTCAGACAGCTATTAGGGAGTGTACCGGAGTCTAAACACAAGTTCTTCTGTTGCCAGGACTGAACCGCTCTATGTTATCCCATGCTATTTCTGTGGCATTAGATAAACAAGGCATTCCACTAATGTTCCCTGTTTCCTTGTCTAGTTGTCCAATATTCAGAATGATCAACCAAGCTTAGTACATGTCATTCTGTCATATGTGAGCTGATGTATTGGATTTCCAAGTTTTATTATTGATTCACGGACTACAGTGTTATTGTTTTTAAGTGCCGTCAAGTCAGTTCTGACTCATAGCAACCCTGTATAGGGTTTCCAAGGAGTGGATGGTGAGTTTGAACTACTTATCTTGCATTTCAAATCAACCTTGCAGTACAGTGCATTATCCTACTGTGCTACACCAGGACTACAATAGCGACAAGAAAAATAGAAAGTTTTGCCTCATGCTTTCTATCCTAAGCAGATGAAACTCATCTTCCCTATATGCCCATTCTGCCCATCTACATTTTCGCAATATGCCAGTCCTGTTCACAATGGTGGGAAAGGTGGCAAGTCAGGACAAGACAGCTGGAGGCCCCAGAGCCAGCCTTATCCACCTTCTCTGGGATATGGGTGTGGAGGTCCAGCGGGAGAGGCCCAAAGCCCTACTGGCTTCCTTGCAGTCCTGGGAAAGCAGCTGTGTTGAGACCTGGGTCACCATGTGAGGCCCACTCCTGCTGTGCATCTGGGGGTTTGTCTATATCCCTTCATTCAATAAATTTCTCTTACAATGATGCCAACCCCAGTGCCCAGGCCGGATGTGGGGCACTCTCCGCCTACCAGTAGAAAGGCATGCTGGGATGCTTCTACCAGACACTGAAGCGAGGATGGGCCCTCCCTCCTTCCTGGTGGTTTTGGGTGGGACCAGCACTATGGCTAGCCATGCTCTGCCTGCAAAGGAGCTGGCCCTGGTCCTTCCTGCCCTGGTGAGCACCACCTTGCAGGTGGGCCCCTCTTCCTGCCCAGCCATTTTCTTAAAAGAAGACATTTTATATCATTTTAAATTATAAATTTAATACAGAATTACATTTTATTGTAAATTATAAACACATTTTAATGATTTAAAAATTAATTTAAATTGATAAATTATAAATTTAGTTACAGTATTATACAAAAAATTTTAAAGCAAAAGCAAGCAGTGTAGAAATGTATAAAGAAATGCAGTTCCCAAATCCACCCACTCCTCAGTCCCACCCCGTGATGAATTGACTCGTTGGTGTTTAATCTTTAGGTCTTTTCTGGGATGTGTAGTTATGCAGCTGTGTGTGTATGTGTGTGATTTTGCATTTCTCCCTTTTTTATTTTTTAAACACCATCCCATTGAGAGAGATGGAATGGAAACATGGGAAACAGCTAAATGAGTGGGCTCCAAGTCAGACCAACTGAAATTTACATCAGTCTCAATCAGGGCTCTTCACCTTGTATGACAAATGGGGATAACATTTGTAGAGCAGGCTGTGAGGAGTAGAGGAGATCATCCATGCAGGCAAAGTCACAGCAGATACTCTGCCGTTGGTGGTGGTACCATTGTTGGTGGTGGTGTTCAGTGCTGTTGAGTTGGTTCTGACTCACAGTGACCCTTTACAGGGTTTTCAATGAGCTTCTGGTGGTTTTGAACTGCCCACCTTGTGGTTCGCAGTCCAGTGCTTATCGTATAACACTATACCAGGAATTCTCTATTAGTTTATCTGTTGTAGATAAGTGCCGTTGAGTCAGTTCTGACTCATAGCACCCCTGGATAGGTTTTCTGAGAAGTCCTTGATGGGTTTGACCTGCTGACCTTGCAGTTCAAGCTGGCTTTTCTGTCCAGTGCTTTATTCCACAGAACTACACCAGGACTCCATCACTGATAGGAGAATGCATTTATTTATTTTTCCTATGGAAAATTTGTTTTCAGGAGTCTTCTTTCTCCCCCCACCACCAAAGCAAACCTTGGTAATGGACTTTAAATAAACAAAATTCTTATATTTTTGTTGTATTGTATATTCACAATTAACCACATGCCCAAAACAAAGCAATGTGTATACTCTATAATATTTTTCGTATTCCTGTTTTCTTTTATTCTTTTTTTTTTTTCTTTTAAAGCTTTTATTGTAAATTGAGTGGTAGTTTACATGGGAGAATATCAGTTTTGTACTTACCCTATCATATTTTGTTTCATTGCAATAATTACAATCCCCTCCATGAATCATCATTTAACAGTATTTGCTTCTGTTCCCTCTGGGTTTTTTGTTTTTGATTTTTGTTTTTACACAAAAACACTCTGGAATATATCATCATTTAAACAACCCAAGGGCACATTCTGCAAGCCTGCCTTCTGGCCACCAGCACACAGCCTTGCTCTTTCCATGAGTCTAGAGTCCTCAGCTGCCCTAGCTCTCCATGTCCTCATCTCGAATGCATTTCTTTTTAGTTGACCTCATAGGATTCCACTGGGTGGGTGTATCATCATTTGTTTATTAAACCAAATCTCTGCTGATGAATATTAAGGTTGTTTCCATCTTCACTATTAGAATTGGTAATGTAAGTGCCATGGAGTCAGTTCCGACTCACAGCGACTCTCTATAGGATTTCTAAGGAGCAGCTGGTGGGTTTGAACCACCAACCTTGTGGTTAGCATTCCAGTGCTGATCCTACAGCACCAGACCAAGTCATTCATATATGTGTGGTGTGTTTGTGTATATTTATGTAGACCCATAAGCACTCACATTTGCTTGTGAAGCTTATGGGTCTACATAAATTTTGGTAAGTATTGTAATGATGGCAGTGGTAGAATTCTCCCATTCTGTGTGTGGAACATAGGTTTGAGTCCTGGAAAATGCACTTCATCCTCTATTAGTGGAGGCTTGCATGTTTCTGTGATGCTGAACAAGCATCAGTGGAACTTCCAGACTAGAGATGGACTAGAAAGACAGGCAGATGATCTACTTCCAATAATCAACCACGGGAAACACTGCGGATTACAGTGATCCAATATGTAGACAGATAGAGGGGCTGCCGAAGGTCTGAGATCTGAGCACCATGGGAGAGTGATATGATATCACGGGAATGACATAGGACCAGAGTTTCCTTCTGATGTGCATGGAGTTGTTATTAGTCAAGGGTCAACTCAATGACCAGCCAACAGCAATCTCCATGCCCCCAACAGTGTTTGAGAAGTCCTCTTTGACTATTCTTCTCTCCAGCTCTGAATGGTAGCAGTCATTGTCCTTTTGGCCAATCAAATGGAGGAAATGTGATATTGACTTTGAACATATATCCCTTTCATTGTTAATGGGCCAAGCATCTTTGCATATTTTTATTAGATATTTTTGCTTCTCGAATAAGGATCTGTTCATTTCCTTTCTCCACTTAATTTACTATTTCTTTTCTTGCTGTTTTGTGGGTGCTTAATGATTTAAAGCCTCAGAAATCCTATACAGAGTCACTATGAGTCAGAACCAACTCGATGGCACTTAACAACAACAATAACATTACATATCATGGATAATTGACCCTTTTTCCATATGTTACAAGTATTTTACTTTTAATCTTGTCTGTGTTTCATTTTTTCACTGTGTGGAGAGACCTTTATATGGATATTGTTGTTGTTAGGTGCTTAGCTTCCAGAAGTACAGCAACACTCAAGCCACCACAGTGCAACAAACTGACAGGCAAATGGTGGTTTTTATAGATAGTGTTTAATATTTTTAGGTAGTCACATAAATTTATCTTTTCCTTTGAGAGAACTTAGGTCCTTGCTTTGAAAGTCATTTTCAACACTAAGTTACATAAATATTCTTAATAGTTGTGATGTTTTCATGAATTTGTTTACATGCTATATTGATATTTTTAATTCAGATGAATTTCTGTGTGTATGATGCATGGACCTGAGTTTAAATAGCATTCTCCACCCCCCTACTCTCTCGCTTACTTTTCTTCATAGCACTTATTAACTTTACCTCATTTCTCTTGTTTATTGTTCTTTTTCCTTGTTTCTATCTCCCCTAGCTAGACTCTAGGATCCAGAAGGACAAGAACCAGTTTTTGTTCCTATTGAACCATTTTGTTCCCCATTGAACCTTCAGGGCCCAGAATAGTGCCTGGCATATGTTTCTGTTGTTATCAGCTACTGTTAGGTGGACCTCTGAGCCACAGCGATCCCATGTGTAAAGGAAGGAGATACCGCCTAGTCCTGCATCATCCCTATGATCAGTTGTGGATAGCACTGTTATGACAGGTTTTCACAAGCTCATCATCAGAGCTGCCTCTGGGTGGGTTCGAACTGCCAACTCTTCTGCTAGTAGACTGCTTAACTATTTGCACCACCTAGAGTCCAGTGCTCTCACTGTTGTTGTTAAGCACTGTCGAGTCAGTTCCAACTCATGGCAACCCAGTATAGGGTTTCCAAAGACGCGGCTGGTGAGCTTGAACAATCAACTTGTGGTTCAAACTGACCTCGCAGTCCAGCACATTAACCCGCAGCCCCATATCAGGATGCCACACTAGGCTCCCACTGATGGTCACTTAATAACTATTTGTTGAGTGAAGAGCTAGCCAGTCAGTTGCCTCAGCTCTTTCATTTAAATAATTCATTTTTTCATCACTAATTTGGAATTCCATCTTTGACAGCCTTTTCTGCTTTTTCGGTAGCAATTGTTCTTTTCATGTTTCCTTCCTCTACTTTAATCAGTTTTGCAATTTATAATTGTCTAGACGATCATCTGTTTTTAAATTCACTGACATGAAGTTAATTTAAAAGAAAATTCATATATCTCTTTTCATTCTCTTTCTTACTACTCATCTGTGATTTTGTTATTTATTGCTGCTCAGATTTACCAACAGTTTGTCCAGATCTTGGTCTTTTCAGAGAACCAGCTTGTGGTTTTGCATTTCTTTTGTTATAGTATGTGCCGATTTTAGTACTTCTCTTCTTTTGCTTGGAGACTTAGCTGATTATAGGAGACCAGGATTTCAACCCCTTTTCCCTCAAAACTCTGCAGTGGTTCCATGACCCTCTAGCAGTTAATAATGCAAGTGTCAAGCCCAAAGGCAATTTGATTTTCAAACAGTTTTTTTTGTAGAGACTGTCAAATACCAGTTCCCCAGATAGTAGCAACAGAACCTGTTGATAAGACCAAGCTGGGTTTAATGTTCACCATGGTAAGTGGGGACAGCACCTCCACAGAACTTCAGCAGCATCTTGGAGAGGAGGAGACAAGAGGCGGATTTGTTGAAGACTGGAAGGAGGAATGGAAACAGTGAGACAGAGATTTTTGAGTCAAGAAAGGGATTCTAAAAATCTTAAACTATCTGTTGATTGAATTGTTGATGCATCCTTCCAGAAGTTTCTGTAATGAATAATTAAGCCAGGGCAAGAGTCTCCTGGAATAGCAAAATCATACAAACTCTTAAACATGCAAGACAATAAGCTGATTTGGGTTCCTAGTACCTTTTTTTTTTTTTTTGCGGGGGGTCTCTTTGGAAACTCAGGGAGTTCAGTCTTCATTCTTAGAGTTTAGGAATCTTAGCCAGCCTGCCCTGGTTCTGGCTTCCACTGCCACTGAGGGAGAGTTTAATGGCCTTGGGTGTTTCACAGGTGACTCTTGCCAAGCCCATGTCGGGCGAGGCCAGCTGAACTCTGATTAGATTTTGTCACTCCCACTCATCTGCTTTTCCTCAGAGTTTCTGGCCAGCTGGTGCTTCTATGGATCTGTTGTTATTTGTACATTTTTCTTTATATTGCAGTGGTGTCAGGGAGAGGTAAATATACCTCTCAGATTGCCATTTAGAAACTCAGGCTCTGGTGTAGTTATCTTCCTCATGACCCGGATATAATTGTGTTGGGCCTGGTTATAGGCCCTCTTCAGAGGAAGCTGGGAGCAAATGGAGCTCCCTGCAGATGCCTCCTCACTTCTTCCAGCTGCTCCCCTCTTCTCCTCAATGCACACTCCTTAACCTGGCAGCATTACCTCACTGATTAAAACAGTCCTATGACCTCACTCCATTCACAAGCCCAGGCTGTCTCCTATATCAAACCCTCCGTGACCTGGCCCTCACCCAGCCCTTCCCTCATTAGCCATCACTGCCCCCATCTCCTGCCTGCCTTAAGACCATGAGCAGTGTCTTCAACATTCCAACCATTCTTTTTGGGGTCTCCTGCCCTTACTTAGGGAGTAAGACCTAGTATACAATGGTTAATTGCTTGGCTGCTAACCAAAAAGTCAGTAGTTCAAACTCACCAGCCACTCTGTGATATGATGGACTACTAATTCCAACAAGGAGTGGAGCCTTGGAAGTCTTATGGGGTAGTTCTGCTCTCTAGAGTCACTATGAGCCAGAATTGACTCAATGACAAAACGTTTGGCTTTTTTGCTTTGCCTTTACTTATACTACCCTGTGTATGAACTGTTCTCTCTTGCTCACTTTCTCTCTCTCCTAACACATACATACACAGACATTCAAACAGACATAACCTGACCCAACTGAATTAGCCCTCTTTATGCTGTCACGGTACTATTTTAGACCCCGGAACACTGTAACTTACTTCTTTGATCCCTTGCTCTTCTCTCACTATTCACGGTGGTCCCCTTTTAAGATAGAGACAGAATCTTTTCTGTCTTTTATTCTTAGCACCTACCATACAGCCTGACCCAAAGTCAGTGCTGAATGCACATCTGTTCAATAGACAGCTGAATTCTCTTCTAAAGGGAGTCATTCTCCATTGACTGAGTATAGAGTGATCTACCAGGGTCTAGGAGTAGGAGATTGAGTCAGACTGACCCACCTGAGGCATGTACCAGCCCATCTAAGAGGGTCTTTAGACTCGTGAATTCTCTGTACATCATGAATACTGCAATTTATCTTAAGAGATGCAGGGTACCTTGTTGTTAGGTGCCATCAATTTGGTTCCTATCCGGATCAAACCTATGTACAGCAATGAAACACTGCCTCATCCTGCATCATCCTCATAATTGTTGTTATGCTTAAGCCCATCTCTTTGGGGCATCTTCATCGTTTTAGCTGATCCTCCACTTTAACAAGCATGATCTCCTTCTCCAGGGACTGATCCCTCATGATGACATGTCTGAACTATGACAGACAAAATCTTGCCATCTTGGCTTCTAAGAAGCATTCTGGTTGTATTTCTTCCAACACAGATCTCTTTGTTCTTCTGGCAGTCCATGATACTTTTAATATTCAACTCCAATACCATAACTCAAATGCATCAATTCTTCTACAGTCTCCCTATTCATTGTCCAATTTCCACATACATATGAGACTGTTGAAAATACTATGGCTTGGGTCAGGTGCACTTAATCCTCAAACTGACATCTTTGCTCTTGAACACTTTAAGCAGATATGCCTAATGCAGTACGTCATTTGATTTATTGATTGCTGCTTCCATGAGTGGATCCAAGCAAAAGGAAGTCTTTGACAACTTCAGCCTTTTCTCCATTTATCATGATGTTATTTACTGGTCTATTGTTGTTGTTAAGTGCCTTCGAGTCGGTTCCGGCCCATAGCGACCCTGTACAGGGTTTCCGAGGGTGTAAATCCTTACGGGAGTAAAAAGCCTCATCTTTCTCCTGCGGAGCTACTGGTAGTTTCGAACCGCTGACCTTAAGGTTCGCAGCCCAATTCGTAACCACTACGCTACCAGAGCTCCTTATTGGTCTAGTGGTGGGTATTTTTGTTTCTTTACATTGAGGTGCAACCCTCTGAAGGCTGTGGTCTTTGTTCTACATCAGTAAGTATTTTAAGTTCTACATCAGCAAACAAGGTTGTATCATCTGCATCCTGCAACCTGTATTCCAGGTTGTTAATGAGTCTTCCTCCAATCCTGATGCCATGTTCTTCTTCATTGAATCTGCCTTCTTAGATCATTTACTCATCTTACAGATTGAATAAGTATTGTAAAAGAAAACCCTGCCATACGTCTTGACTTATTTTAAACCATGCAGTGTCCCTTTATTCTGTTCTAATGATCACTTCATGAGCACAGTTAAATGTCCTAGAATGCTCATTATTTGCAATGTCATCCATAGTTTGTCATGATCCACACAGTCAAAAGCCTATGCATAGTCAATAAAGCACAAGTAAACACCCTTCTGGTATTCTCTGCTTTCAGTCAAGATCCATCTGACGTCAGCAAAGATATGCCTTGTTCCATGTCCTCCTCTGAATCTGGCTTGAATTTCTGGAAGTTCCCTATTGATGTACTATTGCAGCCGCTTTTAAAATTATCTTCAGCAAGATTTTACTTGCTTGTGATATTAATGATATTGGCTGATGATTTCCGCATCCTGTTGGGTCATCTCTCTTTGGAATGGGTACAAATATGGTTCTCTTCCAATCAGTTAGCCAGGTAGTTGTCTTTCAAATTTCTTAACATAGATGAGTAAGTGCCTCTAGTGCTGCATTAGTTTGTTGAAAATTTTCAGTTTATATTACATAAATTTCTGGATCCTTGTTTTTGACCAATGCCTTCAGTGCAGCTTGGAATTTTTCTGTCAGTGCCTTTGGCTCTTCCTCTTGAAATGGTTGAACATCAACCATTTCTTTTTGGTACAGTGACTGCATATCCTTCCATCTTCTTTTGATGGTTTCTGCATCATTCAATATTTTGCCCATAGTATAACACATGTGCTCTGGGTATTCTGGGGAGGCAGAAGTTGTTGAAGGCAAATTCAGCCTTCTGAGGGAGGATGGGTAGATTTTGTCCAAGTAGACTTGATTGTCAGAGGAGGGAAATTTGTATCCATGCAGA
This sequence comes from Chrysochloris asiatica, assembly GCF_000296735.1. Classification (NCBI taxonomy): domain Eukaryota; kingdom Metazoa; phylum Chordata; class Mammalia; order Afrosoricida; family Chrysochloridae; genus Chrysochloris; species Chrysochloris asiatica. Next base: position 235,387 of record NW_006408544.1, on the reverse strand, counting down.
AGAAACTGATGTGCAAAGGCACACAGGTGGAAACTTGTGGGTTGCGTTTAAAGAATAGCAAGTTTGAGAAGCCGTTGTTTTCTACATTGGGAGAATAGGACACAGACACACACTTTTATTAATAATTGTGATATATTGGAGGGTAAAAGGTCAGTTCTGCAGATGATGGCAAGCAGTGGAGTTGTGGAAAATTTGAATGCTTTAGACAGCAGCATCATGAAATGATAGACTGGACCCACGGACCAAGTCTAACTGCACACTACACATAGCTCCATTCAATGCAGTGCAGCCCTGGGTGGTAGCACTCAGCTTGCTGGATGCAACGGCAGAAGGTATGGCAGGGAAGGGGACAATGTAGAGACTTCTGCTACTTGCAAATTCCATAGAAATCTGTATTATGACATGGCTGCCAAAACACTAACTATCCAAGGCCATGTTAATAAAAAACTATGATTTTAAAAAGGAGGAAACTTAATACAACCTGTTAAAGTGGTGGGTATGGTGATTTGGGCAAATGTAAAAGCTAAATACAATAATAAACATAGAAGCGCATTGTATTCCTCAAATCACCAAATAAAACAGACTGTTCAGGATCAAGGGGGAAGCCTGTTTCAGGGCAGGAGCTTGGCAAAGTCCCAGACCTCCATTCAGGTTGCTACAGGCACAGATTATTGGCTTCCATTCTGGAATAAAATTCATAGTGGTTCTATGGCTCCTCCCCCATGGCAGGCATTGTTGTAAGTCTATTACATGTGTTGTTGTTGTTACTTTCTGTGAGTGGGCTTCAGCTCAGTGTGAACTCTGTACAACAGAACAAAACATTTACCCATCCCTGCAGCAGCTTCAGGATCATTAGAACGCTCAAGTCTAGTGTTGTGGTCACTGTGTGTTTACAGTGCCTCCCAACCTAGGGGGTTAAACTTGCAGCATTATATCGGATCCATTATATCAGATCCATATTCACTGGCAAATTTTCAGAACCCTATGAGGTTCTGAATGTGAAAACTGGACCATGAAAAAGAAAGACCAGGAAAGAATCGATGCATTTGAATTGTGGTGTTGTCAAAGAATATTGAAAGTGCCATGGACTGCCAAACAAACAAATCTGTCTTGGAAGAAATACAGCCAGAGTATTCCTTAGAAGCCAGAATGGTGAGAATTCATCTCAAGGACTTTGGGCTTGTTATCAGGAAGGACCAGTCTCTGGAAAAGGATAGCATACTTGGCAAAAAAAGGAAAACCCGCAATTATAAGGATTGACACAGTGACAACAACAGTGGGCTCAAACATAACAAAAATTGTGTGGCTAGTGAAGATTGGGCAATGTTTTGTTCTGTTGTCCATAGAGTTGTTATGAGTTGGGAGTAACTCAATGACACCTAACAACAACAAAGAGATTGTTGTCATTATCAAGCCTATTCTTCAGGTACCAGTAGACTAAGTAATTTTCCAAAGCCGTGAAAGTAATAAACAGGAGAGCTAGGACTTGAAGTCAGGTAAGCTGACCCCAGAAGCCACCTCTTCAGCCATAACACCACAAAGCCTTGGTTAAAGAGAGCAGCGTGTGTGGATGCTTCCATATCATACTTGACTAAAAATAACTCAGACTTTCTAGTTTATAAAGGACTGTCATCTGTGTTTTCTTATTTGATCCTTATAACAACCCAGCCAGTCACCCTTTAAAAGCAGATGTTCATTCATTTGTCCATCCAATCAGTGAGGATGCTGAGCTCCTGCCCCGAGCCAGACCTCCCTTTGGTTCCAATCAGCATTTGTTGGGTGATCTGGGAATACAATGTGCTCTTATGTCTATTACAGCATTTAATTCTCATCCAAGCCCTAACATACTTTACTTTTGCAGACTGTATTTGTTTTCTATTTCTGTGTTGAGTATGGTGTGGCTGGGTTCTCTGCTCCGCACTGAAACCAGGGTGTGGGCTAGATTGAGTTCTTGTCTGGAGGCTCTGAAGAAAAATCTGCTTCTGAGGAGAATCCAGTTCCTTGTGGTTGTAAGACTGAAGTCCCATTTTCTCGTTGTTGGCTTAGTGTTGCTCTCATCAACTAGAGGCTGCGCTCAGGTCTTTTTTTACACTCCAGGCAGAAAGAACTTCAAGCCAGTTGTGATTCAGATCTCTTTAACTGTAACCAGTCAGAGAAAACCTGTACTTAAAGCCTCATAGGATCACTTGAAGACTCCTGGTGTGGTGCTGCTGTGGGATCAGTACTGGACTGCTAACTGCAAGGTTGATGATTGGTGGTTCAAACCCACCAGCTGCTCCTTGGAAACCCTATATAAATAAGGTTGCTATGAGTCGGAACTGACTCGACAGTACTTAACAACAATGATCAGTTGAGACCCACCTGGATAATCTCTGTTTTACCGTCAACAAGTGTGGGGCTGTAAAACACTGGGCTGCAAAGCCAATTTGAACCACAAGATCAGTGGTTTAAACTCACCAACTGCCCTTTGGAAATCCTATACAGTGTTGCTATGAGTCAGAACCGACTCAATAGTACTTAACAACAACAAATACCATGATGAAAAGAACCCTGGTGGTTCAGTAGTTAAGTCCTCAGCTGCTAAAGGAAAGGTTGGCAGTTGGAACCCCCCAGCCATCCCATGAATAAGCTGTGGCCACCTGCTTCTGTAAAGATTTACAGTCTTGGAAACTCTGCAGAACTGTCCTTCTCTGTCCTCTAGGTCAATCTGAGTTGAAATTGACTTGACAGTGAAGGGTTTGGTTTTATGGCTTTATGACATTTGAGTAAAATCTATCCTATTCACAGTCTTGGGGAGTATGCAGGATGTGTGCACCAGGAGTAATGAAAATCTTGGGGGAGCACCTGGGGTTGTACTTTGCACACAGATGAAGAAACAGAGGTTCAGAGGCGATAAGTGCTGGGTGCAATGTAGAGTGTGGTGGGTCCTAGGGCCACTGCGCAACAACGTCTCCCAGGAGAGGACATGGAATCTGGCAAGCACCGAAGAAAGCATTCTGGAGAGGGGCTGGGGACTTGGGCTTCCTGAGAGCAGGCTGACAGTGCACTCCTCATTAACCGTATTTTCCCACCATCTCTTGCAGGATTCAAGACATAAACCTGACAGCCTCAAACTAGCTCATGGAGGAGCCTCAAGAGATACTGGCTGGGCAAGCTCTCCCCTCCAGAGGGAAGAGCCGGGTGTAAAGGAGGGTGACTGCCGCAGGAGTGGACATGAATGCTGGCTTCCAAAGACAACAGCGTTTTAGTTTTGGTCACCGGAAGTGGTGCCTTCAGCACAGGTAAAGAATGACTGTCTCCAGATATGCTTGCTGGGGTACAATTTTGGTGCTTTTGGTGTGAATTTGCTTGTGTACTTCCTCCTATAAGTCTTTTACTACAATTATTGTCTTCCTTGAGCCTCTGTGAAAGCTGTGCTGGAAGTCCTGGTGCCTCCATTTACCATTCGCTTTGTCCTGCACACATCACAGTTAGACATTTATGAGTCGCCTGTACTCATGGGCTTGGCACTGTCTGGATTTATTCAGCTAAGTGTGCAACGTATATGTAAACTAGGCCAGAAACAGAAACCTATGAAGAGAACGTGGGGAGCTATGGTGGAGGGAGTAGACAGGGGCTCCTCCCCTGACCTGGTATTTGCCTTTTCCCTGCTTCCCTCTCAATGTCTCTGCTCATCCATGAAAGCTCCACAGGTACACGGAAGGATCTATAAGGACGGGGCAGCAAGAAATCTGGTCCCTCCCCTTCCGTGTTCCCCCTTGGGACCCAGAACTTCTGTGATGAATGGGGTGCTGACACAGTGCTTCTGGTATGTCGCAACAGTCAAGAGCACAGCTGGCACCACTCCCCTTAGCCATCAGGGATGGGGCTGGACTATGTGCATCTGAAAGAAGTGGAGGACTCAGGGCCCTGACCAGAAGCTGTGCCAGGCAGGAGATGTCAGCGTGCCACCCTATAGGAGTATCACAGACTCCCCTGTGCCCATGAGGATAGGAAGGCCCACTAGCACCTTCTGGGACTTGGGGACAGCTCTGTTTGCAGTTACCTGAAGAATAGGAGACAGGGAGCCTGTAGGAACTGCAAGGACTCCAGAGAGCCCAGCTCAGGCCACCTGCTGGAGGGGTGATGACGTGTGCCTGGTCCCAGGGAACTGGGAGGGATGCCCACCCAAGCTTCTGTGCTCCCTGTGAGCCTTGCATTTTTTTAGGGTGAAGATTTGGCAGTTGGTAAGGTCAGAGTTCTAGACCTGGCTCTAGAATTTTTCCTAACCCCTCTGAGTCTCAGTTTCTCATCTGGGTTATAATGACATATGTGTCAAAAGGTTGTCTTCAATGGAAAGACAGCATCCTCTCACATAGAAGGTCCTCACTGAAAACCCTCTGTCTCTTACTCTCCCTCTCCACTTCTGCCTCTGCCAGGAGGCTCACTATTTCTGCAGAGCAAAAGTTCAGGGAGATTCTCCTGTCTCCCGTGATCGGCCATAAAGAATCTAGCTCTAGATCATGGACCATTGGTCCTAGAGAGACCACATCAGTTACAGGTGTCCAGACAAGCATAGAAACATGGCAAAACAATAGCAAAGGAATCCCAGCACGTGTGGTGTCCTCTCAAATGGCAAATCTGCTAGAACCAAATTCTCCCTTAACTAATGGGCTTAATTAGTGGGGAGAGCCTGGAATTGCATTTTCTTCACGTCTCCCTGTAGCAGCAGCTAAAATCATGACTTGTCCACACTGAACTGGACTTTTGAGGTCATCTGAGTTCAACCTGTGGGAGAAAGGTGAGGCTTTCTGCTCCTGTAATGATTTACAGCCTTGGAAACTCTGTATAGGGTCACTATGAGTGGACCCGACTCTACAGCACACCACCACCACATGTGTGAACAGGAAGCTGAGACCCCACAGTGACGGTTTTCCTTCCCACACTGCGAACTGCAAACAGAGCTAGGGTGAGGAGTCAGGTCTCCAGGTTGTCAGTCAGGTCTGTAGACCATGTCCCACCGTCTAATAAGGCAGTACTTCATGCTGACTGCTTGTGGCATATCTGTGCTAAGCAGACTGGCCTCTGGTGGGGTGGGAAAGGTGTCAGGCAAGATGTGACCCCAGGCTGAATGTTGGTGTTGTTAACTGCCACAGAGAGAAACTCATAGCAACCAACCTCATGTACAATGAAACTAAATATGCTCCCTCGCCTTCCCCGTGATTGGTAGAGGATCAGACTTATGATTCACTGAGTTTTCAGTGGCTGATATTACAAAAGTAGATCCCAGGCCCCTCTCTTAGATGAAAAAGTATCTCTGGGTCGACCCAGCCGCCAACTGAAACGCTACATTTCATGTAAGATTTTACTTCTAAAAATGACTTCAAAAATACTATCAAAATTTGAAAACTACTAGCAGAGAACTTTGGGTTGAGAAAATGATTTCATATCCATTTTTCAATGAGATTCTTCTTCTAGTCACTCACTTAGAAATTTATTTACTCTGATTGCTAGTACATTTTTAATGGGGCTGATCCCAAGCCATCTCCTATTCAAAAAAGACTCCATATTTCAGAGGTGGAAGTAAACTTAGAAGTCATCTAGTCTTAGCTTCCCTGAGCATCAGTAAAACTTGTCACAGAGTTCATTCTGACTCACGGTGACCTCATGTGTGTCAGAGTAGAACTGTACTCCATAAGGTTTTCAATGACTAATTTTTCAGAAACAGATCTCCAGAACTTTCTTCCAAGGTGCCTTTGGGTGGACCTGAGTCTCCCACCTTTTCATTAGCAGCTGAATGCATAAAACATTTGCACCCCCCAGGGGCTCTCTATCCTGCAATAAACTCCTAAATAAACTTGAGCAGAAGAGATATGTACAATCTCCACATCTCTTAGTGGGCTGACCATTCTTGTCTTGCCCCCACCTCTCTGTCCCAGGGGCTGACCTCTATACCCTAGATGCCCTCCATTTGCTTGGGTTCTGCTTGATAGGTACTGGCAGGATTTGGAAGAGGAGGAGGAAAGAGACATAGTAGGATTTCCTTTTCTCTGTCCCCTCCCTGCTTGGCTGTGGTTGACTGCTTCCCTTGACAGCATCAGCTCAGATGCTACCTCCCAGGGCTCCAGCTCTTACCAACCTCTGACACAGTCCTACTTCCCCTTGCCACACCAGGCCGATGGTGGTTATGGTTTTGTCTGGCATGGTTGCACAGTGTCATGGATTGAATTATGTTCCGTAAAATATGTATTATAAATCCTAACCTCTATGCCTGTGGTTATAATCTCATTTGGGAATGGGCTTCCTTTTTTATGTTAATGAGGTAGGATTAGTGTCTGGTGTGATTCGAGTCTTCTGAGATATAAGAGATTAAAACAAGCAAGGTAAACTGAGTTGCTAAGCCACATGAAGACTTGCGAAGAACAGAAGCTCAGAAGGGACAAGGACCTTCCTCTAGAGCCAACAGAGAGAAAATCTGACCCCCTAGTACAGCCAGAGTGCTCTTTGGAGGCCAAGATGGCCAAACTTCATCTCTCAAACTTCAGACATATTGTCAGGAAGGACCAGTCGCTGGAGAAGGATATCATGCTTGGTAAGGTGGAGGGTCAGAGAAAACGAGGAAGACCCCCAACGAGATGGATTGGCCAAGTGGCATCGTCGATGGACTCAAGTGTGGCAACGGCACTAAGCTTGGCCCAGGCTCGGGCAGAGTTTCGTTCTGCTGTGCATAAGGTCACTATGGATTGGTACCGGTTCAATGACACCTAACAAAAACAACAGAGCTGTTATTTTGAATTTGAACTTCTAAGCCTCCTAAACTGTGGGAGTCATGGTGTGGAGCTACAGAATAATGCACTGTCCTGCAAGGTCGATTTGTACTTCAAGGTCAGCTGTTCAAACTCATCAGCTGCTTCTCGGAAACCCTATACAGGGTCATTATGAGTCAGAACCAGTTTGACAGCACTTCACAACAACAGAACAGAAATACCACAACTGGGTAGCTTTCATGAGCAGAAACTTATTCTCTCACGGTTTGTTGTTGTTGTTGTTAAGTGCCAACCTTGCAGTTCAAACCAACCTTGTGGTCCAGTGCATATCCAACAACACCACACCAATATACCTAAGACACACAATATTAAGAAAATTCTCAATCACATCAATAAGATGATGTGATGGTAAAAGACTTTTAGCCCCTTACCTTGTAACTGCAGGATGGTCTTCAGTGCTGTGTGGATGTTTGGGATGGAGGAGAAGGAAATTTTTGTGTGGACTGAGTGCCTTTGTGTCACAAACATAAATCAGACAATAAGCACGTAATCTGATATTTTTTAGATATTGTCTTGATAATCCATGTAATACATTCTCATAATATTGAAATCTTGGCCTGGACTTGCTTGTATGGTTTTGCAGTTTTAAAGTTAAACAACAGAAGGTAATTTTTTCATTTTTTTTTTAAAGATGAGAACCAGTAAAGAGTTCCAATCTTTCTAATTGAGGACACATTTTAATATTGAAGGTCAAGATCTACCTAGACCTTATTCCAGGATTTGCATAAACCAAGTTAGCCTGGCAACACAGTTGGCTATAGTCCATGTGTTATAATGTGCATTTGAATGTGTGTGTCATTACAGTTCTAATAATACCAGACTATATTTTTAGAATAAAAGTTTCATGTCATGTTTGAAGAGCCTTGGAAGTACTTCCATGGAACCCAATTTGAAAACCACCCTTTCAGTCAATATTGGTGGTTCTCATCTCTGGGCTTAGCAATAACTGAGAAGCCAAAGTTGCTAAGAGCTGGAGATCAGAAGACAGACGAGGAAGGAGTGAAAGACTATGAAAGAGTGAAGTGAGGTCATGCTATCCATGATAGGAGATGGTCACAGGGAGGAGAATGGAACCAGTAGTGGAAGAAAGACTCAGAAACCAGAGGCCATGTGAGCATCTACCTGGCTTGAGGTGCCTGAGAACTGCTCTCTAGGGCTGCATTAATAACTCCCAATCATCACCTTGGAAGAAGAGGTCCATAGAATAAAGGTATACAGAGAAAGGAGGGGAGCATACAAATAACTTGCAGTCAACATGCAGAGGGTCAATGTGGTCATTCTGAAGGCCATGGTGCCGGGCAGGGGAGAGGGTAAGGAGGAGAGAAGGCAGCAGACAGGGGGTGCTTCAGGGGCTAGGACAGATGTTAGGTTAGAGTTTGTACAGCAAGGAGGAAGGTGTTGTGAACTTAGACCAACAACAACAACAGTGACTTGTTCTTGTTGTTAAGTGCCGTTGAGTTGCTTTCTACCCATAATGACCCTCTTTAGGGCTTCCTAGGAGCGGCTGGTGAACTTGAACTGTTGACTTTGCCATTCAAACCAACTTTGCAGCCCAGTGTACTCACCCATAGCGTCAGACCAGAGTGACCTAGAGGGGGACATTGTCAGGGCCTTACAGAGGTAGTGGCTGGAGGTGGGCAGTGGCTAGAGGTGGGCAGTGGCATCAGGCATTTAAGGTAAAGCACACAGAGCCAGGAATAAAACCCATGAGTCCAACTCCCAGGCCCGCCTGCCCTCTCCCAATGGGTTCAAGGAAGGGAGGAGCTAACCTGGTAGCTTTAGGTGACTGTGGGTTAAAGAAGGCCCCTGGGGGAGAAAAAAGGTACCAATCCTTTCTGAGTTTTGCTGCTCACTCCCTAAAAAAAAAAAAAAAATCATTTTTAGATTTTAAAAGGATGACCTCATTTTTTTCTTATTTACATGGCCCTGTTTGTTTCTCTAGTCCTATAAAAATAGCAAAAGTGTGCTAAGCTTAGTGCTCTCGCTCCCACCACCAGAGGCAGAGCCACTGTGTGGGGAGAGACACCTTTTCATCTAAGAGAGGGGCAGCCTTGTTCCCAGGGACAGATGGGAGCAAAACGGGACAGGTAGGAAGTTTCGTGGTTTTTCATGTCGCTGCTCCAAAATAGCCACACTCGGGCCTCCCACTTCCTGCCTGACTTGGCTGCGGATAGAATTTCTCCTTTAGAGAACTCGTGTTCTGTGAAGTCTCAGGGAGACGTGAAAGGACCCGTCAACAAGTAAACCTGTTTGACTCCAAAGACCTGGAGAGATTGGCAGGAGGGCCCCAGCTGGCCAAAGAGTACAGATTGAGTTCCTACCATCCTGGATTTACATCCTGACTCTGCTGCATACTAGCTGTGTGACCATGAGCAAGCCACTGCACCTCTCTGTGCCTCTTCTGTAAGAGGGGCATACCACCACTATCTCTCAAGCAGTTGCTGTATTAAGTTACGTGACGGAATATGAGGTTGCTTCAAAAACCCATAGATAAATGGAGTTAAAAGATAATGGCATTGTTCCATGAACGTAGAAGTCTCCTCCTATGTATAAAAGTCAGGTATGAGCTCACAAAACCTAAAACCAAGTGCACTGCCACTGATTCCTACTCAGAGCCATCCCATAGGACAGAGTACAACTAACTACCTCATGGAGTTTCCAAGGCTGTAGATCTTTACAGAAGCAGCTGCCACATCTTTTCCCTGTGGAGCAGCTGGTGGGTTTGAATCAGCAGCCTGGAGATTAACAGCAGTGCACTTAACCACTGCGCCACCAGGCATAGCAATCTCTTTAAAAAATGAACACTGTTGTAGCTGATATTCCATTGTACCAGCCTCCCAACCGCTGTAGGCTTGTCCATTCCAGCCCATCTCAGGGGGATAGAAGGTACAACACAAATATGACCATGCATCTCCTGCTTAAGTCTGCCTGCAGCTTCCCAGCACCTACAGCAAGGGTTAGCAAACTTTTTCTGCTAAGGGCCAAATGGTAAGTATTTTCAGCTTGGCAAGCTTCACTGTCTCGGTAGCAGTGTCTCCCCTCTGCTGTTGTGGCACAAAAGTGGACAGAGATAATCCATAAATGAATATACATAGCTAGGTTCCAACAAAACCTTATGCACAAAAGCAGGCCACGGGATGGATTTGCCAACTTCTTGGCCTAAAGGACGAATCCAACCCCTTAGCTCAGTAGTCCCAATTTATCCCTTGTCCCATTGTCCCCATCTGTCTTCCTCCCCTCCTCTATTCCTTGACTGTAACCCTCACACTTTAATCCTTTGCACATGCATCCCCCTCTATCTGGGCTTTCCTTCCTTGTCTCTTGGGTGCCCCTGCCCCCATACATTAGGAACTCTTGCTCTGTGATTTAGTGGCATCTCGTTTTTAGTGCCACTGTAATCACATGTGCAAATGCCAGCTCTCACATTGGAGGGGTTAGTGCTTCCAGACAAGAATTCTGCCTTCCTCCCCTGGGTCCCAGTAGGGGCCAGGGAGAGACTTTCTGTGGTGGGGAAATGGCAAATGAGGAGCAGTCTAGGTCTGGTTTTGGGGTGGTGAGATGTTCCTGGCTACACCTGAGCCCTCCTATGGGGAGACTGGTGGGGCCTATGTCTGAAAGAGGGGCTAGGGTCTGATCCATGTCTGGGGAAATGATGATCCACAACAGAATTCTCTGGCATGCTTCTTTAAAAATGCAGCTTCAGGAATCCTTTGTGAGACTGGAGACCAGGAGGGTGCAGAGGGTTAAGGCCATGGTCTGTTAGAGGAACCAGGCTGCAACATGCCTGGAATGATGATCATAATATTCTTCAGATTGGCGTCACCGTGGGGAGTGGTGAGACGGGAATGAATAACCCACTCAAATGATCCCCAAGCTCAGACATGACAAGTGCAAGGTCAAACTGCAAATTACTTGCAGATCCAGGACTGACTTGTTTGAAATAGACTTCTAGGCATGTGAATGTCCCCAGTGCCCAGCACAGCCTAGTGTACAGTGGGTGCTTAATAATTATTTAACAAACAAGGGAATAGATTGGAGGGTTGATGGATCGATGAATGGGTGGATGAAAGGATGAGCAGATCGACGGATAGTTGGATGGAAGGATGGAGAGGTGGATGGATGAATGGATGGATGTAGGGGTGGGCAGGTAGGTGACTTAGGGGCAAAGAAGAATGGGATTCAAACGTGGCTCTGAATTTTTAAGCCTGGGACTTAAGAGAATAGGAAAATAGTGGTACCAGAAGCAGTGAAGGAAAAAAGATGAACTTGGTACTAAGCATATTGAATCTGAGAGACCAGCAGGTCAGTCAAACCACATGTCTAGTGGCTGGAAATGTAGAATTGGGAAGTGCTGGGGGCAGGGTAGGTGATGTGCACATCTGTAGAAAGTGGCTAAGAACAAGGAGAGGAAGACAATTAAGAGTCAGGGACCACAGCATGAGGAGTAGTGTATGATGTATATAGGAGGTGAAAGAAAAAGCTCAGGTCAAAGTGTCAGTAAAGAAGTGGCCCTGAGAAGAGAAAGAAGAGTCAGGGTGGGGCCAGGACAGCTGAAGAGAACAAGGATTGTAAATAGCCAGTCACTTGGGTCACTCTGTGCAGGTCCCTCTTTACAACCAGCCAGCCTCAAAGAAATGGTGCCTTGGGTAAATTAAAATGTCCTTCACAACACAGCTGAAATCACGAGTTCCTGTTCACTTGAGATTTGTGCTTCTGACCAACGTCACTGCAGGTGTGGGAAGCGGGAACTTGACTCGCCCTCCTGCCTGTGCTGACAGACCCTGTCACTTCATCATCAATCAGACTCTATTTGCCACATTTCCTTGGGGTCATTTGGCTACCCATGAGCCTTTGCTTTCCTCTCCTGCATCCATCTTACTTAGCTCCTTTTCCTCTTCCTTCCAGCTCTCTCATTCTTTCATATTCGATCAGTAGATTTATTATCAAGAATAAACCTCTGTGCAGAAGGATTCAGGTAAGGTCCCTTAACCTGATGGGGCCTATGAGTTACCTGTTGTTTTTAAGCGCCGTTGAGTCAGATCTGACCCATAGCGACCCTGTACAGGGTTTCCGAGGCTGTAGATCTTTATGGGAGCAGAACATCTCATCTTTCTCCCGCGGACAGCTGGTAGTTTCGAACTGCTGACCTTAAGGTTCGCAGCCTGATTCGTAACTACTACGCTACTAGAGCTCCTTATGAGTTACCTAAAGAGCTTTTTAAAAATACCGCTTCCTGGACTTGAAAATTCAAGATACCTAAAAGCAGGGAGTCCCTGTGTGACACAAAAGGTAGAGTGCTGGACAAAAACTTGATGGCTCAGCCCCATACACTTTGGAAGACAGACCTGCTAATCTGTCTTGACAACTCTAGGGGGCACTTCTACACTGCACACGTGCAGTTAACTTGAGTCAAAATCCACTAGTAGGCGACTAGCAGTAATAATAAAATCAGGAAGGACAGGGGGTATCCTGCCAAGCCTGAACTCTCACAGTAACCTGAGTCCCAACCAGTCTCTGCTTGAGGGGTGGCCCAGGTATCTGGGTATCCCCCATAATCATTAGTTGTTTTTTACTAAGTAACATACGCAGTGTGTGATGAGGTAGCGATCAGGGCAGAAATGGGGAAACTGATGGTTGGCAGGTTTTTTTGATTTTTAAGTCAAAAAGTCAGGATAGGCATGACTGAAAGCTGAAAGAAGCCTGGTTGCATAGTGGCTTACATGTTGGGATGCTAACCACAAAGTCAGCAACTTGAGCCCACCAGCTGTTCTGTGGGAGAAAGATGAGGCTGTCTGCTCCCAGACAGAATTACAGTCTCAGAAACCCTCAAGGGTAGCTCTCCTCTGTCCTAGTGTGTCAATATGAGAACCGATGTCTGAGCGAAGACCTGAAGGAGGTGAGAGAGTGAACACTGTTGGTAACCGGGGAAGAGTGTTCCGGAAGAGGTACCTGATGGGAAAACTCACCATTTTAGCTGAGGTCACTGGGAAATGGAGTAATCAGGGAAGGCTTAGAGGAAGTATGTGTGGCAGGGAAGGGGGGACATTCCTGTCAAGGGAACGACAGGAACAAAGGCTTAGAGACAGGATGGATGCCCATGAGCGATGCCCAAGGAGTGGTAGGCAGACTTCCTGAATGGAGGGTGCCAGAAGCTACAGGGATGGTGCACCCCAGCTCCCCATCACTATGCCCTTTGGAATAAACCAGCGGATTCAAGGCCAGAGCATTTTTTTTTACAAACAATGAGGCCCTCAAGTGTACATTGCTGTTGTTGTGTTCTGTGGGATAGTAATAATGCATTGTACCACAAGGTTGGTGGTTCAAACTCACCAGCCACTTCTCAGAAATCCTTACAGGGTCACTATGAGTTAGAACTGACTCGATGGCACTTAACCACACACACACACACACACACATATATATAGGGATTTGGGCTGTTTTTTTCTTTGTTTACATAAAATGTGTCATTTTCGAGACCGTTGCTTTTGAGCGTTTTCAGATGGCCATGCTTGGGCAGCAAGGAACGAGGCTTGGCTCCTATCTGGGGAGAGTAAAGCTCCTGGCCTGCCATTGCTTAACCGCAGGGTCTGCTGAGTGCAAGGAGGCGCTTCTGTGTGGCAGCCAGAGTGGCAAGCCTGGTGGCTCCGGGCTCTGGCACCATCCTACAGCAGAACAAACAGCCCTCCCTTCGCAGATAATGGCCCTCATTGAGCATTGTGCCCATGGACAGCTCCCAGCACGGGGCAGCTCGGGCTGGGTAAGTTTCCTCTCTTGGCTGCTTAACAAAATATTTACACTATGCCTTTCTAGTAAGACCGTTCCTAGGAACCAGCAGGCAGCGAAAGCTGGAGACACACACCCCACCAGTGATCCTGCTCCCAATCCCTGGGAATCCTGCCACAGCACCAACTGTGGGAACTTGAGCTTGGATTGGTCATTTCTTTCCAGGGCTCTTGTGACCCAAAAGATGTTCCAAGGCCTATCCAGCTCCAGAACTACTCAGATCTTCTCTAGTTGAAGAATGAACTCTGTTTTCTTAAGGGGAGGGTAGGAGGTAGAATTTGACTGATATTTATTATCTTGCAAAGATCCTCTTTCTCCAAAAGAGGGTCGATAATGGCAAGAACTCTGAACCCTACCTGCTTGGATCTCTCCAGCTTCGTTGTTAAAATCAGAAAAGATGCTGTCCTTCTCATTAATGCCATTCATTGGGAACCAAGAGACAGGAAGGAGGTCAGATCGCCCCAGAGAGCACCACACTCTAAGAGGTATTAGACCAGATTGGCACAGTGGCAGCAGCAATGAGCCCAAGCATAACATTTGTGAGGCTGGCACATGAGCGGGCAGTGTTTCATTCTATTGTGCATAAAGTCACTGTGAGTCGGAACCAACTTGATGATACCCAACAAGACCAGCCACAGGACACATGAAGCCATTTTGTCAGAGGAATTTTTAAAGAAACCAAAGAAGAGAAGTCTTTGTTTGTTTGATAATTTTGTTGAAACTTTTTATTGTGAACTGAGTGTAGGTTACAGACAAGATCATCAGTTTTACATTCAACAAATCCTATGCTTAGTTTCATCTCAATGATTATAATCTCCTTCATGCAACAACAGTTATCCCACTTCCTCCCTGTGGTTCCTACTTCCATTCCACCCTCCTCCCCAATCCTTCTGAACTTGGTCCTTAGATAACTGTTGTCCCTTTGAACTTTAATGATTGACCATTCCATGGTGAGCATAACTTATGTGTTTTGTTGTCTCTTCTATATACCAATGTACTGGTTGGCTGAAGATTGGGCCATGAGGATGAATTCCATTTCAGACCTGAAGAGTGGCCAAGAGCCATAGTCTTAGGTTCCTCCAATCTCTTCCTGACCAGTAAACCCAGTCTTTTTCATTTTATGATTTTGAGTTTTGTTCCACATTTTCTCCCACTCTATTCAGGACATTGATCCCTTTCAGAGCGGTCAGTAGTGTTACCCTCTAGTTCTGATCTCAGGGACACAGAGACTGATGTTCATGTGTTCTTTTCATCCTTTGGACTAATTGATTCCAAGCATCTTCAGTTTTCATCACTCAAGGAAGAGAATTCTTGACAGAATTCTCAAGACAGATTCAAAGCTAGCACAGGAAAATCACACGACTCGCTATTAGGAAGACTTCTCACACAATACACCGCATAGTTATTTCCACCCTTTGACTCAGTGGTCCCTCTTCTGGAAATCTGTCCTAATAATAATAGCACCGGTTTTTGAAGATATGTGCACAAAAGATGTGTATTCAAAATTACAATGTCAAGAATTGTAGCAATATGAAAATTCTACAGTTGGAAAAATTCAAGTGTTACATCCAAACTGTGGACCAGCATTTGCTATTGAAACAACAACAAAAACGAATGAGAAGGACCCTATCTCTGTTTAGAAAAGGCAGTATTGTGTACTGATCAGAAACAGAGTCTAGAGTCAAGCAGCCAGGGTTCAGATCCAGTTTCCACCATTTATAAGCTGTTACATGTTCTCTCTGACCCTCAGACGCCTCTTCCATAAAGTAGAGATTAGAATAATGCCTGTCCTATAGACTTACTGGAGTCCTGGTGTGACACTGTAGGATAAGCACTGGTCTGCAAGGTCAGTTTGAACTGCAAGGCCAATGGTTCAAACTCACCAGCCACTCCTTGGAAGCTCTATTCAGGGTCACTCTGAGACGGAACTGATTTGGTGGCACTTAACAATAACAACATAGACTTATTAGGAAGAGTAACTGATTGGAGGAGAATATTGAAAGTGCCATGAGCTGCCAGAAGAACCAATAGATCCGTTTTGGAAGAAGTGCAGCCAGAGTGCTCCTTGGAGTCCAGGATGGCCAAACTTTGTCTCTCATACTTCAGACATATTGTCAGGAGGGACCATTTGCTGGAGAAGGATATCATATTGGTAAGGTGGAGGGTCAGAGAAAAAGAGGAAGACCCCCAATGAGATGGATTGGCCAAGTGGCAGCATCGATGGACTCAAGCGTGGCAACAGTAGTGAAGTTGGCCCAGAATCAGGCAGTGTTTCATTCTGCTGTGCATAGGGTCTCTATGGGTTGGTACTGACTCGATGGCACCTAACAACAAAAACAACTGAGTTGCTGTGTGTGAGGTGTTCACAACTGTGCTAGTACACGCTTAGTTGCTCAAATCTTTGACCTAGTAAGATTGTCCATGACAAAAACAAGTTGCAGAGAAATGTTTGTAAAAACACAAAAACAAGATTGCTGCCCCAGATTGTGAATAACTTCCTGAGAGCAGTCTTTTAGGAGTGGTGTGTGTCTTATTAGGAACTTGAGCCAGTTCCCTGGAAGGTGCCTTCCAAATCTGAGATTCTGAAACTTTGTGAGTCCATTTTAACAATCTCATAGTAATCCTAGCCTAGCATTTGACTGAATGGCATGCACTGTTGCTTATCAAATATATATGCCTAGATGTGTCCCTTTTGCAGAAGGGAAACAGAGACTTTGGTTGATGGCTTGGTTTTACAGAAAGGTTCATGGATTCTTCAGCAGAGCTGACTTAGTGTTCTGGTTAGTCACACACACACACACACACTTTACAGAAAGGTTCATGGATTCTTCAGCAGAGCTGACTTAGTGTTCTGGTTAGTGTTTAAATGTCCTCCCAGACACAGGCTGCATTTATGTGAGCCATGACAGTACCGCTCTATCCTGGGTGAGACAGCCTCTACCTTGATCAGCCGCAGTCACACTGAGGGAGTAGAGAGAGAGGTGAGAAGCCGAGAAGCCCCCTGGGAGGGGCACCTGTCCTGGAAATCAAAGTCACTTAAAGTGGAACACAGAAAGAAAATACTCTTGTTAAAGGAACCCAGATGTGTTCTTGTGTTCAACAAGACCCCTGGGAGTCAGGGAGTTCTGAGAAACATCATAAAGCCTTGATAGTTTTAAACAATAACTAAAGACTTTATGCTTGTGGTTGTTAAATGCCATCGAGTTGCTTCCAACTCATAGCAACCCTTTATAGGGTTTCCAAGACTATAAATGTTTTCTAGAGCAGAAAGCCTCATCTTTTTTCCCATGGAGCAACTGGTGGACTCGAACCACCAAAGTGTGGTTTGCAGTCCAGTGCTTATCCTATGGAGCCACCTTGCTCCCCCAAAACACTATGCTAAGTAAAAGCATATTTAAAATTAAAACACAAAAAAAGTATTTTTGCCAAGCAAAAAAAAAATGGCAGCAAAATCAAAAACCAAACAGTTCACATTGGTGAACCCAATGCCCAGCTTAGAAGACATGGACTACAAAAGGTCCGTCAACAAATGAGAGGATAAGCAGTAGACTGTTAGGCAGTATGTTGTTGTCATTAGGTGCCATCGAGTCGATTCCAACTCCAGTGACCTTATACACAACAGCATAAACACTGCTCAGTCCTGTGCCAACCTTATTGCACAGTATAAAGACAAAGTCCTGATACATGCTAAAACATGGATGAACCTGAAAATCATGTTGAGTAAAATAAGTCAGTTACAAAAGGATAAATATTGTGTATGAAGTATCTAGAATAGACAAATGTATCGAGACCAAAGCGTATTGGTGGTTACCCGAGGTGGGAAGGAGGGAGAGAAAGGGAGGCATTGAGCTTCTGTTAAGTGTGATGGAAAAACTAGGCTGTACTGGTTGGTGGTTGCTCACAGATGAACATAATGTCACTGAGTTGAACATGTCAAAAAAATGTTGAAATGGCAGATGTTTTCTTATATATATATATTTAGCACAATTAATGTTTTTTCTTTTTTAAAAAAATTTTAAAGACTGCAACAAATACAGTGGAAGCCTCTGCATAAGCACGCCACGATAGCAGTTCCCTCCTCTCTCCCTGAGGTGACATCATTCTGACCTTGCTTAACATTCCACAGTTGTTTTCTGATCACCAACGATGCACTAGACAGGGTTTCTGGTACTGGGTTAACCCTAGTGTCGGAATACAATAGAAAGGGTGTCTTCCCGTATGGACCTTGAACTGTAGTTGAGTAAGGTTTTCTGCAGATGGTTCTTGCTCTATCATGTTGCTTGTCCATGTTGTATTATTGTTAAGTGCCATTGAGTCGATTATGACCCATTGCGACCCTATATAGGATTTCTGAGGAGCAGCTGATGAGCTTGAACTGTTGACCTTGCAGTTCACACCGACTGTACAGTCCAGCGCATTAACCCATAGCACCAGTGTTCGCCTCCCTGCCTGGGGCAGTGAACATGACAGTGCTGTGGAACCCTGACAAATCTGACCTAGTGTTTGTCATCGCAGGCAAACCCCTTCTCTCTGGGCCTCAGCTATGACATTCTGTCAAATGTGGGCTGGACCACTCTCACAGCTCCACAAGGATAAGGTCTGAGAGGGAAGCCTAGCCCAAGGCTTGTCTAGGAAACTTCTTCCATCCCTCTATCGGATGGAGAAACTGGCTAGGGAGCCATCAGCTAAGTAAAATGTTGACACTTTGCTGTACTAAATGGGTGATGTACCCCATCTGGGTGGCATTGTGGGAATGATGGATGATTTTGTGTCCTAAGTACAAGGCGTAATGTGAGGTATAGTATGTGTGGTGGTTTTAGAAAGCATATAGGTGAAATTCTTTATTTTAATAATTTGTTTAATTCAGTAAAAAAGCATGAAGTTAATGGGTATCTCTGTGGTTCCTGTCCCTTAGGATGAAGCTATGTGTTAAGCAAGTCAATTTGCATGAAAATATTATGTAAATAAGATATTTATAAAAATATTACATAAATGATTGTGTATCTGGCAATATTTAGACGGGTGATTCCCAAATAGCATAATGTTTCCCAAACAAGAACTAATGAGCTAAAGGGTGGAGCCCAACTTTCAGAGTCTGGAGCACTTAATACCACGCCCAGTGCCACACATCCATGGCCCATGCAATATTGGGGGATGACTTCATGAATGACTCCTTACTCAAAACAATATGAGAAAGACTTTCAGGACTGAGTGCCAAGGGGAGCTCTGCTGATTCTGAGTAACTGGTCTGTTGATCATCAGGACTCCGGGAACGTGCTGTGTTGCCCTACATCTTTTGACTTCCAAGAAGCTGGAAGCTGACTTCCAGACCCAACTACTACTAGAAAACCCCAACATGGGGTTTTCTCAGTGACATATCTTCTCTTCTGTGCCTTCTGGGTTTGACCTTATGGTTTCCATTTCCCCTGGGTCGAGTTTTCATCTCAAATGCATGTGAATCATCTCAGATCATCTGTGGAATAAAACAAGCTAAAATTGAAAAAGGAAAAATAATCCATCAATTAATTCACGTATAAACTATACATGATCAATCAATTTCAGCTCGACTCAAGCTTGGATTTCTAGCTAGGAACTGCTTTCTAGGTGAAAGGATGCTTGGGTTAGACAGAGAGGGTGAGGAAGCAGTTGGGATGGTCATTGGTCATTTCGTACCCCTGGATCTGAACCAACCAAGCCCCAGGGAACCTGCACTCTCTGTTGAACTTGGAGACCATCTCAGAGTTGTACCTTATCTTCAGACTCAGAATGGCAGGCTCAGGGCTGGTGGCCCTGTTTCCTTTCCCTTGCCATTGTACAATCAGATTTGCAGGTAGATGCTCCCAAACTCTCCCCAGGACAGTACCAGCATCCCAGCCCTTAGGAGTCCCCTGAACACACTCCCCATACCTGTGACTGTTTCCTAAACCCTCTGCTCTAATGCTGCCCCAGACTGACCATGATTATGATTGCATTTTCCCATCCGACTCCCCACACTGTCCAGTGCTGTGTGTCTGCTGCTGGACCCATACTCTCCTGGCAACTCATAACATAGGCTTTATGGTCCCAGAAGCCCAAGGTGCTCAGAGAAACATGATGAAATTCTGATGTTATTAAAGCAAATCGTCAGACATCATGCTAAGTGAAAGAAGCCCGATACAAAAGGCTACGGGTTATATGATTTCACTTATAGGTAATGTTCAAAATAGGCAAATCTGTTGAGACAAAAATAGATTGGCGGTTTCCAGGGATTGGGGAGCATGGGAAATGGGGAGTGATTGTAATGGGTATAATATTTCTTTGGGGGCTGGTGAAATGTTCTGGAATGAGACAGTAGTGATGACTGCTCTATTCTGAATATATGAAAAACCACCAAATGGTACATTTTAAAGGCTGAATTTCATGGCACATGAATTATATCTTAATTGGGGGGGGGGCATTGTAAATAATATCTTTTTTATTTTTTATTTTTATAAAAGAAGATGGCTAGATATTGTCTAATACTGTCAGGCTGAGAGAACATGAAGGTGATTAGCACACAATTCTTGCCTTCTAAAATCTGTAGCTGGGAAGATGGATGTGTGAATTTTTGGGATATGATAGAAAATGTCACAAGTCCAGCCCCGTGTACCACATAGTAAGCATTCAAGATTTGGCAGCTGTCATTGCCTTGAGATGAGCTGGGAGCTAATAACCTGGGTCTAGGCCGGAAGGCTGGGGTGTGACCCTGTTCAGGAAAGAGAAATCACTGGCTTGAACTCAAACCTATTGGGAAACCCATTCAGAGAGGATTGTGGCATGTTGAAGATTTTGGAGTTCTGGAGAAAGGAGCAAGCAAGGCTGCGCCTGGCATGGCATCAGGGAGATAAGCTGCCAAGGAGCTGACTCAGTGCCCAACACTCCTGGCTGCCCTTCACTGCTCCCTCCCTAAGGCATCCTGTTCCCAGTGTCAGATTACCCAATAAGCAAGGTAAGCATGGGCTTACATATGCTTACTTACTAATGTGTAGTGAAGAATTTCACTTTTTTTTTTTTTACCATCTCAAAGATTCTGCTTGTAAGTATGGCTGGCATCTGTCTCTCTCCCAACCCCATAACACCTTCCTACAGAAGCAAAGTCAATTTTCAAATTTATGATCCCTGACAGAGACAGAGTACCTAGTAAGAAAGGTAAGCACAGGCTTATTTGAGTTAACTTATTTATCTGGAGTCCTGGTGTGACGCTGTGGGTTAATGCACTGGATTGTATGTATGTACAGTCACTTTGAACTGCAAGGTTGGCAGTTCAAGTTCACCAGCTGCTCCTTGGAAACCCTATATAGGGTCGTTGTGGGTCAGAACTGACTCGATAGCACTTAACAACCAACAACTACATTAATCTGTAGTGGGTAGTTTCACATGTTTTTCACAGTGAAACCCATGTGAAATTGTTCACTGCAGATTAGTAAATAAACACAAGTCAGTCTGAACTTACCTTGTTGCTGTGTGTCCATTCCCCATTACAAGTTTCTCAGAATCTTCCTATGAGCAATCTCTACTTTACCCTTCCCTGCCTAGGCTGGACAGCAACCAGCAGGGGACGAATAAGAAATGCAGTTTATAGGCCCCAGGAGTTCAGGCTTTCAGAGTTCCAGCTCTGCCCATCTTTGGGTAGAAACATACAAGGTGGACACAGGCATGGTATCAGGATGCCCGGAAGAGAGGCATTCATAAGCGTACATCCAGTTTCAATTTAGTTCTCACATCAACAAAGCCCTCCTAGTGCCTTGAGTCCACAGCACTGTATTTGTTGGGACCGAGGGAGGTGAGAATACAGAAGTGAGTCAGATGCTGGTTGCAGACTCACTCGGGAGCAGGGAATCCTTGAGAAGCATTAGGCTGAAACCTAGACTGGGGACCCGCCAGCCATGTTCCATCCTGAGGATCCAGTGAGTCACACAACCTTCTTCAACCTGTTTTCTCATCTGCAAAATAAGGACAATAAGGTCCTTCACAGAAGGCTATTTTGAGGAGTTTTTCAATCGAGAAGTGCTTTTCAGACATTGTGTTTGCAGTCTTATTACTGCTGCTAAGTGCCGTTGAGTCAGTTCCTACTCATAGCCACCCTGTATTGGGTTTCCAAGGAGCGGCGGTGAGTTTGAACCTGCAACCTTGTAGTTCAAATCAACCTTGCAGTCCAGGGCTTATCCTACAGCACCATATGAGGTGGGGTTAAAGCCTGGTCTCTAGATGCCCAGGCCGAGGTCTATTTCTTGCTCTGAGCAAAATTGGGAGTTTTTTCTTATTTCTTTGACCAAATGCAGCCAATGCTGCATGCAAGGTTGTATGGGAAGGTGGTTCAGGAGCCATCTGCTTGCCTTTGTCTCCAAGCCCCACCCTTTGGGGAATGTGCCCTTGAGCAAATTCTGTGACTTAATGTGCCTTCTTTCCTCATCTGTCAAATAAACGTAAAATACACGATCTACCTCACAGGGTTATTTTGAGGATTAAATGTGTTTAAAGTGCTTTGCAGAATACCTGGCACATGTTGTTTACTGTCAAGTCAGTTCTGACTCATAGCGACCCTGTTTCTAAGGAGTGGCTGGTGAATTTAAACTGCCAACCTTGTGGTTAAGGTGCCCTAGTGGCACAGTGGGTTAAGTATTAGGCTGCTAACCACAAATTCAGGGGTTCAAACCCATCAGTTGGTCCATGGGAGAAGAATGAGGTTATCTGCTTCCATAAAGATTTAGAATCTCAGCAACCGTAAGGAGCATTTCTATTCTGTCCAAAGGGGTTGCTCTCAGTCAATCGACTCAACAGCCTAGTTTTTGTCTTGTTTTGCTGTTAGTAACTCAGTTGGTTTTCAGTTTGTCCAGATGTGATGCATCTTTCTTAAGCCGCCAGTCCTTTGCCAATATGTTGCTTATCTTTTCTATTTGCCTTTCTTGTTGTTGTTAAGTGCCTTCGAGCTGATTCTGACTCATAGTGACCTCATAGGGTTTCCAAGGAGCAGCTGGTGGGTTTGAACTATCAACCTTGTGTGTTTGAACTACCAACTACCAGTCCAGTGCTTTATAACGCCACACCAAGAGTCCTTGTATAGGGTTTCTGAGGCAGTAAATCTTTACTGTAGTAGAAAGGCTCATCTTTCTCCCACGGAGTGGCTGATAGATTCAAACTGCTGACCTTGCAGTCAGCAGTCCAAAGCATAACCACTACGCTGCCAGGGCTCCTTAAAAACAGTCTCCACTAAGCTGCTTACTAGGTTTTGTGTTTGACTTTATCCTGGATTAAATGCCTTTTGTTTGAGCTTGTTCTGTAAGCAGGAGTATGGAGTATGTTATAATTCATTCAAATTGAGCATTTGTGTATTCATTCATTCACTTACTCATTCGCTTGTCCCGAATACAGTGAGCAATCAGCAAGCCATGCTTGAAGTTTGGGAAACACAGAGCAGTGGTCCTCAGAGGAACCCATTTCTCTGTCTTTTAGGGGTTTAAGAAAAGCTCATAAACAAATCGCAGCATGAAGTGAGGCAAGTAATAGGAGCAGCAAATATATCTCGGGTACAGAGGTGTTTTCTGGATATTTCTGGGATTGAATATAGAGGGTGGCAGAAAGCTCACTGGAGGATTTGAGTTCTGGGATAGGTTTAAAGACATTAAGGGGTTCGTCACATGGCTAGGGTGTTTTGAGAGATGGGAACAGCATCCATGCTTGTTAGAGCACTCAGGGTGGGGGGAGAGGGGAGAATAAGACTGGAGGAACATGTAGGAGCCCATTGAGAAAAAAGCATTCAGCACCATGCTGTGAAGCCTAAACTAGGTGGGAAGCCTGAAGAGTCTTAAGGAGAATGATTGGAAACAACCTTTGGGTAGCTCTGAAGGATAGGGTGGAGCCAGGAGCCAGAAACGTCCAATGCAGTTAGTGTCGACAGCTCACTGATTCTCAGCTCCTGTGGCTAAGAGCTCTGCTTGATCAGCTACCTCCAGAAACCCTTCCCAGGGGCAGCCTTCCAGATACCCAGACTGTGGCTGCCAGGCCCTCGGGCAGTCAGCTTGCTCCCCCTGGTGGACCACCAGGCTGCCCAGTCAAGCAGAGCTGGCTATTCCTGCAGTGGAACTGAGTGGCCATGGCTGCCTCAGTACAGGCCAATGTAGGAGCATGGAGCATGTACTCCCCTAGGACGTTAAACCCCAGAGCTCTAACATGATGCCTGTCCATTAGAAAGGCCCAACTTCCCTTCTGTTGTGTCAGTATACTCGAGAGGGCTTTAGGCTCCCTGCCAACTGATCATGAACTCAGTGATTTCCTGACCACCAGAGCATACGTGTCCATCTCTCCTTCTTCCCCAGGAATCATTACAGTGACAGAGAAAGCTATTTTGACGGGGTGACGTCATGATAATTGTGGAAAGCAAGATAGGCTATCATTCATCGGCAGATGTGGTGGTAGATTTTAGGCAGATAGAAAGCCTGTGGGATGGCACAGACAGGAATCAGAGCAGAAGGTACCCAGGGCCTGTGTGACTTTTGTTCCAGAAAAGCCAAGCATAGTTGGAGGCGAGAGCCCATGAAGCAAACAACAGGAATGGGCTGCCAGGTATGTCTCTTAAAGATCACTTCAGAACAGCAAGTACAGCTCTGCTCCTCCCCACTTTGTAGCTGGAGAGGAAGGCAGCCAGGGCAGGCCAAATCCCAAGAAATGCTGCTCTCTGAGGAAAGTAACATGGTCTGAGAGAGAAGCAAGTTGAAGGAGTTCCAGAATTCCCCAGCAGCCCCGGGGCAGGGATGATGAAAAAGCAGGGAAGTAATGGCAGCTCTACCTAGGATGAAGTCTCCCCGTGTCTACCCAGGAAAGAAAGACCTTCTTTCGGTGATTATAGGCGACCCCGGCTAGCTTCCTATCCATAGGCCTTGCTAGGAGACTGGCTATCATAATACTTTACTCTCTTACACAGGATCCTTTGCCCATCACCTTCAAGGAAGACTTATCAGAAAAAAATATTGAAAACCTAGATAGTTAGTTGTTTCACTGGGGCCCCATTTCCCTTTTTCTGTAGTTATGAAAATGTTTGTAGGGCACAGAGACACTCAACTTAATGAGTGCATTTTCTAGTCTTCCAAGCATCTAAGTGTGGTTATGTAGCTAGTGTGAATGAAAATGATCTGTGCACCTCCCAGCCAGCGCTACCTTCTCCTTTCACGTTTCCATTTTCCATAATGGTGGGCGTAGTGGTTACGAATTGGGCTGCGAACCTTAAGGTCAGCAGTTCGAAACTACCAGCTGTTCCGTGGGAGAAAGTTGAGGCTTTCTGCTCCCATAAAGATTTACAGCCTCAGAAATACTGCATGGGGTCGCTATGAGTCAGAACCAACTCCACGGCACATAACCACCACCACCATAAAAATCACGTCCCGTGGAAGATCCAAGAACCAAATCTCAGATGCCCACATTGGGAAACTACTATATCAGCCCAGATCCACTCACATTCAGATTTTTACACAAGGACCCATGGTTACATTTAGGTCCTTGTTATACCAGTTGGAACGTGTATTCTTTACAACAGAATCCCTCATTCATGAATATGTATCAAGTGTTAGAAGAAAACCAACAGCATGAAATGAGAAGGCTTAAAATGAGGAGCAGGTGGGAAGCTTACTCCAAAATGAATCTACTTAGCATAGGAGAACTTTAAAATCAATTATTACTACCATCCTCAGCAATAATTGAGAGATTATTTCATTTAATAGAAAGAAACAGGTTACTGTGAAGATGGAGCAATTAGAGAAAAAGAATGATTTATAGAAAATTAAAACTATGAAACCTGGAAAAAATGCAGTGGATGAACTGAATGCTACAATAGATAAAGAGTAAGTTGGTAATTTGGAAGTGAAAACCAACACCCAAAATGCAGACCTCCTGGGGAGAGTCAGCCAGGAGCCCTGGTGGTGTGGTGGGATTAATAATGAGCTGCTAACCACAAGATTGGTGGTTCAAGCTCACCGGCCTCTTCAAGGGAGAAAGATGAGGCTGTCTGCTCCCATAAAAACTTACAATCTCAGGAACCCAAAGGAACAGTGGTAATCTGTCCTTTAAGGTGGATATGTATTGGAATTGTCTTGATGGCAGTGAGTTTGGTTTTTTGGGTTTGGAGGATTAATCAAGGAGGTTCAGCATCCATTAGGTAAGAGACCTAAAAGTGGAGATCTCAGACAGTGGAAGGAGAGAATTAATCAAAGATACAGCAAAAGAAATTTTCCTTGAATTGAATGAACATACACAGCTTTTAAAAGTATATGGAACTCAGACAGGAATTAGTGAAAACAAAGCATCCAGGTGAAATTTTAGAACATCAAGTATAAAAATGAAAAGCTTTCTGAGCGATGAAACAAGAATCAAAACTTGCATCAGAATTTCTCATCAGTAGCACAAGACCCAAAGTCTAGAGGACAGTGATTTTGAAAACAATTCTATATCCATCAAACTTTAACAATAAAAAAATATATATATATGTATACATATATATAAGAATTCAGAAAGTTTACTACTCAGATACTTACCTTTTCTGGAAGAAAACAAACTCCTGGAGTTATTTCTATCAAACAAAAGATAAATGATAAGGAAAAAAAAAAAAAAAGATGCAATAGATTCAAGAAGTAAAGGAAGCTAGAAATACCTTACTTGGTTCTTGACTCACACAAGACTGTTCATTGGGTGACAGCGTTTAGTAATATGGGATAACATTTTCTTTTCTTAGATCATCACACTGATTGGTTCCACAGATAATGATAGCTTCACAATCTAATTGTTTATTCACTTCAATTTTAGAATTAGCCCATTATTGTTGTTGATATTGTTAAATGCCATCGACTCGGTTCTTACTCATAGCAAACCCATGTGGGGTTCCAAAGAGCAACTGGTGAGTTTGAATGCTGATCTTGCAGGTAGCAGTCCAGTATTTATCTTACAGCACCACACCAGGACTCCAGAATTAGCCTAGAGACTAGACTTAATTGTATATGTTGTTGGTAAGTACCCTTGAGTCAGTTCCAAGTTTTGAGTCAGTTCCAAGTTACAGCAACCATGTATATGATTTCCAAGGCTGTAATTCTTTGCAGGATCAGAAAGTATCGTCTTTCTTCTGTAGAGTGGCTGGTGGGCTTGAACTGCCAAACTTGTGGTTCACAGTCCAGTGCTTATCCTATTATATGCTTATCCAGTGCTCCCAATTATAATATATGTTGTTGTTGTTAAGTATCTTTGAGTCAGTTCCAACTCATAGAGACCCTGTGTAGGGTTTCTGAGAAGAGGCTGGTAGATTGGAGCACTGACATTGCAGTTAGTCCAGTGTTTATCCTATAGTGCTACAGAGTGTACATTTATAAAACTTATATGTAAAATCAATAAAAAATCAAGTGATGTATTACAATAGAGAAATCTGCTATGAAAGAACTCTTTGAAGTGTTTTAAAAAAACAACAAAACAAACAAAGATGTCATTTTGAAAACCAAGGTATGTCTGACTCAAGCCATGGTATTTTTAATCACTTCTTAATGCATGCAAAAACTGGATAATGAATAAGAAGGATTGGAAAATTGATGCCTTTGAATTATGGTGTCAGTGAAGAATATTAAATATACCATGGACTGCTGGAATAACTAACAAATCTGTCTTAGAAGAAGTACAACCAGAATCCTCCTTAGAAGCAAGGATGGTGAGATTTCTTATGTACTTTGGACATGCCAATCATGCTTGGTAAAGTAGAGGGTCTACCAAAAGAGGTAGACAGCCAATGAAAAGGACTGGCACTGTGGCTGCCACATGGGCTCTAACATAACAATTGTGAGGATGGCGAAGGACAAGGCAGTGTTTCTTTCCGTTGTGCGTGTAACATCTCTGTGAGTTGGAACCAACTAATAGCACCTAACAACAACAAAATAAAATTTTGGAAATGGACAGAGAGGAGAGAAGGGAACGTGAACAAATTTCTTCATGGTTCACAGCAGTAAATTAATATATACTATCCTTGTGTGGCACTGTGGGTTAATGCGCTGGACTGCAAAGTCTGTTTGAACTGCAAGGTCAGCAGTTCAAGCTCACCAGTTGCTCCTCAGAAACCCTATACAGGGTTGCTATTGGTTGGAACTGACTCTACAGCACTTACCAACAACAAAGCTGGCAGCAACAAAGTTGGCAGACCAGGAGATTATGGTTGTTATTACGTGCCTTCCAGTCAGTTCCGACTCATAGCAACCTTGTATAGGTTTCCAAGGAGCAGCTGGTGGGTTTCAGCCACCAAACTTGTATCTAACAGCCCAGTGCTTATCCAACAGTACCACACATAGACATGTTCTCTGAAGATGTTAAAGGGATATCCAGAATAACTAAAAATATATTTTGTGCCACACCAGGATTTACTATCAAAAACTGTGAGAAAGCAGAAGTTGGAATAGAGAATAGAGATGCAAAATACTCCCTCAGCTTTTATTACAGAAAATCAGTGTCTCACTTGGTTCTCCAGTGCTTTGTTACAGAAATGCCACAAGGGAGTGGCTTAAAGAATAGAAATTTAATTTGTCATAGTGCTGGAAGTTCAGGGTCTCAACTGTGTCACTTCCTTCCTTGTAGGTAGTCCTCAGTCAATGTGTGCTGGCAACCGTTTCTGTATTACCTTTAGTAAAACTTTACTCGCATGGGATATCAAGATATTGTCCGATGATTTCCGCATTCCATTGGGTAACCTATCTTTGAATGGGCACAGATACGGATCTCTTCCAATCAGTTGGCCAGATAGTTATCTTCCAAATTTCTTGGCAGAGGTGAGTGAGTGCCTCCTGTGCTGTCTCACTTTCTTGAAAGATTTCAGTTTTAATTTCCATCGATTCCTGGTGCCTTGTTCTTTGTCAATTCCTTCAATGCACCTTGGGCTTCCTCCTTCAGTATCATTGGCTCTTGATCATATGCTACCTCTTGAAATGGTTGACCATCAACCATTTTGGTACCATGACTCTGTGTATTCTTTCCATCTTCTCTTGATGCTTTCTGCATCATTCAATAATTTACCCAGAGAATCCTTCAATAACAAAAGTCAAGGCTTGAATTTTTTCTTCAGTTCCCCCAGTTTGAGAAATGCTGAGCATGTTCTTCCCTTTTGGTTTTCTGACTCCAGATTTTTGCACATTTCATTATAATATTTGACTTTGTCTTCTTGAGTTGACCTTTGAAATTTTCTGTTCAACTCTTGTACCTCATCATTTCTTCCATTTGCTTTAGCGTCTCTCTGCTGGAAAGCAAGTTTCAGTGTCACTTCTGACATTCTTTTGATCTTTTCCTTGATATCCCATGCAAGTAAAGTTTTACTAAAGGTAATACAGAAACAGCTGCAAGCATACATTAACAGAGAACTTCCAGAGATTCCAGCCGGATTCAGAAGATCCAATGGATCTTGGCTGAAAGCAGAGAATAAATGTTTACCTGTGCTTTATTGACTACACAAAGGCTTTTTATTGTGTGGATCATGACAAGCTATGGGCAACATTGTGAAGTATGAGCATTCCGGAACACTTAATTGTGCTCATGAGGAATCTGTACCTGGACCAAAAGGCAGTTGTTCAAACAGAACATGGGAACACTGAATGGTTTAAAAATAAGAAAGGTGTGCGACAGATAGACACCATACTTATTCAGCCTGTATGCTGAGCAAATAATCTGAGAAGCTGAGTTATACAAGGAAAAATGTGGCATTAGGATTGCAGGAAGACTGATTAACAATCTGCGATATGCAGATGATACAACCTTGCTGAAAGTAAAGAAGACTTAAAATACTGATGAAGATCAAAGAGCACAGCCTTTGGTATGGATTGCATCTCAATTAAAGAAAACAAAAATCCTCACCACTGGACCCATAAACAACATTCTTATCAATGGAGAAAAGATTGAAGTTGTTGAGGACTTCATTCTTCTTGGAGCAACCATCAACAGTCACGGAAGCAGCAGTCAAGAGATCAAATGACGTATTGCATTAGGTAAATCTGCTGCACAAGACCTTTTTAAAGTGTTGAGGAGCAAAGATGTCATTTTGAAAACCAAGGTGAGCCTTACCCAAGCCATGGTATTTTCAATAACCTCATATGCATGTGAAAGTTGGACAATGAATAAGGAAGACTGTAGGAGAATTGATGCATTTGAGTTATGGTATTGGAGGAGAATATTGAAAGTGCCATGGGCTGCCAAAAGAACCAACAGATCTGTGTTGGAAGAAGTACAACCAGAGTGTTTCTTGGAGGCCAAACTTCATCTCTCCTACTTCGGACATATTGTCAGGAGGGCCTAGTCAACTGGAGAGGGATATCATGTTTGGTAAGTAAGGTGGAGGGTCAGAAAAAATGAGATGGATTGTCAAAGTGGCAGCATCAATGGTTTCAAGCGTAACAACAATTGTGAGGTTGGCCCAGGACCAGGCAGTGTTTCGTTCTGTTGTGCATAGGGTCATTATGAGTCAGTACTGACTCGATGGCACCCAACAGCAAGTAGTACTGGATGTGCCTTGATTCTTTGACTTGTAAACAACTTCTCTCACATATTTGTGTATCTCTGTATCTAATAGGGTTTTTTTTTTATAACTTAGAAGTGATTAGATTTAGAATTTACCTTATCTACTATGATCGAATTAGCACATCAAAGAAGACTCAGTCCCAGACAGGATGGCATCCACAGGTATTTGGGTTAGGATTGCGACACATATTTTGAGGCCACGGCGTAATCCATAACGTCAGTATTAGAACCAAGTAAGGATGGCCTTGAATTGCGAAGTCTGAAACACACAACCAATTTGGGGGAAATGAACAAATTTAGAAGGAACTGACTTCATGATGTACCACATCAGCACCTTCTCTCATCAGTGCTTGTTGTCCTCCAAACTATCTATCCTGAGAGTCATGATATTAGATGTTCATGACTATCGGAAAGCTCATTAATTCTCTCAACAAGTGCTTATGGGAAAATCATTTTCATAAGTAAACCTGAAGCCTGCTTGACTCTTATCCTTAGCTTCAATTCCCACTACTGTGCTCTACATGTCCAACCCTCTGACCACACTGACCTACCCACTTTCCCCCAACACCCTTGCCCAGTAATCTCCTTTTCTGCTAGATAAAATCTCATGCATCCTTCAGAGCCCGGTGTATTATTGTTTGTTGTTGTTAAGTGCCATTGAGTTGGTTCCTACTCATAGCAACCCTGTATAGGGTTTCCAAGGAGTGGCTGGTGAGCTTGAACCACCGACCTTGTGGTTCAAATGACTTTGCAGTCCAGTGCATTAGCCCACAGCACCACACCAGGACTCCAGAGCCTGGTGTAGGTTATCTCTAAAGCCTACCGAGTGAGCCCTCCTTCCCCATCCTAGCAGCCAGCCCCTCCCAACCTGGACTTAGGACTTGGTTCTATCATGGCCTCTACCATACCTTATTAAGTATTTTGGGTTTTCTCGCTCTCCTTCAAGAATTTGTGTCTTTCAAGTGCCAAGTCCTTATCTTTTTTATTTTTCAAATTAAGGTAAAATTTGCTGTTGTTGCTCTTGTTATGTGCCGTGGAGTCAGTTTCCAAAGCTGTAAATCTTTACGGGAGCAGAAACCCTCATCTTTCTCCAGTGCAACAGCTGGTAGTTTTGAACTGCTGACCTTGCGGTTCGCAGCCCGATTCACAACCATTATGCTACCGGTTGTTCTTAGGTGCCGTCAAATCGCTTTGGACCCTTGAACAACCCGGTGTGTGCAGTGTAGAACTGCTCCATTGGGATTTCAAGGCTGTGTCTTTTCAAAAGCAGAATGTCAAGTCTGCCATCCAAGATACCTCGGGGGGGTGGGGGGGGAGGAAAGGGGGCAGTCAAGAATTTACCTGTCTGTGTCAACTACAGACTTCTGTGGGAAAACAGACATGTAATAATTTGCGTTAATCCTAGGTATATAATGCCAAGAGTTTTGTTTTGTTTT
>NW_006408544.1:201293-203596 GCF_000296735.1 Chrysochloris asiatica | reverse complement strand
GGTTTCCAAGGAGCAGCTGGTGAGTTTGAACTGCTGACCTTGTGGTTCAAATAGACCTTGAAGTCCAGTGCTTTATCCCACAGTGTCACCCCAGGACTCCCAGAACAATTATATCACCCCACAAAGTTCCTTCATGTCCCTTCCCAGCCAATGCCACCCACTGCACCAGAGATAACCATGGTTCTGATTTCTGTTTAGCACCTAAATTCAGTTTTGGAGTCCTGGTATTGTGCTGGAGGATAAGCATTGGACTGTTAATCACAAGGTTGGCAGTTCAAACCCACCATCCGCTCCTCGGAAACCCTATATATGATTGCTATGAGTCAGAACTGACTCTGTGACACTCAACAATAGCAACAGCAAAATTTGATTTTACCTTTTCTCAAACTTTAAATACACTGAGTCATATAGTATGCAATCTATTGTCTTGATTATTTTGCTTATTATAGTTGTGAGATTCATCCATAGTATTGATTGTAGCAGTACTTTGTTCTTTATTACTCTGCAATAATTCTTGTATTAGTAATATGCCACAATTTATTTATCCATTCTGCTTCTTGTTAGCATTAGCATCTTGTATTATGGATTGAATTATGCTGCCCAAAAAATGTGTGCTTTCAATCCTAACCATGAGTCAGAATCAACTGGAGGACAAGTAACAAAGACAGATACCTGTGGATGTAATCCCATTTGAAAACACGCTTCTGCTTCTCTTTGTTATGTTAATGAGGCCCCCCGCCAGCATGAAGTTTAAAAAGGAATCCTTTTCCTTTTCGAGATATGAAAAGAACAGATTAGTCACATGGAAATAGAAAGCTCATATGACAGACCAATGGAATGCTGAGAAAAATATTAAAGAAGTTGAGATAAGGATTTTCCTTGAGAGCTGACAGAGACACTTCCGTAGAGCCTGTACCCTGATTCGGACTTCTAGCGCTAAGAAAACTATGACAAACTCTGGATGACATTGCACAGAAGAGGAATTCCAGAACACTTAACTGTGCTCATGCAGAATTTAAACTAAGAGGCAGTTGTTCAAACAGAGCAAAGGGACACTGTGTGGTTTAAAATCAGGAAAGGTGTGCGTCAGAGTTATATCTTTTCACCCTACGTACTCAATCTGTATGCTGAGCAAATCATTGGAGAAACTGAATTATATGAAGAAGAACGTGGCATCAAGATTGGAGGAAGACTCATTAGCAACCTGTGATATGCAGGTGACACAACCTTGCTTGCTGAAATCAAAGACTTAAAGTATTTACCGATGAATATCAAATACTACAGTCTTCAGTATAGATTACACCTCAGAACTGGATCAGTAAGCAACATCATGATACGTGAAGAGAATATTCAAGTTGTTAATGATTTCATTTTACTTGGATCAGCAATCTATGGAAGCAGCAATTAGCAACTCATATGCATACTGCATTGGGCATATCTACTGCAAAAGACCTCTTTAAAGTGTTCAAAGCACAGACAGAAGTCACCTTGAGGACAAATGTATACCTGGCCCAATGACCTCATATGTATGAGAAAGCTGTATAGTGAATAAAGAAAATCAAAGAACTATTGATGCCTTTGAATTATGGTGTTGGTGAAGAATATTAAATATACTGTGGACTGCCGAAAGAACAAACGAATCTATCTTGGAAGAAGTACAGCCAAAATGTTCCTTAGAAGCAAAAATGGCAAGATTTTGTCTTACGTACTTTGGGCAAGTTATCAGGAGGGATCAGTCCAAGAATAAAGACATCATACTTGAGAAAGCAGAGGTTTAGCAAAAAGAGGAAGAGCTTTGAGATAGACTGAGGCAACAGTTTCAACAATTGGCTCAAACCACCCTTGGGGATGATGCAGGACCAGACTGCATTCCATACTGTTTTGCATAGAGTCAATATGAGTCAGAACCAATTTGACAG
This sequence comes from Chrysochloris asiatica, assembly GCF_000296735.1. Lineage (NCBI taxonomy): Eukaryota > Metazoa > Chordata > Mammalia > Afrosoricida > Chrysochloridae > Chrysochloris > Chrysochloris asiatica. The sequence goes on along the minus strand of NW_006408544.1, from coordinate 201,677 downwards.
CACCTTACAACAACAGGATAGGTAGACATTTGGCTTTAGGTTTGGCCAGTCTGTTTTTCAAATGATTGTGTCTAAGAGTCCTGGTGTGGTGTTGTGGGTTAATGAGCTGGATTGCAAAGTCGGTTTGATCCACAAGGTCATATACAGGGTCATTAAGGGTTGGAAATGACTCAAGGGCACTTAACAACAATAATGTGTCTTTTTATTCACAATGTACAAGAGTTCCTGGTGTCGTGCTGTGGGTTAATATGCCAGACTGCAAAGCTGTTTGAACTGCAAGGGCAGCAGTTCAAGCTCACCAGCTGCTCCTCAGAAACCCTATGTTGTTGTTGTCAGGTGTCACCGAGTTGGAACCGACTCATAGCGACCCCATGCACAGCAGAA
>NW_006408544.1:197853-200102 GCF_000296735.1 Chrysochloris asiatica | reverse complement strand
ATTCTTGTGTAACTTTCCTGACATTTTGTCACCAATGCAGTTTTCTTTAAACGTCTTTATAATAGGCCCTCACAATTGTACTGTATCCTCTGAGACAGATTATCAAGATTACCCCATTGGAATCCCAAACTCAGTTGCCATACCCTTCTGAGATGACTTTTCTGCTTTGAATTTAACTACCTTTACAGATCCCCTCGTAAGCTACTGTTTTGATTTTACCTTTTTGTTTGAAGGCACCCTAACCAGTCTAAGACGGTGTATTAGTGAGAGAACTTGTTTGCTGCCAACCACTGATCTGACTCCAGAGATATGTTTTGATTGGAATAAACCTGTGCGTGTAAGAAATGGAACTATAGTAGCAATACTTTTTGACTTACCCTGGTATATTGTGCTGCTGTTAGGTGGAGTGTTCTGTATATGTGTGAGGTCAAGTTGGGTGATTGTGTTGTTTGGATCTTCTGTGTCTTTGTGCAGTTTTTGCCTGACCCTGCCCAACTTTCATTTCAGGATTTGTTCTTCCTTAAAGTCTTTCACACTCAACACTTCGGGGCCATTTCGATAAGCAGGTCAAGTTAAATTTATAGGTGCTTGCATGGTTCTCACCAGTGTCCAGAATCCTCTTTCAATCCTTATCAAAATACACCAAAAGAGAAAAAAAAAACACAAAAATCTACTGCCATCAAATTGATTCCAACCATAGTAAACCTATATAGGGTCTCCAAGGCTGTAAACCTTTATAGGAGCAGACAGCTTCATCTTTCTCAAGCCTCATAGTTATAAATAAACAATGAGATGATAGGTAAGTTGTTAGATAACTAGATAGATGTTGTTTCTTGTTGAGTGCCGTCATTAGTCCCGACTTATAGCAACGCTGTATAGGGTTTCAAGGAGCGGCTGGTGAATTTGAACCACCAACCTTTTGGTTCAAACCAACCTTGCTGTCTAGTGCATTATCCTCAGCGCCACATCAGGACTCCTACTCTGTATCAGGACTATTCTTAGTATCTGACACAAATTAGTTCACCTAGTCCTCAAAATACCCTTATCAGGTGAGCATTGTTACCATCCCCATTTTACAGATGAGAAAACTGAGGTATAATATCACAAAGATAGTCAGAGCCAGAACCTGAACCTGGGCTGTCAGGTGACCAGTCAGTAGTAACTCCTCAGTGGAGACCCTGAAGGCAACTGGGGGCCATGCCAGTCTTACAATCAGGATTGAGATAGATTTGAATCCCAGTCCTAACACTTTTACATTTTGAGCTACCAAACACCGACCTTCTATCACATCATGTGGGCTGGCTTTATTAAAAGAACATTTTCCCACCTGAAAAAACATCTGTAACGTTTAACTCTTGCTCCCATTGAGACTAAAAATGAACTGAAACCAGCGACAGATGCTTACCCTTAACAAGGACCTGGCAAAGCCCAAATGATTGTAGTTAATTAATCTCCTAAATTATCGAGGATCAGCACTAGATTGCTAACCACAATTGGTTGGTTGTTCAAACCCACCAGCTGCTCCTCAGAAACCCTATACAGGGTCGTTATGAGTCATAACTGACTTGACGGTACATAACAACAGCAGTAATATATCTGGTCTTGACTATGAAATGTGTTCCTGCTTCCTGCAGGGATGTCATCTGAAATTTTATATTCTTTGGTTATGCCAACTCTGCCTTGGTCCTTGGACTCTCTGACACAGGGGTGGGGAACTTTTTTCTGCCAGAATTATAACATCATTCATGGGCTATGCAGCATTATCAACTTAATGTTAGCCTGCTATATTTGGTCAAACATTTAATTCAACCTTAATGTGATGGCTGAAACTGTGGTTGTTTTAGCAGGGCCAGACCAAATGATTTCAAAGGCCTTATACAGCCTGCGGGCCAGATGTTCCCTATCCGTGCTCAAACAGAAAGACAAACATTAGGAAATTATATTTCACTCAAGATTGCCTAGGTTTCTCTTTGCTATGAATAGAATTGGCTTTCTGTCCAGTGTTCAGAAATCCCAGGTCTGGTCAGGGCCTCAGGCTGGGAGGGAGGAGGAGGAGGAAGATCGAGACCACAATAATCTAGGATTTAAGAGCCTCCCAGAAAATGAATAATCCACCGCTCATTGTTGGTGAAAAAAACATTATCAACATGGAGGGGATTGGAACCATGGCAGTGAGATGATACATGATGGAATGAATGTAAAACTAAAGTTCTCCCATGTAAACTATCATATAATTCACAATAAAACAT
>NW_006408544.1:187769-197543 GCF_000296735.1 Chrysochloris asiatica | reverse complement strand
ATGAAGATACAGAAGTTTGATACAGTGAGCAAGAGTACTGGATCTTTTCTTATGGATGAAGTAGCCCAAAATTCCAACCAAAAGGGAAGGTTTCTTCATATCAAGGATCAAGCTTGCCTCCTCAGTACACTGGGTTGATAGGGACAGGTACCTTAGACTTCAGCTATCAAAATTGGTGGGATAAAAAGGCAGAAAGTGGCTAGCTTACAAGCTTTCATGAGGGTAGTTAAGGTCAGAACAAGGGGAGAAGATGGAATCCCCACTGAATGGTTTTCATCTTGTCCAGATGGGTCTGGTGATGATGGGGATAGGATTTTATGATTCAATTTTGAGTAATTGTTATCAGGTATAATGGTGATTGTCACAGCTGTAAATGTTGAAGAGATGTAACTAAAAGGGGGGAGCAGTTAATCTGTCATTTCAGGAACAAAGGAACCTAGTACTATCAAGAGGGAAGAGCAGGAGAGGAATGAGGGATTCTAACCAGAAAAGCAGCAACAACAGAGATGGTGGCAGAGACAATGGCATAGAGAGAGCAGCAGAGGACCATAGGCCAATGAACTGAGAAAGGCAGTGTGCCTGTGGGCAGGAGGTTGGCTTGCAAAATGTGCCCTTTGAGCATTTAAACAAATATATATTTTCAATATGATATGTGTACATCAAAAAAAAAAAAAAAAAAAAAGGTAATAGAGGTAAATACTGTTAGCTGTTGGTGCGTGGAGGGGATTGGAAGCATTGTAATGTAAAACTGATGATCTGCCCTGTAGACCTTCACTCAGTTCACAACAAAAGATTTAGAAATATCTAAAAGAAAGAAAGAAATTGAGCCTTCAGACTGATTTGTACATGGGGAGGAGACATTGATACAAGTGTAAGTTACTGTAGTTAACCAGGGAAGTCTTACTGGAGGAGCTGGGATACCAGAAAGTCAGGCATAATCCAACTGGTCAGTACTGACCAAACTCAGGACTCTTGGGGGTGTCATTTGGGGTTCATATCCTGCCTCTGCCCTTTCTTATATGATTGAAAGCAATTACCTTTAACTCTTTGAACCTTGGTCCCCTCATCTGCAAGAAGGAGACATTTTGAGGGTCAATGTGTTAATCTGAGTTTTGACACATGGTAGGTGCTCTGTTAAGTATTTTTTAATACTGGGTCCAGTATCAGGCATGGGAATACAGAGATGAATAAGGCCCAGTCCAGAGGAAACAAATTCACAGGAAAGGTGCTGTTGAAGTGGTGAAGCCACACATCTGACCCAAGGGCAGACAGCCAGGGATTCTCAGGGAAGCAGTGGGAAACTTCTTCCTACCCCCAGAGACCCTTGGTTGTGCCTGTTTTCTGTGAATGAATTAAAGACCAGAGGGTGTAAGGGGTCGGTCTCCCTCCCACCCCAGAACATGTCACTGCCTATCCTGAGAGGTTGGGGTTCTACTTACTACCTGCCTTGAGGGTCAGTCTCTGACCCCAGCTCTGTTAGATCTATTTGGCATAACTGAACCTTCATGGTTTGGGGCTTTTCCTAGAAGGGAATGTGTCAAAACACATCCCAATGATCAGAACAGTACCACAATGCAGTGTAGTTCTGCCTGAACACCAGGGGCCCCCAAACTCTGGCCTGGGCTGAAACAAAAGACTCCACATTCCCTGTGGTCACCTTCTAGCCTGTTGTATTTGGCATACATTATACCTTCCACCTAGACTAGAGTCCCTTACTTCCAAATCTAACCATCCCCATTTTCCAAGAACCAGCTCACACATTCCTGATTCTTCTGTGGAAATAATCCCGACTCTGTCTTCAGCCTGTCCTCAATCAGGGGAGTCCCTGGCTCCTGGAACTGGCTCAGTTTCCCAGTGAAGGTCAGCCCAGAGCAGGGTCTCTAGGAAACTCCCTGTATCCCCAATGGAAACAACCTACCAAGGCCTCAGAGGCTCTGGGATGTCAGCTCCCAAGAAGGAGCCTGGATGAGGGCAAGAGAAGAGGGAACACAGACAACCAGACAATGGGAAGCAGTGGCAAAGTGAGGCATACACAGCTGGTGTCCCAAGCAAAATTTCTCTCAGAAAGTTATCAGTTGGAGCAGGCTCTTTAAGGCCCCTGGGATGCCATGTGTTAATTGCTAAGCTATAGGAGGACCCATACGAGGGTGGTGGGCACCCGGGACAGACCTTGGGAAAATGCCTATATGTGAACTGGTATGAAAGCATTTCCATATTGTGACAACCCATAGAGCCATACTAGTACATGAACAGCTGAAAATCAGTGCTGTCCCCAGCCCCAGGGTAAGGCACAGAGGGTAGGGAGTAGGGGTACAGGGTGAAGAGAGATGATGTAGGTTGGACTATGAAGGTTTTATCAAGTGCCATCGAGTGGGCTCCACCCCATAGCGACCCTGTGTAAGGTTTCCGAGGAGCAGCTGGTGAGCTTGAACCACCAACCTTGCAGTTCAAATGGCTTTGCAGTCTGGCACATTAACCCACAGTGTCACAGCAGGGTAGGTAGGGTATATTGCAAGTGGGGGATGAAGCATAAGGAGAATAACCCATGTAGAAGGAAAACCAAAATCCCAATGTATTGCCGTCGATTCTGACTTACAGCACTCTAGTAGGTCCGAGAACTGCCGCACAGGGTTTCCAATGCTGTCATCTTTAGGAAAACAGTCTGCTATCTCTTTTCCCCCCAGTGTGTGGAGGGTTCTAACCAGGGCATTGGTTCATTTTGTTCCTTTTGGATCAACCCCCTGCTGAGAATTTGCATTTCTAACTCCAGATATACTGAATCAGAGTCTATATGTTTAACAAGATTTCAGTAGGGGAAATGAACTAGTTTGAACCACAGACCTTTCAGATACCAGCCATCTACTGAATCACAGAGCCACCCGGGCTTCATTCTGGAAGGAAAGCTGTGTACAAAGGCAAAGTTCAAGAGCACATTGGCCAGAGTTGATGCAAAGTATAAGGGCAGTTGGGGAGAAAAGAGACTGGGAAGATTGGGTGGAAACCGATTAGGATGGGACTGAAATGCGTTGGTTGAATTTCTTGCTATTGCTATGTCTTCTTGACACAGGAAGAGGCCTGGTGAAGCTGGCAACCTGAGGTGATTTCTGGCATAGGGTTGGGAACCTGAAAGGAAGGAGGGACTTGGAGGATTTTAGTCAGACTTCCCAAATGCCAGACTATAGAAGAGTTTATGTCTGATTTACATGGGAAATTTGAGGAAATATGGATTCTGGGGTGTGTTTCCTAGAGATTCAGTTTCAGTAGATCAGAAATGGGGCCAAAACCTGTGCTGTTAGAAGACTTCCCAGGACATGTCAGTTACGGGAGATTAGGAATGGGTGTTAGCACAGCCGGTCAGTTATACTGGAAAAAAATGAAACTTAATCTTTCCTCTCTGGTAGCATAGTGGTTATGAATTGGGCTGTTAATCTAATGATCAGCAGTTCAAAACTACCAGCTGTTCCACGGGAGAAAGATGAGCCTTTCTGCTCCCATAAATATTTATAGCCTTGGAAACCCTGTACAGGGTCACTATGAGTAGGAACCAACTCAATGGTACATAACAACAACAATCTTTGCCTCATTTCTTACACCAGAGTAAATACCAGAAGGAGCCAAGATGGCAGTGGGAACAGAGGGCAGGAAGGGATTAAAAATAAATCATAAAGAAACTAAAAGAAAATTGTTGTTGTTGTTAAGTGCCGTCGAGTCAATTCCAACTCATAGCAACCCTGTATAAAGTTTCCAAGGAACATCTGGTGAGCTTGAACCACCGGCCTTGCAGTTCAAACGGCTTTGCAGTCTAGTGCATTAACCCAAGTGCCACATCAGGACACCAGAAAAAAATTGGATGATATTTAAAAAAAAAAAATTCTTGGATGTGAAAACTAAAGTCATAAAGGGGAAAAACTGATTTTCTACATAGCAGGTGTGTTACTGACCACTCTACTCACTGCAGCCTGGACCTGTCTGCCCTGTGGTGGGGGGAACTGGACTTCCAGGAAAACTGAGTCAAGTGGGACAGTGCCTCCCATTCAGAGGAAATGGCCTCAAACCATATCTAAGGACTTGGGACTTTTCTTCAGTTTGCCCGAATTCTTCTTAGTGGGTTTCTGCTCTCTGTCTGCAGTTTGTGCCTCTTCTCTGGGATGTCTCCTCCAAATCTAATGAGATTCTAGGTATGAGTGTGCTGTGAGTTCAAGACCAGGGTTGTGACTCATCTCTGGGGCAGTAACTGATGCCCACATCCAGGCCCCTGTCATCAGGATCGTGTTACTATGCCTTGGAGCTCACTGACTGGGCATTATTCCCTAGCAACCCAGCAATCAAGGGAAACACTGGAGACTCCAGAAATCTCCAACCTCAGAAGGAGAGCCGTCTAGGGTGAATTCCATACAGGCAGATGGGTGGAGTCACTGACTTGGGACACCTTGTATTGCCATTGTAATTCACAACTGTCTTCTAGCTTGAGCCCTGGGTTATTATGAAGCATTTGACCCATAAAGTCAGATCCCTCAGACCTGTCACCACCCATTTTTCTGCACGTGTTTCTGTTTCCATGGATGAAGCCACTTGGCTCCTGTGAGAGGTCAAGTTACCCCTGCCTGCCCTTTGTCTGGGGAAACTCAGATGGTCTATGCCAAGAAGTGGGAATGTAGCATCAAGTTGGCTTCTTTGGAAACCCTGCTCTGACATCTAGATCCAACTCTGCTCTCCCTGACTGAGCACCAGCTGTGTATATTTCACATACATGACAACTGCATTCAAACCCACGACAGTCTGTCAGCCTAAAGCTGCAGAGTCAGGATCAGAACCTGGGCCAGGGCTCTTTCCACAAGACCACGGCAGCTTCTCAGGCAGAAATACTTACCCAAATAATGTTGTTGTAAAGGAGTTCTGATAGCGTAGTGGTTACGAATCGGGCTGCGAACCTTAAGGTCAGTGGTTCGAAACTACCAGCCGCTCCGCGGGAGAAAGATGAGGCTTTCTACTCCTGTAAAGATTTACACCCTTGGAAACCCTGTACAGGGTCGCTATGGGTCGGAACTGACTCAATGGCACTTAATAACAATAACAAAGTGCTGTGGAGTCAATTCCAGCTCATAGCCACCCTGTAAAAGGTTTTTGAGGAATGGGCTAGTAGCTTTGAGCCACCGACCTTTCAGTTAGTAGTCCAGTGCTTATCCTACAGAACTATACCAGGGCTCCCCATAATAATAATAATAATAATGGCTATTATTTCTTGAGGGATTTGATGTGGCACTACAAGATAATGCACTGGACTGCAAGGTCAGTATAAACCACAAGGTCAGCAATTCAAACCCACCAGCCGCTTCTCAGAACCCATATACAGGGTCTCTATGAATCAGAACCAGCCACTCCTTGGAAACCCTATACAGGGTTGCTATGAGTTGGAACCAACTCGATGGCACTTAACAAGAATTATTTCTTGAATGTTTATTACATGTGAGCCATGATACAAAGGGCTTATTATGGATTTTGTTTTTGTTGTTAAATGCCATCGAGTCTGTTCCAACTCATAGTGACCCTGTATAGGGTTTCCAAGGAACATCTGGTGAGTTTGAACCACTGACCTTGTGGTTCAAACTGATCTTGAGGTCAAGTGCTTATTCTTCAGCGCCACACTAGGACTCCAGTAACTCAATTTCATTCACCCTTGGCACTTTTGTTTTCCCCAGTGTCCAAATGGGGAGATTAGGGCTTGGAAAGAGGTTCCAAGAATTTCCAGTTGGAGATGGAAGGGCTTCAAACACTGTCTGTCCACATCCAGAAGCTACCTCCAGAGTCACTGTGCTGGGTCACTTGCCTCACAATAATTGCCATCTTGCCACTGTGGCCTAAACCCCTTTCTCTACTGGAACCTTTCCTATCTCCCAGCTTCCCCAGGTCTGGGCTTCTGCCTCCCAGGGCCCAACATCACCCTCTGATCCCCTGTGCAAATTAGGGTATGTGTCCACTTGTGCCACAAAGGACCACAGAACGGTGGTTTCCAAGATGGTGGTGGTGGTTATGTGCCATGGCATCAGCTCTGGTTTCAAAGATAGAGGGTTAATTTTTTCTTTAATAAAAATTCACCCTGGTAGGCAATCCAGGGAGCAGGGGGCTTTTATTCACATAGGCATCCAATCTTCTTGTACCCTCATCTGTTAGGCGTATGTTCCTTTCCATATGTTCCTCTCTGTCCATGTTCCTTTCTGAGAAAATGAGGACGCTTCTTGTGTTTCTGGCTGTAACCTAAAAGTTGCATACTCATTGACCAGAATTGGCTGCAAGGGAGACTGGAAAATCGAGTTTCCAATTGGATGGTGATAGATAGATTAGACAGATAGCTTGCTGCCATCAAGTTGACTCTGCCTCATAGCACCCTTAAGTATAATACAATGAGATGTCACCCAGTCCTGAGTCACCTTCACAGCCACCAGAATGTTTTTGTCTGTCAGTGAGACAGTTGTACCCAGCCATCTCACTGAGGGGCTACTGGCTGGCTCTTGTCTGTTTTACCAACCATGTGATGTCCTCCTCCAGTGATGAATCCCTTCTGATGACGTGGTCAAGGAAAGCAAGTTAGGTCTTCTGCTGTGGCGCTGTAGGATCAACACTGGACTGAACCACAAAGTCAGCAGTTCAAACCCACCAACTGCTCCTTGGAAACCCTACGCAGGGTTGCTATGAGTCAGAACTGACTAGATGGTACTTAACAACAACATAAGGTTTTCATTGGCTAATTTTAAGAAGTAGATTGCCATGCCTTTCTTTTTAGTCTTCGTGTGGAAGCTCTGCTGAAACCTGTCTACCCTAAAGCAACCCTGCAAGAATTTGAAATAGCAATGGCAGAACTTCCAGCATCAGAGTACCACGTAAACTTCCACAGTACAACTGACAGATGGGTGGTGGTGGGTGGCCACAGACACACCTAAGGCACAGGGACCCTTCAGTTACTAAAAGAAAGGAAACAGTCAGTGGGAGGAATTTTCTGTCTTCACCACATTCTACATTCCTAGCAGAAAGTCTGGCCCCACCCTTGGTCTTGGCCATTATGTGCTGTAGCTCGCTGGCCACCTCATCCTAATTTCATCTTCAGGACCCCATCCTCACATCGGTAGGAACCCACAGCCTCATTTACTATTCAGGTGAAATTTTTGTGGTCCATCTCTCTCACACACAAACAGCATCCCGTTCAGTGATTCTTAGAGAAAGTTCTGATTTTGTAGAGTTGTTATATGAAGACACGTACCACTTGCCTCTTGTCTAGCTCTGGAGTCTTATCCTGCTTTGGTATTGCAGCTGTTGGAGTAAGTGGGGAAGACTTACTTGTCTGATAGTTTGAGATCAGTGTGTTTTCTTATTGCCGGTAAAACTTTAACCAGATTTGGGTATATTGATGTTTGTGTCTGTATGTATAAATAAATTACAAGCATAGTAAAGTTTTATTAAGCCCCACAAGGCTGGGATCTGCACTGGTCTTAAGTTCCTATGTCCTTGCCTTGCCTCAGCCTTGTCTAACACAACTGATGGCCCAAATTCCTAAGCCTAGCGTTCCTGTCAGATATAAGCTGGTCTTCCACCAAGACTGGTGTTGCTGTGTGCCTGATAGATTCTCACCCCATCTCCCTTTTGGTAAAGCCCCTGGGGTGTCCAATTTGGGCTACAGCCAAATGTCCCAAGACGCATTTGATATGGAAGAGGCTTTCCTGTTTGGCTTCAGACTGCCTTGCTTTCTCCCTGCTGTCTTCTCCATCACTTCCCCTCCTCTGACACCTCTGTGGCTCTAATCCCCAGTGAGCCCTGTCTCTTCCTTGTTGGGCTATTCTAACAACTAGGCCTATGGCGGCTTCTGTGGACATGGGAACTGAGTTGTCAGGCATCTTAACCAACCAACTGTTGAAGTTCAGGTTCTCCCAAGATTCTAAGCTGGTTTCTAAGCTAGGGCGTTCTAGTGGCTGTGGCCTCATTGGTAAACTATGTTGACCCCATAGCTATCCTGTGACCATCAGCAGAGGATGTACATTTTCTTTTGATCTGAGGCTCAGGCCTGATGGTTCACAGGCAAGCCTTCCATCTCCGTCCTCATTTTTCTAGCGACCTTTACAGATACCCTCACCAATTCCCTGGACAAAATGTTGCCCCTGTCATTTTAAGTTTATATCAAGATTTTGTTTGCACACACAGAACCATTGGAGGTAGAAGTGGGCCGTTTTCTTAGTGTCACTTAGTCACAGTGGTTAGAAATGGTCCTTCTAAAAGAGTAAAAGAGTTAAGTAGGAGGTTGGTGTCAAATCTACACTGGAATGCACCCACAAGGCTGGGGCCTTCCTGGTCTTGTAGATTTGCACATAGTACTGCCTTCAGTGGTCGTGGCTGCCCCTTGTATTGAGAACCTCCAGATTTGTCATGGTGGAGCTGAGTGGGGTAGCAGAGAGCACTGATGGAGGCATCTGAGGACCAGTGTGGTCCTGGCTAGTTATTCCCACTATGGCTCAGATGTCCTGATGAAGAATGAAGGGGGGGCTTCCAGCTCCACACTCCTCTCTGTATCCACAGCCTGGGTAGGCAGCAATGCTGGCATGTCTGTATTGTTCTTGCTTTGAAAGAAAAAGGACCCCCCCTCCTTGGAGGAGCACAGGGCCAGCTCACAGGTATAGGCTGGATACTGAGGTCAGTGGGACACCTGAGATCACTTGCCTATCTGTCTCAAGCACCCTGTCCCTCCCACCTGGTCCTGGGAATTACAGAAAACCTCAGCCTCTAGGTGCTCCCCCATCTAGCCCCTGAGAAATTGTGTGGTATGAGAAGGACAGGACTTGACAGTGTGGGGCTCCCACTGGCCACCTGACTCCTACATAGACTGGTAATGTCACCCCCTCAGTCATGCCTCAGGGTCCCCATCCATCCATCCACCCATTGAAAGAAATAAGGCTTGCCTCTAGATTGCATTTGAGATCCTTGCCTGAAAGGATCAATAGAAGTAGTGAGTATAAGACGAATTACCATGGAATTGACTCTGACACGTGGTGACCCCGTGTGTCCTCAAGGCTGTGACCATTAGGAAGCAGGTCACCAGGTCTTTCTTCCAAGGCATCTCTGGATCAGTTCCAACCACCAATCTTTCAGTGAGTACTCGGTACTTAACTAACTGTACTTCCCCGGGGACTCCAAAGTAAACCTTTTATTATCCATATTGGTCTGAGAGTCTCAGACAAGCACAGAAAACAGTTCTCCATCTGCATCATAGATGGTGGCCACCTTGTCTGAATTTTAGATGACCCACCTTAACTTGGACAAGTGATGCCTAACTCCTGATCCACAAGGAACCTTAACCAGGTTCCTTGTATCCTGCCCATCAGCCATGGTTAAGTTAAGACTTAAGTCAAAAGGCAGTTCTAACTCTAAGCATCCACTGAGGCTCCTCACTGTGATGCAGCGATGTCCTCTGGGCCAAAATCTTCCATAGCCAAAGGAGTCATGGAGTGCATTGTTCGTTGTACCACAGATGCCATGTTGTTATTGTTAAAGTGCTATCAAGTCAGTTCTGACACATAGCAACACTATAGGGTTTCAGCCATGAACCTTGAGGTTAGAAGCCCAGTGCTTATCCTACAGTGCCACACTAGGACTCCATTTGTTGTTGTTGTTAGGTGCCATGGAGTCGGTACTGACCCATAGCACAGCAGAAAGAAACACTACCCGATCCTGGGCCAACCTCACTACTGTTGCCATGCTTTGAGTCCATCGATGCTGCCACTTGGCCAATCC
>NW_006408544.1:184731-186557 GCF_000296735.1 Chrysochloris asiatica | reverse complement strand
GGTCACCTCTCTTTGGAATGGGCACAAATATGGATCTCTTCCAATCAGTCGCCCAGATAGTTGACTTCCAAATTTCTTGGTAGAGATGAGTGAGTGCCTCCTGTGCCACCTCACAGATTGATTTGAAAGATTTCCACTTGTGTTCCATGAATTCCTGGTTCCTTGTTCTTTGCCAATTCCTTCAATGCACTTTGGACTTCTTCCTTCAATATCATTGGCTCTTGATCACATGCTACCTCTTGAAACGGTTGAACATTAACCATTTCCTTTCGGTACAGTGACTGTGTGTATTCCTTCCATCTTCTCTTGATACAGAATCTTTCAATAATGAAAGTTGAAGCTTCACTTTTTTCCTCAGTTCCCCCAGTTTGAGAAATGCTGAGCGTGTTCATCCTTTTTGGTTTTCTGATTCCTGATCTTTGCACATTTTGTTGGAATATTTGGCTTTATCTTCTCAAGCTGACGTTTGAAATTTTCTGTTCAGCTCTTGGACCTCCTCATTTCTACCATTTGCTATAATATCTCTACACTGGAGAGCAAGTTTCAGTGTCTCATCTGACATCCATTTTGACCTTTTCCTTCTTTCTTGTCTTCTTAATGACTTTTTGCTTTTTTCATGTATGATGTTCTTGATGTCATCCCACAACTCTTCTGGTCTTCGGTCTTTAGTGTCTAATGTATCAAATCTGTTCTTCAGGTGATCTCTAAATTCAGTTGGGATATATTCAAGGTCATATTTCGGACTTGTTTTCATTTTCTTCAGTTTCAGTTTGAATTTACATATGAGTAATTGATGGTCTGTTCCACAGTCTGCCCCTGATCTTGTTTTGACTGATGATATGGAGCTTTTCTATCATCTCTTTCCACAGATGTAGTCAATTTGATTTCTATGTATTCCATCTGGCGGGTCTGTGTGTATAGTCATCTTAAGCTTTCTAAAGAAGGTATTTGAAATGAACAAATCATTGGTTTTGCAGAATTCTGTCATGCATTCTCCAGCATTATTTCTATCACCAAGGCCACATTTTCCAACTATTGATCCATCGTCTTTACTCCCAACCTTTGCATACAAACCCTAGTAATGATCAATACATCTTGATTGCATGTTTGATCAATCAATTTCAGATTGAAGGAGTTGGTAGAATTCTTCTATTTCATTCTCACTGGCTTTAGTAGTTGGTGTGTAAACTTGAATAATAGTGGTATTTAACTGGGCTTCCCTGTAGGTGCATGGATATTATCCTATCACAGACAGCATTGTACCTCATGACTGATCTGGATATGTTCTTTTTGACAATGAATACAACACCATTCCTCTTTAATTTTTCATTCCCAGCATAGATTCAAAATAGTCAATTCCAGTCCACTTCAGCTCAGTAACGCCTAAGATCTCAATGTTTATGAGTTCCATTTCATTTTTGACAACTTCCAATTTTCCCAGATTCATACTTCATACATTCCATGTTCCAGTTTTCAGTGGATGCTTACAGCTATTTCTCTTCTTTTTGAGTTGTGCCCCATAAGCAAATGAAGGTCCCACAGGCTTTTCTCCCATGGGCTTTTCTCCATTTGTGTTATCATGGTCATCTCTACTTTGAGGAGACAGCTCTTCCCTGTCACATTTTGAGTGCCTTCTAACCTGAGGGGCTTATTTTCCAGCACTATGTCTGACAGTGTTTCTCTGCTATTCATAAGGTTTTTTTGGTTTTGTTTTATTTTTTAATGTTTTATTATGAATTATGTGATAGTTTACATGGGAGAACATTAGTTTTACATTCATCCTATCCTATATAATTTCATTGCCATGGTTACAATCCCCTCCGTGC
>NW_006408544.1:182133-183306 GCF_000296735.1 Chrysochloris asiatica | reverse complement strand
TCAGGTGTTCGTGGCTGTTCTGACTCTTCCCCTGCTTTGTCTCTCCCAAGATGGCGGCTCCGGGGGCAGCTGAGCGTCTTGAATTAGAAAGCAATGGGTTTCTTGATTGTGCTACAAATTCCCCTAGCTGTAAGCCTTCCAAGCTTCTAAATATTCCTTTATATGTGGTTCCGAGTTGTCACACCATCCCCTGAACCTGCTTAGTCTGGTATTCTGTGTTGTTGCTGACAAAGCTCCTTACTGCATGTCTACCCAATCCGGTGGGGTTGGCAAGGGAATGTTTATTAATTGAGGCAAGGGGTGAGCTCTGGCTGGAGACTAAGGGGGCATAGGATGGTCTTGCTCTGCCTCATAACTGTATGATCTCTAGGGACTGTCACATTATCTTTCTTGACCCTCTGTCTTAGTCAGGTTTTCTAGAGAAGCAAAACCAGTGAAATATGTAGATAGTGAGAAAGAGAGAGAGAGAGAGATTATCAAGGAAGTGGCTTACAATTGTAGAGTCCCAGGTCTCCAATGGAAGACTGAGAGAGCCTTTCCCACATGTCCATTATATTGGGAGCAGGCCACACCCCCAAGGAAGTATCCCCTCAATTGACTGGCTGCTCATACTGTTCATCATAGATTAACTATGCTTCCATTAGGTTTCATCACTATGGGAATAAGCACATTCCAACTGCTAAACCTCTGGAAATCCTGGCCTCATCAAGTTGACACAGAGACCCTAACCATTACAACCTCAATCTCCTCATCTGTCACGATAACTGCCCTGACTAGATAACATGTATGTATACGTGGGCTCCTGGTGTGGCTCTGTGGGTCAGCACTAGACTATGAACCACAAGATCTACAGTTCAAATCCACCAGCTGCTCCTCAGGAACCTTATACAGGGTGGCTATAAGTTGGAACTGACTCAAATGGCACTTAACAGCAGCAACATATATAAGCACAGATGTGTACATATAATATATGCTTATATATGTTGCTGTTGTTAAGTGTATATAGCGCTAAAAGTTGAGCACTGGACTGTGAACAAAGTCAGCTGTTCAAACCCACCAGCTGCTCCTTGGGAACCCTATACAGGGTTACTTGAGTCAGAACCAATTTGACTGCACTTAACAACAACAACATAGATAAATATATATATATATGTATATGTATATATATATATA
>NW_006408544.1:161319-181746 GCF_000296735.1 Chrysochloris asiatica | reverse complement strand
AGCCTCGGAAACCCTGTGCAGGGTCACTATGAGTCGGAACCGACTCCACGGTACTTAACAACAACAACAATGTAGCTCTGTGGATCAGCATTGTACTGCAAACCACAAGGTCGACAGTTCAAACCCACCAACTGCTCCTCAGGAACCCTATACAGGGTGGCTATGAGTCGGAACCGACTTGGTGGCACTTAAGAACAAGAACATAACATATATAAATATATGTTATGTAATATATACTATATGTGTACGAGGACTCCTGGGGTGGCACTATGGATCAGCATTGGACGGTGAACCGAAAAATCAGCAGTTCAAACCCAGCAGCTGCTCCTCAGAAACCCTAGACAGGGTCACTATGAGTTGTAACTGACTATACTGCAAGTTCACAGCAGCAGCAGCAGTCCTTTGGGGAATTTCAAGCCCTCAAAGACAAAGATGGAAGCTCCAAAGTTTATGCCAGACACCCAGACACTGAAAGATAGCACGTGTCCCTGCTTTGGGACATATTTCCTTCCTTTGGGTCATAAGGTAAACAGTGATGATTGATGAAACCATCAAGGTGGTTCTGACTTCCACTGACAAGTATCAGTCCCTACATTTGTGAAGGGATGTCAGTGAAAACATACACAATCTCCTACACCGCTCACTGCCCCTCTCTGAATTACCACATGACAAAGTCTTTTTTTGAGCATTCTTTGCTTCCCAGAAGAAACATATCCACAAGGGAAGATGTTTTTTTCTAGTTACAAGGACTCTATAATAAACCACTTCTC
The DNA here is from genome assembly GCF_000296735.1 of Chrysochloris asiatica. Taxonomy (NCBI): domain Eukaryota; kingdom Metazoa; phylum Chordata; class Mammalia; order Afrosoricida; family Chrysochloridae; genus Chrysochloris; species Chrysochloris asiatica. The sequence continues at coordinate 180,976 of NW_006408544.1, read as the reverse complement.
CCTTTTCTCCTTGCCTTCCAGGAAGCTCACATGTAAACATATAGTGAGACTGTAGAAACACTATAAGCCCTTATCATTGGTATACTGGTGGTGGGGTGGATTGTTTTTTTTTCCCTTAAATCTTGACTTCCTGCCATATTTATGTTTCCTTTATCCTAATCAGTCATGCTTAGTTATAGTTTTCTTATATTTATTTATCATTGTTTTATAAATATGATTTTTGTTGTAAGTTGCCTTCAATCTTTTGTAGAAACAAAACACACAAAAGGAGTAAACTCTGAGGGTGCAATTTTTAGCTAATAGACCAACTCACCTGCCACTTTCTGGTATGTTACAATGTCTTCCTTGTGAGAGACAATATTTGAGTCTTACAGACTTTCAAGACTGAACACCTCTGGTGTGGCACTAGCTAAAGCACTGGACTACAAGGCTGGTTTGACCCTCAAGGTCAGTGGTTCAAAGTCAACAGCCGCTCCTCAGAGGGTCACTATGAGTCAGAAATGACTCGAAGGCACTTAACAACAGTAACTACTATTAAAGTGCAAAAGGTGAACTCCTTCAAGGTTTTATCAGCAAATACCTGGTAGAAATCAAGGCGAGAGCATGAAGAGGTACTGGTGTCAGTTAGCCAGGGGCAAGAATGAAGGCCACAGAGACACAAGGCACTCAACCAGGTCCTCACCCAAAGGATGGACACCTGAAAGGTAGATGGAGAATGAACTCTGGATGGAGGAGGCCTGGGTCCTGGGTCCTGGGGCTGACCCTGCCTCAGAGAAACTGAGGGCCCTTAAGTAGTTCTCCGTTTCCTCGGCTAGAAAACAAGATTGGATGAGATGGAGTCCACATTGACTTCCAGCTTTGAAATTCTGATTATGATCCTAAGTAGAGGAGTGCAGTCTAAACTCACCAGCTTCCAGCTGTGCCTGACAGCAGCCCCATAGGAAGGCGCTATGTACCTGACCAACTGTGCCCCTCAGCTTGGTAAGGATACCCCTCCCAAGCTGTTGCCAGGGCATCTCTGGGGCACTGACTGGCCAAGGAAAAGCTGCAAAACTAGAGAAACCTGTCAGAACGTGTTCCTCCTAACAAATGCTTCACCAACCTGGTGGGCACGAATATATGAGGCAAAGTTCCCACATGCCATGGGAGTGGTTTTCAGCTTCACCTTGAGAAATGGGCTCGGGAGGTGTGTTAGCAAGGAGGTGGAGAGCTGTGAGTGATTCAGCCCCTCATGAGCACTTCCAAATACAGGGAGAGATGAGATGAGTGCCAACCCAAGAGCTAACCTACCCCTTGCAAAGCTCATCCCTGACTAACCCGCCAACACCACCTCCTCCACCAGCAGCATTCAGACCATGGCTTCCACACCCATGACCTCATTGCACCCAACTGTTGTCCTGAGGTGCATTGAGGCAGAAATGGTTACTATCTAGTTCACAGATTGGGCCACTGAAGTGTTACTAGTTGCCATGGCATCAGTTCTAACTCATGGTGACTTCATGTGTATGAGAATAGACAGCGCTTCAGAGTTTTCAGTGACTGGGTTTTCAGAAGGCCTTTCTTCCGTGGTGCCTCTGAGTGGACACAAACCTGCATCAATTAGATTAGCAGCTAAGAACATTAATCATTTGTCTACCCAAGGACTCCAATTGAGACTCAACAAGCTTCAAACCTGCTTGGAGTCCATCCCAGAGCAGAGGGTGGAATGGGGACCTCCTGTCTCTTAACTACCCTACAGTTCTTAGATCCCTGTCCTGACTCTGCTCCCACCACCCCACACAGGAATGGTCCACAGAGCCACAACAGCCATTGTGTCACCCCACCACTACATGAAAGCAAGTGAAGGAAGGTTGAGGGCCCTTGGGCAAATGGAGTTGGGGACTTTGGATTTCTGGTTAAATTTTCAGGAATATCTGTCAGATTAGACATTGAATAAGAGCATTCTAGTCTGTGGACAAATCACAGTAACTCTCTTTTCTTTTCTTTTCTTTTGTGTATGTGTTTGTGTGTGTGTGTGTGTACACTTTGGTCCGGTCACTACAGAAGAGCGTGATTTCTCCTCCACGGTCATTGGTCTCCAACACAAGACTAGAGGGGAGAAGAGACCAGAACGAAGCACCCTCAGCATCCAGTGTGGCTTTTCTTGTGCCAGAACCAGGGATGACTGGGCCATGGGCACAGGCGTCTCCAACTTTCCACAGTTCGCATAGCACACAGGAGACTCCTGGGGGGCTGCTTGCCACTGCCAACTGAAGTAATACGATGGCAATATTGACATCCTTCATGACGTTTTCAAGACAGACATTCTGGCAGAAAATGCTAGTGCATTTTCTGTCTGCAAAGTAGAGGGTCATGCCTCACCAGTATGAATGGTTTGGACCCTGATGACCTTTGAGTCTACTCACAGCCTGTGACACTTGCAAAAAAAAAACCAACAAAAACAAAACAAAATAAAACAAAAACCTCCCAAAGCTGTCTTTGGTTTGGCTTCTGTAGCTCTTGACCAATGTGGCCAAAGCCAGATGCCTCCTTGGGACTCTTGGATTCTCCATAAATGCAGCCTGCCCTGACCCTCCCTGAATAGCATCTGAAGTCTCCGTGAAGGTCATGGATCCTGAACAAAATGTCAAGGGCACCAAGAAGGCTGAAGGAAGTCCCCGGAAGCGGCTGACAAAAGGAGAGGCCATCCAGACCAGTGTTTCATCCAGCACCTCATACCCAGGCAGTGGCACCACGGCCACCCAAGAAAGCCCCCTCCAAGAGCTCCTAGCCCCGCAGCCCTTCCCAGGTTCCTCATCCGTTCTTAGGGAAGGCTCTCAGGAGAAAACAAGCCAGCAGCAGAAACCCCCCAAGAGATCTTCCATCGAAGCCTCCGTCCACATCTCGCAGCTTCCGCAGCACCCTCTGACACCAGCATTCATGTCTCCTGGCAAACCCGAGCATCTCTTAGAGGGCTCCACATGGCAGCTGGTTGACCCCATGAGACCTGGGCCCTCAGCTTCCTTTGTGGCCCCTGGGATCCATCCGCAGAGCCAGCTCCTCCCTTCCCATGCTTCCATCATCCCCCCCGAGGACCTGCCTGGCATCCCCAAAGTCTTTGTGCCCCGATCCTCCCAGGTTTCCTTGAAGCCCACAGAAGAGGCACACAAGAAAGAGAAGAAACCGCAGAAGCCAGGCAAATACATCTGCCAGTATTGTAGCCGGCCCTGCGCGAAGCCCAGCGTGCTCCAGAAACACATCCGCTCGCACACGGGCGAGAGGCCCTACCCCTGTGGCCCCTGCGGCTTCTCCTTCAAGACCAAGAGCAACCTCTACAAGCACAGGAAGTCCCATGCCCACCGCATCAAAGCTGGCCTGGCCTCTGGAATGGGAGGTGAGATGTACCCCCCAGGCCTAGAGATGGAGAGGATCCCTGGGGAAGAGTTTGAGGAACCTACAGAGGGAGAAAGCACAGATTCGGAAGAGGAGACAGGGGCCCCATCCAGTCATTCCACGGAGGTCTCCCCTAGGCCTAAGCACCCTCTTCTTTCCAGCAGTCTGTACAGCTCTGGGAGCCACAGTTCCAGCCACGAACAGTGTTTCTTGTCCCAGTCCAGCACCTCCCAGTCGCTTGAGGACCCTGCCCCATTTGCAGAACCCTCATCTGAGCACCCCTTGAGCCATAAACCCGAGGACACCCACACGATAAAGCAGAAGCTGGCCCTGCGCTTAAGCGAGAGGAAGAAGGTGATTGATGAGCAAGCATTTCTGAGCCCGGGCAGCAAAGGAAGCACTGAGTCTGGCTATTTTTCCCGCTCAGAGAGCGCTGAGCAGCAGGTCAGCCCTCCGAACACCAACGCCAAGTCTTACGCTGAGATCATCTTTGGCAAGTGCGGGCGGATCGGGCAGCGGACCTCCATGCTGACGTCCACCTCCACCCAACCCCTCTTGCCACTGTCCACCGAAGACAAGCCCAGCCTGGTGCCTTTGTCTGTGCCCCGGACGCAGGTTATCGAGCACATCACGAAGCTCATCACCATCAATGAGGCCGTGGTGGACACCAGTGAGATCGATAGTGTGAAGCCCAGGAGGAGTTCACTGTCGAGGCGTAGCAGCATGGAGTCTCCCAAGTCCAGCCTCTACCGGGAGCCCCTGTCATCCCACGGGGAGAAGATGAAGCCGGAACAATCACTACTGAGCCTCCAACCCCAACCCAACACCACCCCCCCTGTGCCTCTCCTGAGAAGCCACTCAATGCCTTCTGCTGCCTGCACTATCAGTACCCCGCATCCCACCTTCCGAGGGAGCTACTCCTTCGACGACCATATCACCGAATCCGACACCCTGAGCCGCAGTCACGTGTTTACCTCCCACCCCCGGATGCTGAAACGCCAGCCTGCAATTGAACTACCTTTGGGAGGCGAGTACAGTTCTGAGGAGGCTGGACCAAGTAGCAAAGACAGTGCTTCTAAACCTGCAGAAGAACCAGACCCCAAGGAAAGCGAACTCACCAAAAAGACCAAGAAGGGTTTGAAAACTAAAGGGGTGATCTATGAATGTAATATATGTGGTGCTCGGTACAAGAAAAGGGATAATTATGAAGCCCATAAAAAGTACTATTGCTCAGAGCTTCAGATCACAAAGCCTGTCCCCACGGGTGCTCACACGTCTTCGGAAGCTGAAAAGAGTCAGGTTGAGCAGGAGCCTTGGTCCCAGATGATGCATTATAAGCTGGGGACCACTTTGGAACTTACTCCACTGAGAAAGAGGCGGAAGGAGAAAAGCTTGGGAGATGAGGAAGAGCCTTCAGCTTTTGAGTCGACTAAAGGTCAGTTTAGCAGCCCCGGACCATCAGATTCTGCCCGGAACCTTCCCCTTGAGTCCACCAAGTCACCAGCAGAACCAAGTAAATCAGTAACCTCCTTGGAGGGATCTATGGGCTTCCAGCCAAGGACTCCCAAGCCAGGGTCCGGTTCAGAATCAGGGAAGGAGAGAAGAACAACGTCCAAAGAAATTTCTGTCATCCAGCACACCAGCTCCTTTGAGAAATCTGATTCTTTCGAGCAGCCCAGTGGCCTGGAAGGGGAAGACAAGTCCCTGACCCAGTTCTCTTCACCCCCACCAGCCCCGCATGGACGGTCAGCCCACTCTCTGCAGCCTCGGTTGGTCCGCCAGCCCAACATTCAAGTTCCTGAGATCCTGGTGACCGAGGAACCCGACCGGCCTGACACGGAGCCTGAACCACCCCCTAAGGAGCCGGAGAAGACAGAGGAATTCCAGTGGCCTCAACGCAGCCAGACGCTTGCCCAGCTGCCAGCTGAGAAGCTTCCACCCAAGAAGAAGAGACTGCGCCTGGCAGAGATGGCCCAGTCATCTGGGGAGTCCAGCTTTGAGTCCTCCGTGTCCCTGACTCGCAGCCCAAGCCAAGAGAGTAGTATCTCTCTGAGTGGCTCCAGCCACTCAGCCTCATTTGAGAGGGAAGATCATGGAAAAGCTGAGGCCCCAGGGCTCTCATCTGACCCACGCTCTAAGCCCTTGGGCAGCCACATGCTGACTGTCCCCAGCCACCACCCGCACTCCCGAGAGATGCGCAGGTCAGCCTCAGAGCAGAGTCCCAACATATCCCATTCTACCCAAATGACTGAAACACGCAGCAAATCATTTGACTATGGAAGCTTGTCCTTGGCAGGCCCTTCCACACCAGCCCCAGTGGCTCCACCAGCTCCGGCAGCCCCTCCAGAGAGAAGAAAATGCTTTTTGGTGAGACAGGCCTCTCTGAGCAGGCCTCCAGAATCCGAGCTGGAAGCTATCCCCAAAGGAAGACAGGAGAGTGAGGAACCACAGCCCTCATCCAGTAAATCATCTACCAAAAGCTTGTTGCCTCAGATTTCCTTGACAGCCACTTTGCACAGCAGGCACCAAGGAGACAAGAGTCAGGTGCAAGAGAGACCTCCACTGGGGTCCACTCCGCCCTACACAGAAGCTCTGCAGGTGTTCCACCAACCCATTGCCCAGCTGCCCCTGCATGAGAAACCATACCTGCCCCCTCCAGTCTCCCTTTTCTCCTTCCAGCACCTTTTGCAGCATGAGCCAGGACAGTCTTCAGAATTCTTCTCCACCCAGGCCATGTCCAGCCTCCTGTCCTCTCCTTACCCCATGCCTCCACTTCCTCCCTCCTTATTTCAAGCCTCACCACTTCCTCTCCAACCTACTGTTCTGCACCCAGGCCAACTCCACCTACCCCACCTCATGCCTCACCCCACCGGCATCCCCTTCCGACAGCCCCCTTCATATCACCCTATGCCATACCCAGCCTCCTCAGCACTCTCGTCTGGGTTTTTCCTGCCTCTGCAATCCCAGTTTGCACTTCCACTCCCTGGTGACGTGGAAACCCATCTACCCCAGATCAAAACTAGCTTAGACCCACTGGCTTCAGAAACCGCTGGCCTCTCTCCCAGCACAGAGTACAGTAGAGATGTCCAACGTCCCCTTGTGCCTCCCCCAGCCAGCTCCTCTGCACACACATTAGCACCTCCATTGGCCCTACCCACCTGTCCAGACGCTATGGTGTCTCTAGTTGTGCCCGTCCGCATTCAGACCAACATGCCATCCTATGGAAGTGCAATGTACACTACCCTCTCCCAGATCTTGGTCACCCAGTCCCAAGGCAGCTCAGCAAGCGTGGCTCTCCCCAAGTTTGAGGAGCCCCTATCCAAAGGGATAACTGTGTGCGGGGCAGATGTATATGAGGTTGGTCCCAGATTGACTGGAATAAGTGAAGAGCAAAGCAGAGGTTTCCCAACTCCATACCTGAGAGTGCCTGTGACATTACCAGAAAGAAAAGGTACTTCCCTGTCATCAGAAAGTGTCTTGAGCCTGGAGGGAAGTTCATCGACAGCAGGGGGCAGCAAACGTGTCCTTTCACCAGCTGGCAGCCTTGAACTTACCATGGAAACCCAGCAGCAAAAAAGGGTCAAAGAAGAGGAGGCTTCCAAGGCAGATGAAAAATTTGAACTGGTAAAACCATGCAGTGTGGTGCTTACCAGCACTGAGGATGGAAAGAAGCCAGAGAAATCCCACTTAGGCAGCCAAAGCCAGGGCAGAAGGGAGCTAGAAACACTGTCCACTCTAGCCTCAGATCCATCTGACCCAAAGGAAATTCCTCCGCTTGCTCACCCTGCATTGCCCCATGTGACAGCCCCAAGTTCAGAAACTTTGAAGGAATATGCCCAGCCATCTAGCAAACCTCACCGCAGAACATTGCCCACACTAACTGTAAAGAAAGAAGATTCCAAGGAACAACCTGACCTCCCTCCACAGATGCCTCCCAGCTCGCTGCCTCTGTCAGAAACACCCCCCAGACCAGCCAAGTCTCAAGAAGGTATGGACTCAAAGAAGGTACTGCAGTTCCCCAGCCTCCACACGACCACTAATGTCAGTTGGTGCTATTTAAACTACATTAAGCCAAATCACATCCAGCATGCAGATAGGAGGTCCTCTGTTTACGCTGGTTGGTGCATAAGTTTGTACAACCCCAACCTTCCAGGGGTTTCCACTAAAGCTACTTTGTCCCTCCTGAGGTCTAAGCAGAAGGTGAGCAAAGAGACATACACCATGGCCACAGCTCCGCATCCTGAGACAGGAAGGCTTGTGCCATCAAGCTCCTGCAAGCCCCGCATGACAGAGGTAAGTTCAAATTTGTTTTTCTTCTCACCAGTGATTACAAACAAAAACAATAACCTTGCTGGGCTTTTAAAGCCACATTCTCAAGTCCTACAGTCAAATGAGTGGCAAGATTGTCTTTCTGGAAGCTGTGACTAATCACCTTACAAGGAAATGTGTAAGGTGACTTTTTTTTTTTTTTTCAATTTGTCCTTCACATCATTGGAGTAGATAGATATAATCCAATAACGTTAGCTATAAGGTGATCCTGCTTACCCATGAGCCTCTGTTATAAAATCGATGCTACAACTTCAGCAAAGAGCAAAGTGATTCTCCAAAAACCTGTTTAGAATTTTTTTTTAGCTAATGACAGTCTTTGCAACAGTTTTAGAACTATTCCTTCCTCATATGTCTAGCCATTAGAGTTTGGGTCCTTTTCTTTCTTTCTCATTCCCCACACTTGCTATTTCTGTTCCTTGTTGCCATTTGAAATCGTCCTATTTCCAGAGACTCAATCATTTGACACATACAACTCCTGAAATATTTCTTTATAGCTCTGGACTGTAGTACCTCCCTTTACCATAGGTGGCAGTATCACTCAAAGTTGAACTCATCTGTGCTGTGTATTGGCACCAGGCCCTCGCTAGAATGCTGATATTTACTCTTGTATTGCCTCTGACTTGAATCTGGATCAGGAGCTATGAAATCAAGTGGTTCCTTGCTTTGTAAGCTCCACAAGTTTGAAATTTTATCATTGCAAGTTTGCTTCAGACAAACGACACCTCTGTACTCTTACAAGGCCAGCTTAATTATTCAAGCCATGATTTGCTATTTTTGGCATCTGTAAAATAAGAATTTTGTTTGTTTGTTTTAATTGAGTAGCCTCATTGTGCCAAGCACTATGCTGGATTCTTACTCTAGCCAATGCTCAACTCTACCATCTCCATTCTTTCTATGAAAGAACTGAGGCTCAGAGAACTAGGGAAGGAAAGGTCTTATAGAAAATTTTTTGCACAGCCAGAATTTGAAAACAGATCTGTGTGATTCCAAAGAGTCTTTATATTTTATTTCTTTCAATTATTTGAGGAAAAATAACCTTGAAAGATTATTGCAAATTTAAAGATATTCATGAATGTGGCTTCAGACCAGATGCTTTGATCAAATCAGGAAGAACCCCTCTAAAGTAAACTCATATTGTAGATAAATGAGCAGAACTGTGTTCCATCACTTTCCACACATTCATACCCTTCTCTTGTATCATTCAATGACGGGCATTGAATCTCTTCTTAGCTATGTTGGATATTCTTCACATAACTTTTTCCAAATGTATTCTTTAAATGTCCTTGTCAATATATAGACATGCCTATATGGGATTCCCACTTTTGCCTTCAATGTCATGACTGGCTTGCTCTCCAGTGTCTGTTGCTTGACTTCCAAGATAGTGTTGTGATTATATTCATACTTTTAACTTCTTGATCACTTACTCTGTGCCAGTATTATTGTTGTTGTTGTGAGGTGTCATTGAGTCGGTACCGACTCATAGCGACCTTATGCACAGCAGAACTAATTTCCTGATCACCTTGAAAGTTAAAGTGCCAGATCACCATTTTACAGATGAGGACACCAGAGCACAGCGAGGCTAAGTAAGCTGTTCCAAGGCCACACATTAAATGTCAGAGCCTGGATTCAAAACTAGATCTCACTGCAAAGCCCTTTTAAATGATCAGGGCTGCCTCTGTGTTCTAACAACTGAAAACTCAACAGACCATTTAAGAAAAAGGAAATTAATTTGCCTTTGTTAGGCTTGGCAATCATTTATTTAAAGTGCTGCTTTACTAAAATGAGCTGAAACTTGTGAATTTATTTCATTTCTGAGCAATCTGTTTGATTTCTGGAATGTTACCTGCCACCAGTGTACCAAGTCGATACATTAATGTAACTACTTGGTCCAAAGCTTGAAGCCTTTCTCCCTCTCTTTATCCAGTAATAACAGAGAGGGTACCACCTCCCAGTACAACCCAATCCATCTTTGGATAGTGATTTGAGGAAGCTCTTTTTTGTACTGAGCTGACAGTTGTCATCTGTAGCTTCCATTCTTTCTTAATAGTTCTGGAAAAGTCCATTTAGGCTTGGGCTATCTTAGCAATTTGAAGCTCTTCCTGTCTTCATGCAGGTCTAGGTCACTCAATCCAGCTTAAATTTGGTCATAGATTTTTTTTTTTTTTTCTTTGTATAAGTCTGGGAGAAGCCCAAATTTACTTGTGAGTCCACTTAGCCTCCACATTTCTTTCCATATCTCTCCTTCCCTTTGTCTCCTTGGAGATAATTTTGACAACTACATGACATTGCTGCAAAGAGATTAAGAACTAGGATTTGGGTGCCAAGTTGCTCAGGTTTGAATCCCAACACCCTACTTACTAGCTGTGTGACCTTGGGGCAGATACTTAACTTCTCTGTACTTTGGTTTCCACATCTGTCAAACAGGGATTATAATAATACTTAACTTCATAGAACTATGGTGATAATTAAATGAGTTAAAATATGCAAAGTGTGCTTCTAGCAGTGCTTGGCACATTGGCCCTCAAAAATGTTTTTACTTGTACTTATTCATGGCATTAGTATAAAATCCAAAATAGGTATCTAGTCCACTGCTCAGTTCCAACACCGGGCTCCCTGGTAAAGTGGTTTCTTATCACCAAAATCAGTTGCTTCCAGCTTGACCCAGGCATAAGAGCTGGTGAAGGAGAAACTGCCCTTGTTATGCCATAGACAGGCCAGGCGAGAGTAGAAAAGGCTTTCTCTGGAAATCCAAGGGTATTGCTGCAAAGCATCTACCTTCTACCAAATCAGTAATTCAGACCCTCATCTGGTTCCCCCTCTACTCCCAGTTCTGAGGAGATCATTTGGCGTGTGGGGGGTGGTGGTCACTGAGCCATAGAACATAGGCTAAGCAGCCCCTCAGGCCCTGCAACCAAAAGAGATGAAGAAACTCATTTCCAGACAGTTTAGTCTGCAGTGGCCAGTGAGGTGCTAGGACTCAGATCCCCTTTTCTAATGAAGTGCCTTTCAGCTTGGCCCCCAACCCTGGCTGGCTCAGGGACTCTGTCTCATTCATAGGTCCTCCCAGCACCAAGATATGTGGTTGCATCTCCCACAGGCTGGAAACAGCATGAGTTCTTGTGACCCTAATGATACAATATTTAACAATGGCATGATGTTGGATGAGAACCACACTCCCAGAACTACTGGCCCCAGTCCCCGGCACAATGGCACTGCTCTCTAGATAAGGGTGTGCATGCCCCCACCACAATCTGGAGAGTCAGAGGACACATTCTGAGGATCATGGAAGATGTCCAGGAAGCATAAGGCCAATGCCAGCCCTCCCCATCAGGCCAGTTTCCCATTGAGGCCCATGACTCTGTGGAGACTATGGGTTCCCTTAGACTCTAGAACCTGCACACCCCAGGTACACACCCATCATTGGACCTGCCCAGAAAGAACCTTGCTATGCTCCAAACCTCTCTAGGTCTGACTCTGGGGGATTCTGAGACAAGGGGCCTCAGTCTGGATCTTAGCCGTCAGTACCAACTAGGAGGCCAGCATCTTGGAATGGGAGATTCTCAGCATCTGCTGAGCATCTTAGGTACCATGAGTCTCAACTTTCTGATTTATAAAGAGAACTGGTCCAGTCAAATGCCAGCAGCTATCCAGATGTGATCCCAGAGTAGGAGGTGGTTACAGGGAACCTTCCTAAAGAGACCAGGCTTGTGCTGGGAGCTAGCTTGGGCTGCAGAGCTCTTGCCCACTTGTCCTACCCAACTGCCCCCACTTCCTGGGAAATGCATCCCAGGGCACCCTGCTCTGGCCTAGATTGACATCATGGCTTCAGTTTTCCATCTTGTAATTCATCCTGCCAGAATCTCCCTAGTGTCATATGGGTGTAATATTTAGGAACCTTTACCCAGAAAAGTAAGGAACCATCTCACTGGAGACCCTGGAGTCGGGTAGACCCAAGCCCCAAAGTGAGCATAGTGAAAAACAGAAGCTGGCTATGGCCTGTGGCTTATCAAACAAGCTAAGGCCTCCTGAGCCTAACCCTGCCAGCCTATTGCAATGGCTCATCTCAGAAAACTGAAGAAGCCCTAAGCACCCTATCCCTGCTTCCTCTCCTTGGACTGGCGGATCCTACAGTTCTTCAGAAAGGCAGATTCTCCATTGGTTCAGCATTCCTTAAGCACCTTCTATAAAACAGGCCTTGTTTGGGGTGCTGGGACAACCAAAGAAACCAAGGTAAGAGCCTGTCTTAGGGCACTCCCAGGCTGGTATGAGAACCCAAGAGTAAACACACAGTGGCATTGATCTTGTGTTTCTTGGACATCTGCTCTCCCAAGAATATGTCTTCTCCCCAGTCCAAGGCCCAGATTTGGTACTGAATCGCCATGTGGCCTTAGAAAGGGACTTCAGCTCTCTAGGAATCAGTCTCCTCATTTCTGTAAAATGGATCTAATAACACCTCTTCATGAGGCAGTGTAAAGATGAAATGAACTAGCTTGTGTGTGCATGCAACACCCTGTAAGACATTACCAGTGTTAACGTTCCTGACTGAGAATCAGTCATTTAACCAGCAATGGTTTTGTCATCCCTGTGCTGGGCCAGGTTCACCTCCCTTCACTGGCATCCCCAGAAGGCCAGAAAGATATAGCTAGAGTGGAAAAAGAAGAAGAGAAACGAGGGAAACCTGAGGAGGATACTCCTGCCTCCAAGAGAGGGGAGCCGGCGAGGATCAAAATCTTCGAAGGAGGGTAAGAACCACGTTTGGTTTTCAGTTTCTGCTGCCAGCAGCCTCCGGGTTGACTGTCTGTATTCAGGGACAGCCAACATCTAATTCAGCAGGGCTGTGCCTCTGAGGTTTCCTGGTCCACTGATACCCACAGTGCTTTTCAGCAGACACCCCCTTCGTGAGACTCATAGGCTACTCTGTGCTTAAGAGCTAGTGGGGTGGGGATGCTAATGTTGGTTGAGGCTGGAGAAGCCTGGGTCTACCCTAATGCCAACATTGGGGGTCAATGGTGAGTCTCCTAGGCCTATCTGGGCTGTCATTTACCTCACTGGGTGTTCCAAGTGCCTTTTCCTGGGCTTGTGTTCCCAAAATTTCCAAGGAAGCTCGGCTCTGCCTCCAGGGATGTGTTCAGGGAACTAAAAGCACACAGCCTGAACCCTTCCACCCTTGCCAGGGCCCAGGGCTCACTGGTTGTTAATATTTTGAACATCATTCCTAGCAGTTTTCCTTTGCTGCTTATCTTGAGAAACCTAATGATCAAAACATCTCAGAACTCATGGGGGCTCTCGGGCTGTAGAAGGGTGCCTCACTTTAGACTTACTTTGTGGAAGTTTTGTGCCGGCTGTGTTCTGTGTGGCCACATGTTTGCACCCTGGGATCTGGGCTGTCTGTAAGCAGGTCCCGTGGTGTCTGTCTCAGGGTCTTATGTCTGTGTCTCTGGTGTCATTGGTATGGCCCTTGTCCTAAATGGCGCTGGGCGGCAAAAGTGTGGAAGAAGACTCACCTCCTGAGAGACAGCACATGCTGTCATGGGGGGTGGGGGGGGAGCATCTGATTCTCCAACACAGCAAGTTCCTAACTCACAGAGTCAAAGAGGGGATACAGGGTTCTTCTAAGGCTTGTGGGAGAGCAGAGGATGCCAAGCTCCCCAAGACCACCATTCTGCAGCCTCTGATGGCCCTGACCAGCAAGACCTCAGGGGAGAAGGTGATGGAAAATGTTAGGAGGTAGGTTGGCACCGTGACAGGAGGAGTTAGGGAGGGGGACATTTTTCCTTCCCAGGGAAACAGCACCTTGCCCCAAATACCAAGAGCCTCGAGATCGGTTTTTCACAATGCACATCCTCCTTCCATTTGGGAATAGAAGGGTCTCTTCTCCTGCTGTTTGGTTAGAGTGCCCTCATGTGTCTCTGTGTTCTCATGTCACCCAGCCTTTCTGAGGCCATCCAGACTTCATCACCGCCTCGGCTCAGCTGGGCTCCCCTCTTCTTCATGGCCAGTCCAGGGGGCTCCCCCAGGCACTGAATGTTAGCTAGCTGGCTGAGAGTCGAGGAGCTCGCCTTCAGCAGCTTTCAGTGTGCCCAGGGAGGGCTTTGCTTCCGCCCTGAGAGCCACACCCTCCTGACTGGACATTCTGCTGGTTAGCAAGTCTCCATTCAGCCAAATCCCAACACCAGTTAAAACAAAAGGAGAGAGGAGGGTGACAACACTATGGTTGGTATCACCCAGTGCATTAACTCTTGGTGTCACCCGCCCCCCATGTGGATGGGGCTGGCTCCCCAACAGAACTGTTCCTCCCTGCCCCCCATGGCTCCTGCAGCTCTTCCTCAGTGACTTCACTGTTTTTTTGGGGGGGAAGGGTCCCCCCGCCCCCCCCTTCACTCCTGCCTCCACAGCAGACCCTGAGGTCATTTTGGCATCACCTCCCCTGAGAGTGCCCCTCTCCCAGGCCTCCTAATGATGTCACTGATCATGTGGACTGTGGGTGGAGCAGCCTCTCCCTCCTCTTAACTTCTCTTTCCTCAACCTTGGGCACCTGGGACCCGCAGAGGACTTCTCTCTCCTGTAGCTCCCTGAGATTGACCCTGCTCCCCTCATGCCCTGGGTAGCCTGAGCCTGAGGAGTGGCAGCAGGCAGGAGCCCCTCCCTCTTCGGGGTCAAAGCTCTTTACTGTCTGTCTCTGCCCACCTGGTCTGCCTTCAGGTGAAAAGTTAACACCTGAGTCCCACACCTACTCCCCAGGCAGATCTGTTGATCAAAGTCTACGGCTAGGTCATTCTCCCCAAGCCTAGACCTGGCCATCTATCTCGATTTCTCTCAGACCCGCCACCCCACATCCAGGCTACCCCTTCTTCCCTCCTGCTCTGCTCGGAGACCTCCTTCTCTTTGAAGACCCATCGTCTCTACTCCAGAGCAGCTCTTCCACTTACCTTAGACAATCCCTCTACCTGTCTGACCCTTAGTCTCCTCATCTGTAAAATGGGGCTCATCACATAATTGATAGGTCTGTCAGAGAATCCGGTGAAACCAGTAGCTTATACTTGCAAAATGAATAGAAACTGATGTGTTTTTTTCACTATTAGATTCATCTCTTTAGCTCTCTCCAGGATTATTTCATTCTGTTCTATCCACTGTGAAAAAGCCCATCCTCATACTTTAAACTTCTCACCGCGCATTTGAGCACTTTAAAAGGGCTTCTGTAATATACCTAGTCAGATCTTTTTCTCTCCTCAGACTGATTGCCCCCTCTGAGGATCCACTATACCTCTCACGCTCGTTTCCAGTGGTCTTTCTACATTCGTGGTTCTCCTGGGCCTGGTGGTGTCACCCTCACTACTGCCAGAAGTGTTTGGAAATGTGATGGGTGGGAACGTTTTTGTCACAGAGACTCCATGGATGGGTCTTGGGGTGTTGACCTTCCATACAGTCAAGACTTGTCCCACTGAAAACACCCAGGGTGCCCCCACCCAGAAACACTGAATATATCCTTCAGTCACACCCATCTGTAGTCACCAAGACTTTGCCTTAGACTCATTTCTCCTCGCTCTGCTCCTTTTTAAACACAATAAACGTTTCTACTTCACTCCGGTGCACGTCTCCCAGGGACTTGCAGTGGGGCTCGGTTCTTTGTGGTCCCTGAGAGATCCAGACTAACGGAGGCCGAGAGAGAAAGCAGGAAAAACTGGTGGCTTGTGCCCAGACTGTTCGGCTTCCACCCGGAAGTGTGTACTATTTCATTAGTCAGAGCAAGCCACCTGGCCCCATCTGACCTCGCAGAAGTAGGGAAGGCAGTCCTGGCTTGTGTACTATTCAGTAACCAACAGCAGTGGCTTTTCCAGGCTAGCTTACCATAACATCTGTAGCTTTTTACTTTTTATTCAGCAGTGCTTTTCAGACATATATTGAAGCATAAAACTCTAGTTTACACTGATGAGTTAATAACCCAGACACAATGGAGTAGATGCTATAAGATTCCAACATCCTTGAGTCCTTTTGTCACTAAGCTCTCACTTCTGTTTTTTCTTGATTCCCCCCTCCCAATCCAGCAATCAATTAATTAATCAGAAATGATTTCTCTGAACCAGATGCCAGTGATGTCCATCAGGAATGGATTGGTCTTCTCCCTCAGAACCCATGCACTTGGTGGTTTTAGAAGGGGTGTCTTCTTAGGAATATTGTTTTCAGATGTACAACGTTGTATTGTTCCTTGAGAATGACTGTATATAATGTATATAATGCCTGTATTGTTCTAACTCAAGTTTCCTTATGACAAAGAAGGCTGGAAGCCCAATGGGCTGGTGTGGAAGAGGAATACATTGGAAATGATAGGAAATCAGCTGGTTACCAAAAGTCCATTTGAGGTTGCAGGGATGGAGTGCTTAGGGTCTGAAGGGACAATGAGTACAAGGGTGAGATCCAGGGAAGCCATTCCCAAGTGGCTCAGGGAAACTCAGAAGTGGCCTTAGGCCAGGGAGCCATGGACTATTGGGTTTGGGCCTCAGATTTGAAGGGGCAGGCCAGCCTGAACTAGGGATTGGAGTACTAGACAGTGGAGTAGAAGTCTAGCTGGAACAATCAGGTGGGGTATGGAGCCTTGAGGGCAGAGAGTTGCCCAGGGATACTCTTCTAGCCCATCAGGTCTTTAGCAAGAACAGATCATGCCAGGCCTGGCCAGCTGAAGGATTCAGATGCTGAGCAACTGGAAGAGCCATCAGAGGATGTTGAACCCCATTCCTTGTGTACCTACCCTAAGTACATGCTGTCAACAATTGCGTCTCTCCTGGACCACTTAAATTCACATGCTGTGAGATAATACACTAGATTGCAAGGTCAGTTTAAACTGGAAGGTCAGCAGTTCAAACTCTCCAGCTGCTCCGCAGAAATCATATGCAGGGTTGCTATGGGTCAGAACTTATTTGATGGCACTTAATAACAACAACATGCGGCGGGGGGGGGGGGGGGGGGGGATGGAGACAGGAACAACCCTCTTTTAACCAAGTTTTTGGCTCTTCATTAAAGAGAACTCCCATAAAGGAGTTGTCCATGCATGCTCACCTCCTACCTCGTCTCTCATCATTTCTCAGACCGATTCCAGCCAGGCTATACTTCTCAAGGTCAACAGCAGCCTCCACCTTGTAGAAACCACTGATGAGTTCTCACGTCTATTCTTTTCTGATTGTATTTGACACAGGTCATCCAACCTTCTTCCTTGAAACACATTGTCCACTGAGTGGTTTCCAGAATACCATCTTTATTTACTCATCTTCTGCTTCGCTCTCTGTGTCTTCTCAACATCTTTTGTGATTCTCCATCATCTCCCCAATCTCTAAACATAAGATGCCTCCCCAATCAGCTCCAAAGCCTCCCCTCTCCTCCACCTAAACTCATTCCCAGAATGACCCTATACAGTTGTGTTGACTCCAGATGCGTCAAATGCCTGATAGCACCCAGATGCCTATCTCCAACAGGATTTCCCCCTGACTTGTAGGAGAAATCCCCTGCATGACAGTCCACCAGAATGTCCAATTCATTACTCCTTAGTACACAGCACAACATACTTAGAGCTATGCGACCCTCAGGACTCTCTGTATATATGATTAAGAAATCAATTTTAAAGTTGACTTAATTTAGCAGTGCTGTACTTGAAGAAGCTATATTTTACCATGTGTCCTTTTCTATTTCATGTCTTTCCATGTCTAATAGCTGAATTTTTTCTTAACTTAAGTCAGCTCATTCAGTATACTCAACAGTCCTTATTGTATGGTATATCTGTATTAAAGCACATGCTCACACACACACGTGTGTATGCACTCATGAAATAAGACCTTGGAGAGAATGGTTTTAATTTTTTTTTTTTTAATGAGGGGTATATTTTTTTTCTAGTAATTTTTTCAAAACCCATTTATTATTGGACCTTGAACTCCAGCCAAAAATTAATGATTATATTGAATGATATCTTTGGTAATGTTTGTTACTTCTGTGCATTTTTGAGGGAACAGACTGTTTAAGAATGAGATTAGCAGCGATAAGTAGGTATAGAGAGTAAACTCATCAGGAAGGTCATTCTAATATCCCAAACTGGAACCCAAAAGACACCACTTTAATGTTGGCAGCATATTGTGTTAAGTGCTGTAGAGTCAGTTCCATCTCATAGCAACCCTGTATAGGGTTTCCAGGGTTCAGCTGGTAAGTTTGAACTGCCAACCTTGTGGTTAGCATTCCAATGCTGATCCTACATTGACACACTAGGAGTCTGTTGACAGCATAGCAGTTATAAAATGTGCAACACAGCTAAGCAAACTGTGCACGTTGTCGCACACTTGCTAAATGTCTCTGAAAATCTTTTAAGTGTCCAGAGGGAGTAAAACCATCTTTCAGAGGCGAGAAGTAAAATCACTTGTTCAGTTAAACATTATGAACATTTTACACAGGAGACTTCATTTTTCCAGATGTCCAGTCCTCAAGCTGCTGTATCGCACACCCATTAGCAAATCCTATTAACTTGACCTTAAAATCAGAATCTGCCCATTTTTCTCACCTCCTGGCCACGTCGCTACTGTCACAACTGGGTTATTACAGCATCCTCCTACCCAATCTCTTGCTTCTGCCCTATAGTGTATTCTCAACCCAGTGACAAGAGCGATGTTAACATGGAAGCAAACCCTGTCCCTCCTCCAATCTGGGTCCAGCTCTTCCCTGACCTCTGCCTACCACTCACCCACTCAATCCCCACACTCCTGTGCTCCAACCAGGGCGTCTTTGCTGTTTCTTAGACATTCTCCTGCCTCAGGTCCTTTGCACATACTTTTATCTCTGCCTGGAATGTTCTTTTCCCAGAAAGTCCATGTTTTCCTCATTTCCCCACCTTCCTCTGTCAATGAAACCTTCCTAGATATCTCAACATGAAATTGTTCCCTCCTCTGGCATTTCTTACCCCTCTTCCTTTCCCTCATTTATTTGCATTAATATATTTGCTAGTTTA
The DNA here is from genome assembly GCF_000296735.1 of Chrysochloris asiatica. NCBI lineage: Eukaryota > Metazoa > Chordata > Mammalia > Afrosoricida > Chrysochloridae > Chrysochloris > Chrysochloris asiatica. The sequence continues at coordinate 162,294 of NW_006408544.1, read as the reverse complement.
TTTATTTGTTTCCCCTCCAGAGGGCAGAGATTGCATTTTGTTCATTGCTGTAGCTCCAGTGCCTAGAATTATGCCTAACACATATACAATGCTTGAGACTGTGTCTGAGATGAAAGAATCAGGATTGATTCAGACCATGAGGGAGGAGGCAGAGGGCTGGACCCAGTGGCTCTTAGAACCTGAGAGCCGGATTGAGTCCTCAGGGTCAGAACAAGGTCATGGGATTGGGCTGAACCAGGCTGGGCAGAAGCAACCCATTGGTCTGAAGTCAATCAAGGCAAACTCAGAGGCCTTTAGTTATGGAGTGAGTGCCTGGTATTAAGAGGCAAAGGTATTGGCTTGCTGACCATTCTGCCCTGCAAATGTTAAAGGTAAAAATGAAACAGATGATGCCCAACGGTCAGGCTTGTGGCTGCCACCACCCAGGCCAGTGCCCACTCCAAGCAGAGCCCTGTGTTCTAGAGTTGGGAGAGGATGGGTCCTGGACTCTCAGCTCTGGGTAGGGCCTGCTCACCTCCCTCCCCCTTCCTGAGATCAGTGTCCTCATCTCGGTTATTTCTCAAGTTTCTCCCTGGAAGTGCAGCTCTATCCAATTCCCGTCACATGAGTCCAGGCTGGATTTTGCCTCCGAATCCTGTTGCCCCATTGCTTTTAAGGAACATGATATGGACGTCAGGAAAAAAGTGGAAGTTAGGAAGGGGTGCAGAAGGGAGGGTGGCATATGCAATGTCTTAGACCTGGAGATTGGACTGCTAGCCTCAGGGTCAGCAGTTCGAAACTACCAGCTGTTCTGCATGAGAAAGATGAGGCTTCCTGCTTCCATAAAGATTTACAGCCTCAGAAACCCTGTACAGGGTTGCTATGGGTCGGAACCAACTGCATGGCACATAAAAACAACAACAAAAGACCAGGAGATGGACTCCTGAGGTGGCGCTGTAGGATCAGCACTGGGCTGTGAACCACAAGTTCAAACCT
>NW_006408544.1:130825-160712 GCF_000296735.1 Chrysochloris asiatica | reverse complement strand
GGAGAAAGATGAGGCTTTCTACTCCCGTAAAGATTTACACCCTCGGAAACCCTATACAGGGTCGCTATGGGTCGGAACTGACTTGAAGGCACTTAACAACAACAACAACAATATGAGCCTGGCAGTACACATTTGGAAGTGGTCAGCGTATAACTCCCATGGACACTGAGTCAATTCCGTCTCATGGTGACCCTGTAGGACAGAGTAGAACTGCGCTGTAGCATTTCCAAGGCTGTTGATCTTTACAGAAATTCACTGCTGCATCTTTCTCCCATGGAATTGCTGGTAGGTTCAATGCATGACCTTTCAGTTAGCCACTGAGCTCTTAACCACTGCCCCACAAAGCATCTTGTCAATGTATAGATGCTCTTATGGCTAAGTGACTGGGAGGAGTCATCTAGGGAGATGGAGAAGAGAGAAAAGAAAAGGGGTACCCAGATCTGAGCCCTGAGACATACCCAACTGATAAAGAGTTTGAAAAGGAGTAGGAGGAAACCCAGCAAAGTGTGAACTCTAGAAGCCAAAAGCAGAAAGTGTTCAAGAAGAAGGGAACTGTGTTGAGTGATGCTCAGAGGCCCAAGAAGTGAGAATTATTCCTTCATGAAGATTATCCTCAAAATAAAAATATGTCATGAGATAGTCTAGTTAGGCTGACTCTGTGCTGATCTAGCACCTTCCTTCTGAGTACTCAAAGGATTTCTCAGGGACTACATCCTCCAGGCATCAGAAAAGCCCATTACATCATTCTGAAACTCAAGACATGGACAGTGGAAAAAAGAGACCATGCAAAGGGAAATGGAAAAGAAAAAAAAAACACATATTGATCATCAGGCAGACTGAGTGTCTAGAGAGCGCTGGGGCCAGAACCCTCTGGAGTCCTGAGGACAGGGAGGAAAGACCTGATTGCAGCCTATTAAAATTTAAAGGAGAATCCATTTTCACTGTGAGAGGCTACCTTAGGTACCCTGGTAAGATCTAGGGTAGCACACAGCTCTGCCTTCAATGGAAGTAAGTGTATGTGGACAGCGGGCTCAACACTCAGTGGCTCCCAAAGCCTGCAGCTTTTCAGGACACAGTATCTCTAGGTCTAGATGTCAGCTGCCTAAATCCTCAGGGTGGGAATCACTGGCTTCTCCCTATCTCGCCCTCTTGGAAAATACAGACTCAGAAAATGATGGCACACTTTCTCAGTTTTTATTTTTATCATTACCCATGCTCAGAGTTTAAAGAGTCAGGTCTTTCTACGAAGTTTGTTCTGAAAATCATCCACCCTTCTTCTTTACCTCATTCTTTCTCCATCCCAGAAGCAATAACTTTCATCTCTTTGAGCTGATTATCTTATCATTTATCTCCATATTGCTAAATAAAATATTGGGATTGCTACTTCTTGGTTTTTCAGCTTTGTTGTTGTTGTTAGTTGTTATCAAATCGATCTCATATGTTACATAGTAGAACCACTCCACGGGGTTTTCTGGGCTTTAATCTTTGTGGATGCTGTTTCTTAGGGCTTTCTTCTGTAGAGTCACTGGGTGGGTTACACATGCAAACCATTTGTACAACCTAGGGACCTTTCTCAGCTTTGTTGTTAGCAGAGGCGAGTGTCGGGGATGGCAGGTGCCCTGAGCAACACTTGAGGAATGGAGTTCCAGTGAGTTGTTGATGTTTGACATCGCAGTTTCCATCACTAGCTATGAGAGATCATCCAGCAGCTTAAAATTGATTGTCATGGGTACTATTTTCCATAGCTATCCCTTTGGTTGTTAGCTGCCATGTAGTCTGCCCCAACTCAGGGTGACCCTATCATTGTGAGACAGTAGAACTGCTCACAGAATTTTCTTGTCTGTAACCTTTATGGACACTCCTGGTGTGGCACTGAAGGATTAGCACTGGACTGTGACTCACAAGGTCAGTGCTTCAAATCCACCAGCTACTCTTGGAAAACCTTACAGAATTGCTATGAATCAGAATTGACTCAATGGCACTTAACAACAGCAACAACAATCCTTATGGAATCTTGGTGTAGCACTCACTGTAGGATAAACACAGGACTACTAACCCTAAGCTCAGTGGTTCAAACCCACCAGCCACTCCTTGGAAACCCTATACAGGGTCACTATGAGTCAGAACCGACTCGACATAACAACAACAGTTGAGTCACAGGTGTCTCCACCTTCCATACCACCCCCTCTACCCTCCAGACACTCAACAGAGTTATCATACATGAAGCACAACAGTCATGTGACCAAGTATGGTTACTTCTTTCCTGTGAAATTTCTCTGTTTTGCCCTAGATAATAGTTGTGTAGCTGGGTCATTTTTGTTACTGTTGTTTGGTTTTTAACAGACAATTTATTTTCTCACAGTTTAGGAGGCTTAAAGTCTGAATTCAGGGTGTCTGCACTAGGAGAAGTCTTCCTCTCTTTATTGGCTCTTGAGGAAGTGCCTTGTCTCTTCTGAACTTCTGTTCTTGGGCCTGACATGTGGCTTGGCATGTGGTGTACAGGGGCCCCTCTCTTATTCTCTAATCTACTCTTTTTTTCTTTTTTTTTTAACTTTTTGTGTGTGAAATGAGTGAAGGTTTTCAGACAAGGTCATCAGTTTTACATTCAACAAATCATACACTTAGTTTCATCCTAATGATTGCAATCCCCTCCATGCAACAACAGTTATCCCACTTCCTCCCTGTGGTTCCTACTTCCATTCCACCCTCCTTCCCATCCCTTCTCAACTTTGTCCTTAAGTAAACATTCTCCTTTTGATTTTGAATGATAGACCATTCCATGGTGAGAATGTATTACCTAGCATTATTGTTCCCCTGTATATGTATCTACTGCCTGGCTAAAAATTGGGTCATGAAGGTTGAGTTCCTTTCCAGACCTGTAGGGTGGTCAAGGGCCAGAATCTCAGGTTCCTTCAGTCTCTTTCTGACCAGTATAACTGGTCTTTTGTTTTTTGATATACTTCTGAGTTTTGTTCCACAGTTTCTCCCACTTTATCTGGGACCTTCTAATGTGATCCCTTTCAGAAGAGTTTATAGTGGTAGCCGGGTACCACCTAGTTCTTTTGATCTCAGCACCATGGAGACTGAGGATCACATGTTCCATTAGTCCATTGGAATAATTGATTCCAAGCATCATCATTTCTCACCAATCTTCTTCTCCTCCACACATGGAGAGATGCACTATTAGATCCCAGATGCTGCTTATCAAAGTAGGATGCAGAGCATTGTCTTTGTGGACTATATTGTGCCAACTGACCATGCTATCCTCTGCCACTATAGTCCTCAGCCCTCAGGCCCAGCAACTCATTGCCTTAGAGTTTGTTAATGTTGAGGAAGTGTTCATCATTTTGCCCCCTGTATACTTCACCACATTCAAAGTTGTGTTTTTAGCAAAGGTAAATACCCATGTACAAATATCCTTTCAAACCCATATATATTTGTGGGTGTACTCCTACTGTTCCTCCCATACCCATTCAGTCTATGTATCTGTCCATGTATCTACCTGCAGCACACTGTTGTTCCAAGGTTGTGTTTACCTCTGTCCCCTTTAGCCCTTGCATACCTTGCATGTCTTCATCATTCTTCTGCCAACCTCCTTCTTGTATATTGCCCTCCCCATCACCTGAGTTAACATGTGTCTACCCTTTAGCCAGTGAATTACTCTCCTCTCTTTCCTCCCACTCCTGGTCACCATCAAAGAATTGTTCTTTCAAAATGAAAACCTTTCCTTCAGTTTTTACAATAGTGGTCTCATACAATATTTGTCCTTGGTGATTAATTAATTTCAATCCACATGGCCTCCAGGTTAATTCATGTTATAAGGTGCCTGGATGGGTTATTTATTTATTCATCCATCTATTTATTTTTGTTAAATTTTCTAAATTTTTGTTGCTAATTCAACCCCCAAATCCTCACCTTACCAAAATCTCCCCTCAAAGATATGTTCAGATGCATCAGTAATTGGTAAATTCCACCTTACTGAGGCAGCCAGTTCTGTAACCTCCTGGTCCACTCCAGGTTGAACTGGTTGTCCTTTCCCCAGTCTCTGGCCTGCTGTACAGCTGCCTGCCTGTGGTCACTCTTCACCCCATTCCTGGAGAGTCTCTTTGGATCTCCTGTTTCTGAAACCGTACGTCTTCCTTTCTGTTGATTTATGTCTTCATTTTCATATATAGAGTACATCCTTCAGTAATCTCTTCAGAAAGGGTCCATGAGAGGTAAATATGTTTACACTGCATATCTGAAAATGTTGAAAATATCTTTATGCTGCCTTCAAAATGAACTGAAGTGTAGATTTCTGAGTTGGAAATCATTTTCCTTCCAAGTTTTGAAGATATTACTTCATTGGCTTCTACATGGCCCCTTGCTTCAGGGCAACCTCGGCCTTATTTCCATCTGGGGAACCACTTCAAAGGCCAGTGCTGCCTTCTCCTCCTCTGGGAAGCTGTCTTGGTCTTTGTGTACCCCACCCACCAAAGTCAACCCTGCCCACTGCTCTGCCGCTCCATCTCAGGCACTCTGTCTTCACACTTCACTGCGGTTCTCAGTTTGCCAACTTGCTTCCTTGCAGGCTGTCAGTCTTTGAAGGTGTCAGTCCCCAACACCTGGTACAGGACACAGGGGCCACAACTGGCTTACTTGCTTATTCATCCAGCAGTCGTTAGGTGTGCTAACAGGGGACAAAACAGATGGTACGGTTTGCCTTTATGGAGCCTAAGTTGCAATGGGGTTATATAGGAAGTAAACAAAATAGAGAAGGAAATCTATTTACAGTGAAATCTCTGAGAGCCAGAACTCAATGGGACTGCCTGATTCCAGGTCTTGCAAGTTTTCCTCCTTTGACAGAGTGCAGTCTTACCACCTTTCTATCGCTTGCATTAGTGGGAAATAGTGATGTTTTCCTCCTCTGACAGGTTTCTACCTTACATAGGTTCCAGCTTTCAATATGTTTGGTGATAAATGCTCAGGAAAAAGTAAGACAGGAGAGGGATAATGAGTTTGGAGATAGGTATTGCAATTAAGACAAGGAAGACCTCCCTGAGGAGGCGACCTTTGTGTGAAGACTCCAACAAGGCGCAGTAGTCAGCCATGTGCATGTCTCAGGGTGAGCGTCCCAGGCGCACGGTGAATGCGTAGCACTGAGGCAGGGGCCAGCATGGCATGGTGAAGGGGAGTCAGGGGACCAGTGTGACTGGAGCAGTGGGCTAGGGGGAGCATGGCTAGGGCAGGGTGTGGGTGTGGGTCCCGCAGAGCCTGCTGAGATTTCACGAGGTCTTAGGCTTATACTTTGATGGAAACAGGAGCCCTTGGAGGGTTTTGAACAATACAGAGGTAGGTCTGTACTGCATTTTATAAAGAGCATCTGACTGCCAGGTTAGAGAGACTATGCTGACAGGGACAATGGTGGACACCATCAGGAGGTTGGGATCACAATCCAGGGAAATGTGGTAGCTGAGTACAGAGGAGTCACGGTGGGTGTGGTGAAAAAGAGTCAGTTTGTGAATCATTTTTGAAAGAGAGCTGATGGGATGCTGCAGAAGAGGGTGCAGGAGAAGGCAGCATCGTGTTTCTGCATCAGGGGTCTCCTGACATTCCATCCTTGTCCTCCTGGTCCAACAACAGTAACCCACTTGCTTCCAGACCTGATCACCCATTACACAGCCTCTCTTGGGCTCATCAGTGATTGACAAGACATCTCCTCATATCCCTGAGGCCTCCAGTTCCCATGATCCCTGCCTACCCTCCCCACCCTCTCCCAGTCTCCCAGCCCAGATCTCTGGCTCCACCGCCTGAGCACCCCTAGGTTCTCAGCAGCCAGCCCTGCAGAACCTACCTGCTTGACTGGAGCTGATCTCTGCCCATTATCTGCCAGTTCAGGCTTCCAGCTCACCTGCCTCTCCCTTGTTATCAGAGGCAGCAAGTAGTGACATCCCAGGGAGCTTTGAGGTCTGGCAATTCCAATCCTGTCTCTGGTGTGACAGCTTAAGTTTTCTGGGCCTCAGGCTTTTCATCTGCACAATAATACCTACCTCTCAGGGCTGTTGAGAGACTAAAGCCCAGAGCACGAGGTCAGATACCCAGTGGATGCCCTGTCCATGGTCCCTACAGCACTACCTGAGCCTTTATGTCACATACAGACGTACACGGGAACACACATCAAACTCAGGAAATCATTGCATCCTGCCAGGAATTCATCCCATGTTTCCATTTCTTCTTGGACTTTTTGGCATTTGGCTTCTGTCTACCATGACTGGGTAATAGCAGGTATGTGATGGGACCTGCTTCTTCATGTTTGTAGCCCTCTGGGTAAGAGCCCTCAAAGATTGTGATCAAATCTCCAAGGAATTGTTAAGCAATGCACAGGCAAAGATTTATTTCAGTTGTCATGTTTTAATATGTGGAACCTGTGATTGCACAACTGTGAATACTTAGGATGGAGCTGAAGTGGGTGAGGCGGGGTCTGCCTCCAGAGTCATCAACCTCATGCTGATCCCAGGATCCACAAGGGCATGGTCAGGCAGGTCTGCAGGTACCTCTGACCACCAGTCCCATCCACCACTTCTGTGCAGGGAGAGTTCCATATGCATTTCCCAAGATGTGGCATTGAGCTGAGGTCTGAGGATGAGTGATAGTTGGCAAAGGTATGGAGAGGGGTCAGAGGGAGGGTCGTTCCAGATGGAAGAAGCAGCCAGGGCCTGAGAAATGGAGTGATGGGGAGGCTGGAGCTGGGAAGAAAGTGAGCAGGCTAGTGTGTGTGTGGGGGGGAGGGGCAGCCCAAGAGGAGGGGGAGAGGTAAGTAGGCCAGGGAAGGGTCTGTGAGTCTGTCATCTGCTGTCATCATGTCCCAGGTATCAGTGGGGCAGGAGGAAAGGACTTCTGTCTCTTCCCCATCATATCCCTCATCTCAGTTTCACAAAGAGGGAGAGGAATGAATAAATGATTAAGTGAAAATCATAAATTGTCAATACTACATGCATTTTTTAACTCCACAAAACTTGGTACTGCTATAACTTCACCAAATCGCTGGTCCTAAAATCTGGCTCTCCAAGAACCTTCACTGGCTCCCCAGTTCTTTTCAAAGCACCCCATGGGTGATCAGGACCCAGTTCACCCCTTCAGGCTCTTTTCTGGCAGCAAGATTGTTCTCTCTGTTCCTCCCATGTTTCTGCCTCTGCCTTTGCACATGCTGATCTCTCCACCTTCACCTTCAAATACCCAGTCAGGCTGTCCTCAAAGCCCAGGTCAGACACCATCCACAGATCCTACCTGACTTGCCTTCTAGATGTCTACTCACCTTCTAGGCCTCTTGTCCCCCCTTTTAAAAAAAAATGCCATTGAGTTGACTCTAACTCATGGAGACACCATACTTGTCAGAGTAGAACTGTATTCAATGTACAGTTTTCAATGACTGATCTTTCCGAAATAGATCGCCAGGACTTTCTTCTGAGGTACTTCTAAGTGGACTTAAACCTCCAACCTTTCAGTTAGCAACTGAGCACTTTAACTGTTTGCACCACTCAGAGACTCTTCCAAACCCCAGGGGCTCATTATTATACCTTAACATTTATCATTTCCTGTTTGGGTTTGGAACCAAATGGCCAGGTAAACACATAGGTGGTTTAAAATGGGCATTTTTATAAGACTAAAATTTTCAACAGTGGACCTGGTCCGAGTGATTTTTGGTGTGACATGGTGCCACTTATTAGCTGTGTGTCTTGAGACAAGTCGCTGTGCCTCTCTGATTTCAGTTCTCCATCTGTAGACTCGGGATAAATATCTCTACCTCCCAGGGTTATTGTGAACATTCTGGAAGCTAACAGATGCTTCAGTGTCTGTCACCACTCTCCACAGACAGTAGATCTGCAGTGAACTTAGCAGGGTCTGCTCTGATTCAGCTGCTCAGTGAATCTATGTTTCATCCGCCCTTGATTCTGGCCACAGGGTCGCCTTCTTGGCGATGATTGCTCTAAAAGGCACTCCACATGCTTTAAATAGCATTAGTAAGTGACACTTCAGCCAGCTGGTCAGCACTGTTGGAGAGTTGCCCACGGGCTTTCTGGGGACACTGTGTTGACTCAGTTCTTTACTGGGCACCAGGCCGGGTTTGGGAACGTGTGTGTGGAGCAGCTTGGTCAGTTGCAGCAAAGTCTTGCCCAGTCACATCAGCCCCCATTAAGAGCCAGGAGTTTCAGGCTTAAGTCCTGGCTCTACTGGTAATGGCCCCGTGGCTTTGGGCCAGCCACTCAGCCTCCTGAACTGCCTCCTCCTTGTTGACCTCGTGGCTTCAGAGGGTAAGCACAGATCTACCAATGCCTGGGGCTTTGTCACTTAAAAACCTCTATTTTGATCTGTGTCTTCTAGTACTGTAGCCAGATCGCTTGGGAGCAGCTTCTCCTCTGTCTCTAGAACCCTTATCCATCAGCTCTCAGCCTCCTGGGATGAGTACTTTTTGTGTTCCTATGCCATGAATTGCCCCTTGTCATCCCTAAAGGGAGTCTGATTCTAGTACAGGGATTGGTAGAGGGACACAGTTCAGCTCTTGACTCTTTTGAAGGGGGCTTCAGCCCATCCTGCCTCTTCCCCACAAGCAAGAAGGACCTCGGGCAACTCACTTAATCTCTGGTGACCACATGACTAAAGTACTGCGTGTGGTCCCTGGACTGAGTTCTGTCTGCCCAGCAGTTGCCTGTTCCTGCCCACCCTTCATTCCATCTGTAATAACTGTAGCCATTGTTCGTGAGGGCTTGCTGTGCTCCAGATAGAGACTTAGCACTTCACAGATTTAATTTCTAATCCTCAGCCTGCCCTGCTAAGTAGGAGATGTGTGTGTGTGTTTGCCTATTCTGCAGATGAGATGGTTGAGGCCCAGAGAGGTGAAAGAACTTGCTCACTGTTGTTCAGGGAGGGAGAAACAGAACTAGGTCTCGAACTTGGCCACATTTGACTACAAATGTGTGTCGTTTCCACCACACCACACTGCCACTAACTGCTTCCTCTAACTCCCAGATAGCCACCTACATGGCAAGCCCCTGATGGGACCCTGCCCTCACCCCTCTGTGTGCCCAGGGCCAGGTGTGGGCCCCAGTGTGTGATTGTGGCTGACATGATGGTGGTGGTGCTTCCCTCTTTTTCGCTGACCCTCCACTTTACCGAGCATGATGTCCTTCTGCAGGGACTGGTCCCTCCTGGTTATATATCTGTTGTAGCAGTGGGCAAGTCCCAAGTCCCTTAGTCAGATATCAGATAGGGGGAAGGGGGGATTTACAGCAGGGAGATGTCCGCTGTCCTTTTTCCATGCTCTGAAGAACATTCCTGACATCAGCAACATCATCTCCAGCCATGACAGCCAGAAGGATGCTAATCCAGAGAGGAGGAGGAGGGATCAGTGTCCTTCTGTTGCTTTCTGGCTGTGTGACCTCAAGCAAGTTACCTAACCTCTCTGAGCCTCTGTGTTCTCACCTGGAAAAGAAAAATGTCATACCCATCTCCGTGATCTTTTGTTGTGGTGGTTGTTAGGTGCCATAAAGTCAGTTTTGACTCACAGTGACCCTATGTACAAAAGAATAAAACACAGTGCAGTTCTGAGCCAGTGATTTGTAGGAAGGAATAAAACGAGGTCCTGGGAGTAGAAGGATGCTTTGTATGTGTTAACGGTGTTCAGTTTGCACTGTTGTCCCCACTGCTGTTACATATCCAGGTCCGGCTACAGGTGGGCACCAGGGTGACAGAGGTGTGGGGCGAGTTCCCACAAATGACCACCTCAGCACAGCGGTATTTGGGATCTTGAGGGAAGAAGCATCATGTCAGACAGGTGGAGGATGGGGTTAGAGACACTTCTGAGAGAAGCCAGCTTAGCTCAGCCTTGAGAAATAGATCAGAGAATGACATTCATTGCAGAGGCAGCAGTACGTGCTCAGCCTTGACACCAGCAATAACCTGGTGGTGGCTGTGTGCCGTGGAGTCGGTTCCGACTCATAGCGACCCTGTACGGGGTTTCCAAGGCTGTAAATCTTTATAGGAGCAGAACGCCTCATCTTTCTTCCACAGAACAGCTGGTAGTTTCGAACTGCTGACCTTGCAGTTGGCAGCCCGATTTATAACCAGCAATAACCTGGTAGGAGAAAAAAATTAAGTGAGTGAGAATTCAGGCAGCCTTGAGCTTCAGTTCTGGGTCTGCTTCCGAACCAGGGCTTTGTAACGCTCTGAGAGATCCTGTACACATCACTTGACCCACCTTTGCCAAGTTTCCTTATGTGCAAAATAAAGATCATGGGACGCAATACAACTCCGTGATAGCTACAAAAGACCCATTTTGCAGGTGGAGGAATTAAGGACTTAGAAAGTAAAGGTAAAGGGACTTGTATAAGGTCCTTGTTATTGTTAAGTGCCACTGAGTCAGTTCCAACTCATAGCAACCCTATATAAGGTTTCTGAGGGGTGGCTGCTGGGTTTGAATTGCCAACCTTGCTTCTCCTACAGTACCACACAAGGCCCTCCAGCTAGTCAATCCCAGGGGAAGGCCTGGGCTCCTTGGCCAAGGTCTTTGTCTCTATCATCTGAGGACACCCTGGCACCAGCTGGCCTTCCTGTCTTCCGGGACTAATACTTATCCTGAGTCTGGCATTTTATCCATCTGAAACATGAAATAATCTCACCCAGGGACCCAGTGTCCCCTAGAAGACTGGCCTTGGGAAACAGGGTATGAGCTAGTCGTGCTCTGGACTTAGAGGAAGCCTGCAGTGGGGTGATGTTCCAAAAGGGAGCACCGAAGGGCAACTCCCAGCATCTCTCCTGCAGGCCCACCATGGACACACTCTCCCTATAGAACTTCCATAGACATCCCAGTTGCATGGAATTGTGGAACATTTTAAGAATGTTAGAGATCTTCTGGTTTGGTAGTTTTCAAACTGGGGGCAAGAAAACCTTCAGAAAAATCTCACTTGGCACTCTAATATGGTTAAGAATAAATACATGTGTGGTGGCTTCAGAAGAGCCTCAGTGAGACATTGGGACCCTCTCCACTGGGACCCCTACTCCTCCTCATCCATGATTGACAGGATTAAAAGTAATCAAATACAAATGATGAGAGATTCCCGAAACAGCTGAATGGTCAGTGTCATATTCTGGATTCTCTAAAGAAGCAAAACCAGGGAAGGTTATATATGTATATATAAAGGGAGATTTATATTAAGGAAATGGCTCACACAGTTGTGTTATTGTTGTTGTTAGGTGCCGTCGAGTCCGTTCTGACTCATAGAGACCTTATGTACAACAGAACGAAACACCGCCCAGTCCTGCGCCAACCTCACAATTGCTGCTATGCTTGAGCCCATTGCTGCTGCCACTGTGCCAATCCATCTCGCTGGAGGTCTCCTTCTTTTTCGCTGACCCTCCACTTTACCGAGCATGATGTCCTTCTGCAGGGACTGGTCCCTCCTGGTTATATATCTGTTGTAGCAGTGGGCAAGTCCCAAGTCCCTTGGTCAGATATCAGGATGGAGTCTTCTGTCTCATGTAGCTGCATGGCTGATGAACCAAGATCTGACAGGTCAGACAGCAGGCAGGCAGGTTGGGCAGGTAAGCAGGCTGATGATGACTCCCAGGGTCAGCAGGCAGTAGGGCAGGCCACTGGATCAAGTCCAAACAACCGGAGATCATATGATGAGTGAGATGCAGAATGCAGTAGAAAGTAAAGCAAGCTTTGCCTGAATGCCCAATTTATTGGAAGCCAGCCACGTGTCACACTCCTGAGGAAACTTCCTTTCAATTGATTGGCTGTTCGTAGCAGATCTCATTACTGGGAATGACTACGTCTAAACAGCCAAAACACTGAAAATACTGGCCCAGTCAAGTTGGCACAAAACCTTAGCTTAGCTATCACAGTCAGTCTCTTCATTGTCTGTCCAGTGTAGAAAATGGCTGGACAATTGTGTTGAATCCAGTAGCCACAAGGCAAAGTCATCAGTAGCAGCACCATCAAATCGGAGACCTTCCCTTTCATCTTGAACTTAAAGGTGACAGAGAGCTCCGATTAACAGGGTATTGCTTCACACTCCGAGAAAAGATAAAGATGGCCCTTATGTGGCTGTGTTGGAAACTTTGAGGCTCACAGTACCAGGATGAGTGCTTGTTACTGGAGCTAACAAAAGCCAAGTTAGCAGCCCCAAGAGAGGACAACTGTGACGGTGCCTGAAGAGAACAGAGTGAGACACAGACCGGACAGGATGTTGGGTCATGATCTGAGGTGCAGCACCCATTCAGTGGGAAACTTCTTCAAAGAGGTCAGTAAGCCTCTCTTCGCTCCCTTCCTTTATGTTTTCATTTCTGACAAGATTTCATAGCCACGACAGGGACTGAGCTACATCCTTCAAACCTGAGCTGGCTTCACCCCAGGCCCAGAGCTGACTTGATGGTTCTTGGTTGTCTGTACTTGGACATTCAAAACTCACTCCATAGCGTCTCCACATATCATCCCAAATTCTCTGCCATGAAAGTGTATCCTGTTCTTAGAGTTTATGTTGGGCGTCAGACCCTTAAGCTATTGCTGCCTTCCTGGAAGCTGGTACTGAGAGCGGATGTCTCCTTTGTTGTTGCTGGTAGGTGCTATTGAGTCAATTTCGACTCACAGAAACCATACACACAACAGAACGAAATGCTATCCAGTCCTACACCATCCTCCAATTGTTATAATGCTTGAGACCATTGCGGCTGCCACTGGGCCAATCCATCTCATTTAGGGTCTTCCTCTTTTTCACTGATCCTCCACTTTGCTAAGCATGATGTCCTTCTCCAGGGATTGGTCCCAGATTATGAGAGATGAAGTCTTGCCATCTTGGCTTCTAAGAATCACCCTGGCTATCCTCCTTCCAACATGTTTGTTCTTCTGGCAGTCCATGGTACTTTCAATATTCTTCTCCAACACCACAACTCAAATGCCTCAATTCTTCTATGGTCTTCCTTATTCACTGTCCAACTGCATGTCTCCTATTATGGGAAAAAAAACCATGACAATAGTAAAATTAAGGAAAAAGCACAAATGCCTGTAAAATAGGCAATGGCTGTGTCAGGTAGTGGGAGTTACCCTGAAAATGTAAAGGAAGGTGTCCTGCACCTGCTCTCTCCCCTCCTGCCCTTCTTTGTGCCATATTTCTTGCTGCCCTCACTTTTGTCCTGCTTTGGGTTCTGCACAGTTAGGATACCGTCTCCCTGGTCCCAGTCCCCCGTACACACCATCCTCCACACTGCACCTGGAGAGAGCTCACAAAACCAGGTCTAACCAGGTCAGACCTGCTCATCCACAAGACCCAGATGACAAGACATTTCGTCTACAAAAACCATCTAAGTCTCAACCCAGTGATTCTTCTCTGAACATCCAGGGCACATTGGGCATTGTCTGTGTTTGGGTTTCTAACTCTTCTTTTACGGTCTTTTAAATACCTGTTATTCATACCCACCATCAAGGTCAGGGTCTGGTTTGATTTGACTGTATGTTGCTGGCCCTGTCCCAGCGTCTGGCTCAGCCCAGCACTTAGTATGTAGTGTTGAGTAAATTACGCAGTGTAGTGCTCACAGTTCACATTGCAGCTTCAAAAAGAGACACTTCAGGTGGGACCCGTGCCTGTGCTGCGTTATCTATGTTACCTTTGTTACCTCGTTACCTACAGTGCTGTGGTAAAGGGAGAATCTGGATGTACCTAGAACACAGGGTGAACTTCCCCAGTAACCCACAGCTCCACTCTCAGCAGTTCATTTTCCCCAAGGAGTAGGTTTCCTACTTTTTGGCAGCTCCGTATTTTTAGCTGATATACAGCTCAGTGGGCTGTGCTGCTTGACACTTGGTCCTCTTCCTATTTGAAGTTCCCCCAAGAGAGCAGCGTGTCACTGTGGCCAAGCCAGCAGATCTCTATGTCTGGACCTCCCAGGACAACGTGACCACTGGGAACTGACCTTCAGTCTGGATTCACAGGATACGGGTTGCCTAGCAGTGGGCTTTCTAACCACATCTTCCTCCTGCTTTTGCATAACTAAACCTCTGTTGACGTTCCCTAGGGGGAAAACGTTCTTGACAACAATATCATAATGAAATTAGAAATTTGGTGTTTAGCAAACCTTTGAAATATCTTAAGTTGGAGGAGCCACAAGAATTTGGTGATAAAATATGAATTCATGTATTATTTATGTTAATTAAGGATCCATGGTAGATTACAGCTGGGCTGCTAACCACAAGGTTAGTAGTTCAAATCTACCAGTCGCTCCATGGGAGAAAGATGTGCTTTCTACTCCCATAAAAATTTACAGCCTCAGGATCCCTATACAGGGTCGCTGAGACGACACCGACTTGGTGGCACACAACAACAATGCTAATTAAGGTCCTGAAGTGACACAAACTGTGCTCCACAACAAGGCTAAGCACTCGATCTCAAGGTCAGTTTAAACTTAAAAATCAGTGGTTCAAACCCACCAACTGCTTCTTTGGGAACCCTATACAGAGTTGCTATGAGTCGAAACCGATTCAGTGGCACTTAACAACAGCTAAAGATTGGAGGATCAAACCCATCCAGCAGAACTACTAAATAAAATGCCTGGTAAACTGCTGCAGTTAAGATGACATAATTTTTTTTTTTTTTTTAATTTAAAAAACCTAAATAAAGCCGTTTTCCTCAGTAGCAGTAGCATATGGGGTCACGATGAGTCACATTTGACTCAGCGGCAACCAACAACATTTGATTGATTGATTTCCAAATATTGACAATAATAGAAGAAACTCAATCATATAAATGCAGAATGCCTTTGAAGAATCTCCGATTTAAAAGGTAACGTGGAGGTTGGAGAGTGTCTTCCCCATTTAAGAGGCAAAAATACAGCTATGGAGAGAAAAGTCATGGGTCTGAACATCAGACAGTATCCCCCTTCACCCCCAGCTGCACGACTTTAGGGAAATTACTTTGGGCAGAATTTAACTCCAGGCTGGATTCATCTCTCCTGTATTTTATTTGATTTACACCATTTCTTTCTTTTTAAATTGTCAAATGCTTTATTATTTTGTTTGCTTTTATTATAATTTGGGTGAAATTTTAAAGAGCAAATTAATTTTCCATTAAAAATATGTATACACATTTTGTCTCATGACGTTGGTTACAATTCCCTTTCTACTTTCTCCTGGGTACTCCATTGCATTCATCCTTTCCTGCCCCTTCTTACCTTCTCAGCTTTGTTTGGGGGCAAATGCTGCCCTTTTGTTCTTAGATGGTTGATTGTACTGTGGAATCAGTTCCTCTCTGTTGTTATTAGTCCCTTGACTGGTCTGAAAGTTGATCCCAGGAGTCGGGTATGTTTAGTTCCAGACCTGACATATATCTAAGGGACAGTCTCTGGACTTAACACTTGTCTCCACCAGGTCAGTAATTCTGATCTTTTTAATTATTTTGATTGTTTTTCTCTCCTTTCCTGTCCAGAACCTTCTGTTATGTTCCTGATCAGAGTGGTTGGTGGTGGTAAGAGGGCACCATCTAGTTCTTCTGGTCTCAGGGTAGTAATGCTTCATGTGACCCATTAGTCCTTTGTTCTAATTGCTTATTTGAATCTTCATTTTTCTTCACTCTTCTTTGTTCAGGAGTAGGAGAGACTAATGGTGGTATCTTAAATGGTTGCTTACAAGCTTCTAAGATCCCAGACGCTACTCACCAAGGCTGGCTGTAGAACATTGTCTTTGTGGACGATGTTACAACATTTGACCTAGATGTTCCCCAAAACTGTGGTCTTAAGTCCCCAAGTTCATAGACTCATTCCCCCAAGGTATTTGGTTAAGGCTACAAAGTCTTCACAACTCTGCCCTCTGCATATTCTATCATCCCTTTGGCTATATTTACAGCACATGCAACTACAAAGGGACTTCAAAAAGTTTGTGGGAAAATGGTATTGAAAGAGCATTGAATTTTTCCATGAACTTTTTGAAGCCCCCACATACATACATAGCAATAGTCTCTGCTAAACCCATACACTTGTGGAACTTTACACCACTTCTTAAAACAAGTTATATCACATCGTAAAACTGCAAAGCAGTTAAAAGCACATGAACTTTGTAGTCAGACAGCCTCGGTTCACTCAAACTTACTGGCTGTGTGACTCCATTTTCTCTCATGTAAACAGGGATGGAAGAGTCCAAAACTCATACACTGTTGTTCAGATTAAATGAAGTCATACATGTGGAGTGTTTTAAATAATGCTTGACACTTAGTAAACACAATGTAAGAGTTTGCTAATATGACGGCAAAGTTGTTTGAACTGCAAGATCTGTGGTTCTAGCTCACCAGCTGCTCCTTGGAAGCCCTATACAGGGTCACTATGGGTCGGAATTGACTTGAAGGCATTTCACAACAACAATATACTAGTTTTAAAAACTCTGGAGTCACCACTCCCCACCTCCTTACAACTCCTCTGCCTTGCCCAGTCGTGTTTTCCCAAGCCTCCATTTCTTCTTCTGTCCTTAGGAATAAATCTATCCACTGCACAATGTTGTTACAGAAGTAAGCAAGTTATTCCACATAAGGCACCTCTACCCCCATGCTGGATATAAATGGGCATGCAATAATCATTCTCTTCCTACCACAAGGTCCCCTAGTGTGTTCATCTAGTCTCTGCAATCGGTGGTAGTGATAGGGAACTCAGTACCTTACAGAGCAGGTTCATTGCTGAGACTTGGGCATATTCAGAATCCAGGAGCAACGATCTCCTCCTTCACCTTGTTAGAAATGCCACTTAATACCTACCAAGCCCTTTAGTCTGTTATCTTGAACAGAAGGAGGTCCCAGTTCCTTTAGGAGCTCTGTGTTCCTGTGTGCTTAGTGGCAACTGTGGGGTTTTAGGAAGACTCAGGAGTCACAGTGCAAATTGCAGGCTCAGAGTTCTGGGGAGAACCTAGTTAGGTCAGACTGTGTCATACCAGCCTCGCCACCTCTTCGCTGCCTTGTGTCTTTGGGCAAGTCACTTAATTTTTCAGTTTCCTTTGCTATTATTGTCACTGTTAGCATCCCTCAAGTCTGTCCCAACTCATGACAACCCCATGTACAATGAAACAAAACATTGCCATTCCTGCACCATTTCATAATCAGTTGAGAAGCAGACCATTTTAGTCTGGAAGCTCTACTGAAACCTCTTCAGCACTCTAGAAATGCACCAGCCCCCACCACTGACAGATCCCGGCAGCTGCACATGAGACGCCCTGGCCAGAACCAAGCCTGGGAATCAAGCACTAGTCTCCCACATGGAAGGCGACTACTACCTCGACTCATAGAAACCTTAACAGGACCGAGTCAAATTGCCCTGGAGAGTTTGCAAAGCTGTACATCTTTATAAAAGCCAACTACCTCATCTTTCTCCCTCAGAGTAGCTGATAGATTCCAACTGCCTACATTTCAGTTAAGGAGCTCTGGTAGTGTAGTGGTTACAAATCGGGCTGCGAACATTAAGGTCAGCAGTTCGAAACTCCCAGCTGTTCCGAAGGAGAAAGATGAGGCTTTCTGCTCCAGTAAAGAGTTACAGCCTCGGAAACCCTGTACAGGGTCACTATGAGTCGGATCCGACTCCACGGCACGTAACTAACCAACCAACCAACATTTCGGTTAGCAGCCCAGTGCTTAACCACAGCATGACCAGAGCTCCTTCCCTCACTACTAGGCTTCTCTGTTCACTGACAATAATAAGACCCGCCATAGCAACAGGTCCTTTGAGGATCCCTTTTCTTTTCCTTTGAGCCCATGAGTTCCAGAGCTTCAGGGCAAGGATTAAAACAGCCATGGAAGGAGCCTGGCTGCTCCACACCACTCCCTGCAGCAACACCGGCTCCTAAGGTCACAGGAGAGCTGCTTCCAGCATGCCCCTTGCTGTGTGACCTCAGCCTCAGGTCCTCAGGCCAGCTGAACTCGAGGTCACGCCAGAGAATCTACAGAAACAGCTCTTCTCTAATAACAAAACCCGCAGTCTGTCCCAGGCTGGATGACACCATGGGTTGTCAGGACAGCAGCTGACAGGCAGGCAGTAGAGCTTGGGGATGTCTTTCCCTGTCCTGGGAGCCAGGAACCCATCAGTGGTAGACTAAGCTGGCACCCCAAGGCAGACAGGATGTCCGTTTCTCCTCCTCAGTAAAGACTGGTGTTTGTGGGGGAGGAGGAGTCTAAATGAGGAGACTAAGGGGCCAGTGGTGTGGGAAACTGCGCCAGGCACCATGGGCCCCCACCACAGCTTCCTGGTTTCCTGCACTGGGGTTTCTCTATAGCTGTCAGCACCTGCTCAGTTCCACCCCAAAGTCTTTTGGGAAGGGCTGGGTGGAGAAAACTGTTTTTGCCTGCAGTGTTGCAGGCTCCTGAGAATCCTGGAGAAGGCACATGCTCATAGCACCTGGGTCAGCATCCTCTCAAAGTATTTGTGCCACACATCTGTTCAGGAACAGGGTGCTGAGGGGGTGACTGGATGGTTGATCACCACCATGTGTCTGAAACTCTTGGGGCCTTACTTCCTTTTTCAGTCAAGTGGAGAGAATGGGGGAAAGGGTGATTCCAGCTCACAGCAACCCTATGGAGGGTTTCTGAAACAGCCTCATCTTTCTTCGGGGCAACAGTTGGAGGGTTTAAAGTGCTAACCTTGTGGTTAGCAGCCCAATACATACCCCACGGCACCACCAGGGCTCCTTGGTGAATGTTCAGTGTGGGGAGAATATCATTAAAAACAAAATCTGCTCATAACCAAGGAAACCTCTCTACAAAATGTAAAAGAGAGAAGAATAAAGCTTTTATTATTGAATAAGCATTCAACTCAAATGGGATGCATCACAGGCAAGCCGCTAAAGGAACTACAAAAACAGACGGAATCTGACCCATTACATAGTCAGGCAGGGGCACCGTACTTCCTGCTTGTTCTCAAGATAAATCACTGGATCTCAACAAAGAGGAACCAACTGCAATATTTGTCCCTCATTTAAACACACACACACACAAGTTGCTGTCAAGTCGACTCTGATTCATGGTGAGCCCATGTGTTTCAGAAGAGAACTATGTTCCATAGGGTTTTCAATGGCTGACTTTTCTAAAGTAGATAGATCCTCTGGTCTTTTTCTTCTGTGGAGCTTCTGAGTGGACTCAAACTTTCAACCTTTTGGTTAGCAGCTGAGCATGTTAACCATTTGCACCATCAAAAGACTCCTCTTCACACAGGTCCTCCTAAATCTACCTCCTACCTGGGGTGGCTATTTGTGTTTGCTAATAAATGTCTCATTTCTCTCTGACATATAGTACTGATTTAGAACAGGCAATTAAGTTAAACTCCCATGGAGACAGAGAGACTGTGGCATTATCTGCCTTGATGTTTGCATTTCAAAAAGATGACTCCTGGTGTGGTGCTGTAGGATAAGCACTGATCCACAAGGTCGGTTTGAACTGCAAGGTCTGTGGTTCAAACTCACCAGCCGCTCCTCAGAAACCCTATACAGGGTTGCTATTAGTCAGAATTGACTCGATGGCACTTAACAACAACAAGGGCCAGTCGAAAGGTAATTCCTGGTTGTAACTGCCCAAAGTTATTTCACCTCTTAAGGATGTACCTTTCAAAGGGGCAGAGAAAAATTTACAGCATCAAGTGTTCTAAAGAAAAGGCTCTAAGAAGGAGAAGAGGAGTCTCCTTTTTCTGCAACAGGGAAAAATGAATGTTTCCTTGTGTGGTTTGTATTTACCTTTACGTCAGTTAGGGCTGTGCAGGGCTGGCACAGTGTTGGTTCAGTGATAGGTTTTCACCTTCCATCTCAGAAGACCCTGTTCAGTCCCCAGCCCGTGTACCTCTTAGGCAGCCACCACACATCTGTCAGTGAGCTGTTATGAAGCTGAACAAGTTCCCGTGGAGCTTCCAGACTAAAACGGACTAGGAAGAAAATCTGATGGTCTGCTTCCAGAAAACCTGTGGCTCACAACCATGTGATCCCCAACTGATCGTGGGAATGTGCTTCATTCATTCCACTGTGCATGTGATGGCCAGGAGCCAGGAGCTGACTCGATCACAGCTAACAACAATCCAGCACCCACAGCATCAGGGGTGCTCAGGAACTCAGTGGGAAGATCCAGGCTGAAAGAGTCTGATTGTCACATCCTGCTGTGAGGTCTGACTCGGGGCTCCCAACTGCAAGGAGAATGCAGACCCCCAGAATGAAAGTGTATTGTCAGTGGATATTGACTGAGCACTTGCTGGGTACCAGGCACTATGCCAGGCCCTGAGGATGCACCAGCAATGGAAGAGATGGAGTCTCTGCCCTCGTGGGAATATCAGGGACTATGCTTGTAATACACTGCAATGCACACAGCATGGCAAGCGTTGTGCACGAATAGGGAGACTGTGGGCCCAACGGAGGAGTGTAGGAAGGACTAGAGGAGCTGATTAGATGGCAGAGGGCGGTGTGTGGGATGGGAAAAGGTAGGACAGTTGGCAGGAACTTTGAGGCACAGGGAAGTCTGGTCCTGTTGGAGGGGAATATAGAGGGGCATGAGGGTTGATGCGACTTGGTTCAAGAAGAGCTGAAGAGGTAAACAGGCCAGATGGTGTCTTGAAAGGTATAGGGCTTTATTCTGAGAGCCTGGGAGGAGCATTGAATGGGGCTTCTGGACTGGGTGAAGGTGGCAACTCCAGATCTCTTTTTAGACTGCTTCTGTAGCTGCTTGGTGAAGGAAGAAGGGTGTGGTGTGGTAGGAGAGAGGGTGGTAACCTGGGGAGGAGGATGCGCATGGTTTGAATGTAGCATTGACTAGTTGTGATGAATTGAATATGGAGAGTGGGGAAAATGGACTCACGAAGATTCACACCCCGGTGCCTGGTGTGACTGACCCAAGGTCGTGGTGCCTGTTACGAAGATGAGGACCCAGGAGAGGCATTGTGGGGAGCATGGTGTGTGGCTCTAGGCACGTGGGTGTGAGGTGCCTGAAGACCACCAGTGGGGGTTGCTGAGTGGACAATTGGATGTACAGCAAAGAGACCAGAGCTGGGTAAGAGCACCATCCACGTCTTAGTTACAGAGGGGTGCTCACCTAGGGGAAGGTGGGAGGTGAGAAGATATGGGTTGGGATACTAGCACAGAAAGAGGGGCTGGGCAGGATGGGCTTCAGAGATAAGGAGATTGCCCTAGCCAGGCAAGTCCTTCTAGAAGGTGTCATGTGAACTGCTGATGAGAAAGAAAGGCACAATGCTCATTGGCTTGTGACCATGGCAGAAACATTCTTCAAAGAGGAAGACAGCAAGCAGAGAGGTGGACAGTTCTTTACAGAGTTTGTACTATGAAGAGAAGCAGAGAGAGCAGTCGCTGGAGCGGGACTGGGGCTGAGAGGCTTGTAGTTGGGTGGTTTGTGATAGGAAAGAACTGAGGTTGCATCTATGAGGAGAGAGAGGTGATAAGGCCCTTGGGAAGGTGCTAGGAGACGGTAGTCAATAGGTGAGGTCTCTGTGCAGCCAGGAGGGGCTGGATCTTAAACTCAGGTGGTAGAGTTGGCCTTGAGTTGCAAGAGGGTGCAGGCCACACTAAGGGACAGCTGCCACATGCCTATCTCTGAGCTGGGCTCTGTGAGAACCCTAAACTGCAAAAACCCAAGTCCCAGCCTTCAAGGATCAGAGAAGTCATAGTTCATGGTCATTCAATGAGGAGACTGCTCTCTTCAAACTCCTGGAGCCCTTCAGTGGCCAGCTTCCTCAAGACCTCCGTGACACTGGACTCTTGAACTCCTTTCATCTTGACTTCCAAACCACAGTTCTTGCATGCTCTTCTGACCTTGCCTTGGGTGCCATTTTTTTTTTTTTTTCTGTCACCATTACCTTTTGGTACTTTCCAGACCTCTGTCCTCATCGCTATTCCCTTTTCATTTTATATACTCTCTTGAACAGTCATCTTCCTCCTCACAAACCTACATCTCCTGTCCTGAGTCCCAGGTTTTCAACTACACTTGACATTTCTCCCTGTCTTGCTCATAGGCATCTCACCCTCAGCAGGTGAAAACTAGGGTCCAATGTAGTTTCCATCCAAGCCTGAGAATGCTACCATTTAAGCAAGCCAAGTTGAAAACAGTGTGTCCTTGTTTCTCCCTCATTCTAAACCTCACTGATGCTATGGATTCTATACCCAGAAGGCCTAGGAATCCCTTTCCTACAACAGGTACATCATGCCTGGTTTCCTATACTATCCTTCTCAAAACCATTCTCTATAATGCCAGTGAAGTATCCTCTCTTATACGAATCTAAATCTAAACTTTTTAGTATGACCTTCAAGGTCAATCATGGTCCAGTCTGCCCTTTCTGTCCAGCCTCATCTCTTCTTGCTCATCAGATGCTCCAGACCCTGACTTTGCCCCTGGGTTCCCTGGACTGGAGTCCTCCCTTCCACCTCTATCTCTTACAGTCCTTCTCGGCTCCTCCCAACCCAAGCCGCTCCCATGTTCCCCAGCAGGCTACACACAACTTCCACAGGGATGACCAAGTATTGTACATAGTTGTGTATATGGCCCCAGTCCTGGTACCACCCTTGAAGACTCAAACAGGTCCACCCACCCACCCACCCCATTTCATCTTCTTGTTAGCTGTCATTGTGTCAACTCTGACTCAGGGTGACCCTGTGTACAACAGAACGAAACATTGCCCATCATCAATCAATGAGTTACATGTTTGAGTCCATCACTTGGGCCACTGTGCCAGTCCATCTCATCCAGACTCCCACATTCTTGATGGCCCTCCAAACATGATGTCCACCTCTAGCAGTTAAGTGCTCCTGATGACGTCCTAATGGTGTGTCCAAAGCCAGCAAGTCAGATAACGTTCTATTGTCACCCTTAAGGTTTTCATTGGTTAGTTTGCCAAGACTTTCTTCCTAGTCACTCTTAGTCTGGAACCTCTGCTGAAACCAGGGGTGACCACCATGCACAATCCTATCCACCATGGGTTCCTCTGATGCTTTTTGCATTGCTGATGCTGTAACTTCCAACATCAGAGCAATACACAAGCCACCACAGTATGATAAACCAACAGATAAGTTGTGTATCTTTTCATTTGGTATGATTGTTTGTCACCTAAGCTTGATATGAAGGAAGAAATAAAGGACTCAGAGAGCAGCCCGGGTTGATGGACACCATGCCTACTTATGAGCTGGCCGATGCATAGAATGCAGACAAAACATGATCAGAGCAGAGTGGCTGTAGGCACCTCATCATCTACCATATCATCCCCACACCATCCACCCCAGCCGTGGACGTGGCAAGAAGGTGAATGTTGATGGACTTCACTGTAGTTGGTGGTTGGGGTTAGGGTATCATGGACCCGCTGAGCATTACTAAGTTGATATTGGTGTCCGGATGGTGGAGGAGCCCCCAGTGCAAAGAGGTGATCACACCACTCTCACTTCTGTGTTCTCCTTACTGGGCAAGGGAGCCCCATCTCATCCTGTCTCTACCTAAAGAGTGGATCTCAAGTGAGGCAGAAGGACGTGGGAATTAGAATCTAGATGTGAGTAGTGGATCCCGGCAGTCTGCTGCAGGAGGGTGAACTGCTGTCACTGAGCAGCAGACACCTCGTATTTGTTTGTAAGATGTCCTTGATAAGAGCAAAATTGATCATCTTTCTCATTACCTGCGCTATGGCCTGCAGTGCCTCACACTGAACACAGGACAGTAATGAGCTCTAGAGCAGGTGAAAGTCATCCTGTCAGACCCAAAGACCTGACCTCTAAAACTAGTCAGTCCAATCAGGGCCTGTCAGAGGGAAGGAAATGTGGGTGGTTTTAATTCTGAGTGGCATTGGCCGATTCTGAGATGACAAAAAAAAAAACCCAAAAGCACCACCAGGGTGTGTGTGTGTGTGTGTGTGTGTGTGTGCGTTGGCATCTTCCTCCCTGGCGTGCAGTGTGAGTGTGGGGTGTGGACAGACCCCAAGGCCTCCTGAGTGAGAAAAACAGGTCTTTCTCCTGGAAGTATGCCAGGAGTTCCCCTCTCAGCCCCATCCACTGCCGCAACCTTTCCCAGCCCCAAGTATAGCACAAAACCACCAAGATAGTTTTCATGATGGTACTGTTGAGCCTGTGGGGCTCCTGGGTATGGAAATTAGAACATCTTGATTGGTCTAGAGCCCCTGAGGCCCAGCAGGTGGACTGGCTGCCTGGAACAGCTCATGGAAGCCTTCAGCACTTCCTACTATAATCCCAAGTGATCCCCAAAGTTCCATGAGATAGAAGTTGCTGCGAATTTGCGTCCTGAAGAGCATTCAACCTGACTGGCAGTAGGGGTGAAGGAGAACGCACAAGACTCATGGCGGTCCCGCTTATGTTCCCTCACGCAAGCGTCTGGGTAGCTTCCCAACAGATGATTTTAGCCTTTGTTGCCCCTCGTGGGAATGTGGATGAGCTTTGGGGCAGGTTCAGATCCCAGTTCTGTCACTTTCTGGCTGTAGGAGCTTGGCTGTGTCTCTCACCCTCTCTGACCCTTGGGTTCTTGAAGGTCCTCTCCTCATGAGGTGACTGTGATCTAATCCTGGTGAAGGGCCAGCTCAGAGTTAGTGTTTGGTAAATGGTGGCGGCAGGACTGTTGCTATCATTTTTTGTATCGCACTGTTATTGCCACCTAGATGGTTGGTCTTGATGAGCCATCTGGGGACCTGGGGCTGCTCCCTTCTGCTGCCTCTGAAGTACAAGAAGGTGTGGTTCCCTCCTGTCACAGGTCAGGGCAGATGCAGGGGTCCATGGTGGATCCCCAGGGCATGGCTGTCACCCCAACCCCAACCCCAGTTCCTTGGATTCTTCGTTCTCCACTCGCAGTATCCTTAACTGGCTACAGGAAGCTAGCCAACATGTACATCTCCTGAGGTGGGATCCTGCCTCTTCTCCTCCTTTTTTTTTTTTTTTCCTTTACCATGACGCCTGTCGCTCATAGGTACAAATCAAACGAAGAGTATGTATATGTGCGAGGCCGCGGCCGAGGGAAATATGTTTGTGAGGAATGTGGAATTCGCTGCAAGAAGCCCAGCATGCTGAAGAAACACATCCGCACCCACACTGACGTCCGACCCTATGTGTGCAAGCACTGTCACTTTGCTTTTAAAACCAAAGGTAAGAGACAGTCGGCCGGAGCACCCGCCCCTGCCCAGTGCAGGGAGCTCCCCTCTGGGAGCCCCAGCACAGAGCTCAGGGGCTCAGAGCACTCCACTAGGGAACCTAGTGACGGAGCAGCCGGCTCCAGACTGAGCGGCGGCGGCCCTCTTGGATTCCACACATAGCCCCGACCCCTGAAGCCCCCCACCACCCCCTGGCACACTCCAGCACAGCTCCTGGTTTGGGGTTTTTTTCTCATCACCCCTTCCTTCGCATGTCTCCTTAGCCATTAGCCACTGATCTGACAACCTCAGCATCCACACATGTCACTGCCACTCTTGCATATGGAAATC
Organism: Chrysochloris asiatica; assembly: GCF_000296735.1. Lineage (NCBI taxonomy): Eukaryota > Metazoa > Chordata > Mammalia > Afrosoricida > Chrysochloridae > Chrysochloris > Chrysochloris asiatica. The sequence continues at coordinate 135,266 of NW_006408544.1, read as the reverse complement.
CATTCCACCCAGAGCCACCTAACACAGGCATCTCACCTCCACCGTCTCCCCACTCCCACCAGGTTCTGCCCACCACCCCTACCCCGGCTTCTCTGCAGTTGTCAGCTCTCCCCCCAGGTGTCAGGGTCAGGGTCAGGGCAGGCTTTGGCAGTGACCTGTAACAGGAAGGAGGCCCAGCATGGAGGACATGTGTGCCAGAGTGCTGTGATGGGCCTGACTTCTGCTGGGACTAAGGGGGGCTGTGTCTGCTGAGGTTCTTGCATCATCCTCTCCCCTCTGCTGCCTCTGCTGGACAGGCAGGGAAGGCATTTCAGCTTGCCTCTGGTCCAAGGGGCCAAAGAGGGAGGCTCTATGTGTTTGACATCCTTGGAGGTGTCATCCTCACACTTTGCAGTTTCTGGGTCAGAGCCCATGTCCTGCCTTCTTGGAGCATGTTGGGCACCTCCACCTGGCTCTCACTGGAGACATTTGACTTCCCAGTGGGTGAAACTCGAAGGCAGACTTCAGTTTTGCCAGGTGTTAACCTTCCTCCTGTTGTAAAGCTGCTCCCAGAGAAAGAGGTCAGGGAGCTGTTCTGGAGAGGCCCCAGCCAAGTCCACCGCTTCCTCACTTCCTCCATACCTGACCGGGCTTCTCGCTCTGCATGAGGTCAGGAGTGAATTGGTCTCAGCCTCTTTGACCACGTTCCCATGTCTGGTCTCCTGACTGCCACTCCTCTTCTATTCACTCATCCTGATCCCCAAATGTTTTTCCCAAGGTTGTAGATGGAATGGAGGTACCTACCCTCCATTTCCTTTCCCATGATCCTCCTCTTCCTTTCACATAAGCAGTATCCCAAGCAAGAGTGGGTGGGCCAGGAGCCCCCATACCTGCCCCATGGTACCATCAAAGGCACCTCAAGTCCTGGAGCCCTGCCACCTCCAAGACAGCTTCGCCCAGCATGCATCAGCCCCGGAGGTGGGTTCTGCCTGCCATGCATCCCCTCCAACCCCACGTCTTCTGGCCTTAGGTGGCCAGTTGGGTCTTGGTGGAGGATAGAAGTAGGCATTCTTGATTTATAGTTTAAACCAGAATCGTTGAGTCTGAAAGCTATAAACCTCTTGTCCAAGCCCTCTACCCACTACCCGCCAAAAGCAAGGCTAGTGAGTCCCAGAAAATGGGAGTACTTTAATGCCAGAGCAGGAAATGGAGCCCGGCACACCTGCTTCATGGCCTGAGCCTTCCAGCCTAGACAAACAGTGTGTGCCGGGGGCAGGGGCTGGGGGCAGGGGCTGGGGACAGGGGCACCATGTGGAACACATCTGAGGCCCATCAGGCAGCCCCACTATGTGAGACCAAAAAATCTATTGCCTGGGAGAGACATCATCCCACTATGTCAGACCAAAAACTCCATCCTGGCTGAGTTTCCAGCCCAAGGATAAGGAAAGGAGCACTCAACCCTATCTGCCCATTTTTCTGGGTCTGCAAGAGGCCTGGGTCTCCAGTAAGAGCCCCCATTTCCCAGGAGATGCCTTCATTGGAGGTCCTAGTGGCACTGAGGGTTAATGCGCTGGACTGCAAGGTTGATTTGAACCACAAGGTCGGAGGTTCAAGCTCACCAGCTGCTCCTCAGAAACCCTATACTGGGACTGGGTCACTATGGGTTGGAACCAACTCATCAACACTTAACAGCAACAACAACAGCCTTCATTGGAAGCCACAATGAACCACGAAAAAACCCCAGGATATCAAGAATATACAAGCTGAGAAAAGGGCCTTCAGACATTCCATGTTTCCCAGTGTGGAATATCCCCATGCTGCCCCAAGACTTTGCTTGCATACAACAACCAAGTTGTGTGCTCGGCATTTTCTCAAATGTTCACGGAGTCTTCCAGAAGAAAAAACCTCAAGGGCCAAAACAGTAAGCGAACCTGAAGTGGTGGAATGTTAGACTCAGACTGGCACAAGGGGGCAGGTTGGGGCCAAGGCCCCTTGAGACTGAAAGGAAGGAGCCAGCCACCAGAGCTCCAAGAACAGGTGCTTTCTTGGAGTGGTAGGGCCAGGTTCCTCAGCCACCTGCTCAGATAATACAGCTGCTTCCATTCTCAGATACCTGCCTCCCACATCAGTCTGCTGTCTATCCTCCCTGCCTTCTTACTTGAGCTGTGCGAGGGCTATGGCTGGAGGCTCTGGGCGCCAGGCCTGAATCAGACAGTCTGTGGGGCCCTTCCTCACCACCTCTCTGCTTCCTGGCTGGAGCAGCCCTTTCTGTCTGTCTCTGTTTGCCTGTCTGTGTCTTGTCTCTGTGTCAGACAGTGTGCTGGCAGCCCAGGCCTTGCAGTGCGCTGGGACCAGGACAGGCCTGCTGGGATTTTCCCTGGGGAGGTCTGAGGATCCTGTCTCCTTTTCCAGATGGTTCCTAGAGACCCATGCCCACTGCCTGAGGGAATAGGCTTCCTGTCTAAAAAGCAGCAGGTTGGGGGAGATGGGGTTGGCCAAAGCCAAACACAGCCAACATGGTCATGGGCTGATGCTCTTGGGTGGAGGTTCCGTCTCTCTTCCATACTCCCCATCATTTTTCATCCACTTGCCTTTCCTTCATCCTCTCAGAAGTTCTCATGGGTGGTTGGGATGGTGGTAAGAATCTGTGGACTCAATCTGCCTGGCAAGCTGAGGTTGTGCTCCTCAGCTGGAAAAGGGTATCCAGTCAGTAAGCAATGCCTGCAGCTAATTGGTGTCCTTCTCCTGTCACAGCAGAGGTGACTAACACCCTGGCAGTCCAGCCAGTGTCTGCTCCAGTCAGACACATCCCCTCCCAGTCCCCAGCCCCTCCTCTGCAGCCTTCAGGGGTGGGGTCAGAGGGCAGGCAGCCTTCAAGGACCTCCCCTGAGATCCCCTGAGCCAGGAAAGGTAAAGCCCTCTCCATCCCAGGTATCATCTTAGCATCTGTCTCTTCCCCACTCAGCATCATGCATGCCACAGAGGGATTGGGGTGGGGGTTGGGGGGCCACATGGTGTGGGAAGAAAGGACATAACATGTAGTGGACATCTGCTCTCTGCCAGGCATGCTGTGTTGCCCCCTCTACATGTTTTGTCTCATCAAACCCCCATCCCCACTCCAGAGTCCCCACAAGGTAGGTATTATTTTACAAGTGGAGAAACCAGGGCTAAGAAGGTTAAGAAACAAACCCCAAAGCGCACAGCTAACAGGCAACAGAGCTCAAACTCAAACCCAAGGTTTTCCAGCATTTGTATCATTCGCATTCCATTATTCTGCCACAGTATGGAGCAAGCAAGGCACCCTGGGTCCTAGGACCTAGTTCTGGATGGGGCTTCGCACTAACTAGCAATATGACTCCAGGTCAGTTGGGCCACTGTGTTGGTTAACGGGAGACATCCTGTGATATCCCAGCACCTGATCTGGCCTAATGGCATCACCAAAACCTTGAACCCAAAGGTAAATCAGTCAGAGGGGAAACTCAGAGCTTGATGAGGGTGGGATTAGATGGTCTGTAGGTTCATTCCGTGAAGAGCATTTTCCGTACCTGGTCATTGTACACCCCATCGTGTACTCCCCATCAAACTCAGTTGAGTAGAAATGGAACATTCCAGGCCAAGCATGATCAGTGAGTGATGTATTCATGAGAATGAGTAGTGTTCAGAGTCCTCGGTGACCTGGATGGTCAAGGGATACTGGGCCTGGCTTAGGACCTCAGGGGACAGTTGGTATCTCTGGTCCATGGAAAACCTCAGTTGCCTTTTCCCATCTTCTGACTGTCCTACAGAGGCTTGACCCATTCTGGAAAGCGAGGGCAGAGGTTCACAAGACTGAATAGGAACCCTTGGTGACCCTCTGACCCTAAGATAACTCTGAAAGGCTCTGCTTCCCTTTGGTCTTGGGAGAGGATCCAGGTTTCTGTGCAGTTACAGCAGGAGCATCTGAGTTGAGAAAGTTAGAGTCAAGAACTAGGGCCAAGAGTAGGAAAGAGGAAATGATCCAGCTTCTTATCTGTTCATGCTGGCCTAGACCTGCACACCTTGGGTAAGCTCCACTTATGATTCTCTTTAAGCAAAACCCTAAGGTCGCCTCGAAATTCTCAACATGATTGGGTCATACCCTTCCTCATCCATGAACTCTTTAGCTATCTGCCCTCCTTTTTAGCCATTCCTCCCATTGTCTCATCTACCAGTTGGTCTTCCTACTCATTTATCTTCCTATGTGTTTTGTCACTCAACTTCTCTCTCATTCTACTGTTCACCTTCCATCCATTCATCCTCTATCTTCCCATACATTTAAAGACGCATGAACAGCCAGCTCTTCTCCATTTCATCTAGTTTGCCATCCTCTCATCTGGTCATTGACCCATTGTCCATTCCTGGTGTGGCGCTGTAGGAGAAGCACTCAACTGCAAGGTTGGAGGTTCAAATTCACCAGCTGCTCCTCAGAAACCCTATACAGGGT
>NW_006408544.1:124073-130570 GCF_000296735.1 Chrysochloris asiatica | reverse complement strand
ATCCCAGGAGTCTTACATCTGTCTATTCTTCTCTTTTCCATGCATCCAGTCAAACGTTCCAACTAATAAAATTAATGAATCAGAGCACCTGAGTCTGGAGCCTTAGAATTTATTATAGGAATGATCATATGACAATATAGCCATTCTTAGAGCAACAGGGAGCATGTCACTGTTTGAGGGTGGCTGCTAGGCTAAAAGGACCACTTGGGGGCATCAGGCCTTCATTCTCCTAGGTGTAAGCCAGGGTGCCCTGCTCCTCTTTCATGCCCACAGAGCTCTGGGACTTGTGAAATATTATAGATCCATAGGACAAATGGCCCCTGATTCCAGAGCTGCTGTCCCTGCTCATGATACTATAGGGCTGGACTGAGGACCTGGGTTAAAGGCAACTTCCCTTCTGAGGGCGTTGTAGACATAGATGCAGACAGAGCCTGTGCTCTGGCCTTCCTGGTACAGTCCCATTGGGGGAAAAGGCCCAGGAAGGAGCCCCAACTTCTGTAAAGGAAGCCAGGGCTCGGACCCCAGCCTTCCTGGGTTCCTGTCTGCCTCACTTTCCTGTGCTCACCTTCTGCCCTCTCCCCATTCCCAGTGGTGACTTGGGCCCGGTTCTTCTCTGCAAACCCCGTGGGATCCCCTAGAAGTGGCCTTAGCCAGAAGGGAATCCCTGGCACCCACTCATTGTGTTGTGTAATGGGAGCCCCCCATGGCACCCCAGCACTGAGACAGTCCACAGTTCTAATGATTATCCCCAAAACCTGACCCAGAGCTAAACCAAAAACTGGGAAAAAGTGGTCACAGCAGAGGTCTCTGAATTTCTTGTTTGTTTTTAACCAGCATTGTACCCCCTCCTCATACTCTGTACCCCTTCACAACCCTACTCCCACCCACCCCAGCTCCTGTGTCCACCTTGAATAGCAGCTGTGGTTGTGCATCCATCCTGGGTACTGGGGCAGAGTGATGCCCAGTTCCTGCCCTCCCTACAGCTGGCAGGACCTGGACTGTGTAAGAATGGATGGCGAAAGCCAGGCACTGCCTCTGAGCCCCAGCCAGCCCTGGCACCGGGCCCTCCAGCTGAGATGGAGCCTGCTCTCCTTTCTTTCCAGGGAATCTGACTAAGCACATGAAGTCGAAGGCCCACAGCAAAAAGTGCCAAGAGACAGGGGTGCTGGAGGAGCTGGAAGCCGAAGAAGGTAATAAGTCAAGTCACCAACTCCTTCCTTGCTACTCCTCTCTCCTCCTCTTCTCCCCATTTTCCCCTCTTTTCTTCCCCCTGCCTTCTTCCTCTTCCCCTCTTCCCTTCTATCTCTCTAGCTTCTTCCTCTCCTTTTCTCTTCTCTTTCCCCATCCCGACTCTCTCTTTCCTTCCACCTCCTTTCTCAATTCCCCACCTCCTTTTCCATCCCATCTCCTGCCCCCCTCCATTTTCTCCAATTATTTGGAAACCATGAAAGATGTTAAACTCATAGAATGGTCGATTCCACTCCCCCTACAGCCACAGCTATTTGGGCACTGCATTCTGCCAAGCAATGTCTGCCTATTTAGAACATGCTTGGCCCACAGTAGGTACTCAATGAATGTTGGTTAAATAAATGAATTACTGAATAACTGTAGCCAACACAGATTGAACAGCCACTGTGAGTATGTGTCAGGCATGTTCTAAACACAGGCCCTGGATTATCTCAGGAAATTCATACATTGCTTCAGTGAGGCACATACTATATTATAAGCTCCATTTGCACATGAGTTCAGAGAGGTTAAGTAACCTGCCTAGGGCCACACAGCACAGGAAGAGGCAGAACTACAATCTGAAGCTCAGGCGCCTGCAGAACCCACAGGGGTGCTGAACACAGTTGGGAGCTGTCAGTTGGGAGGGCCTCCTGACTACAGTGACTAGGTGCAGATGAGGAAGCTGGGACTCTGGGAGGCAAGTAACCGGCCAAGATCACATAGCTCATCAAAGGCAGAGCAGGATCTGGGGTTCATAGCTCCCCATCTCCCAGCCCTGAGTTCCAGAACCAGGACGTGCGCACACACAAACAGTAGGCATACATGTATGGAGATCCCAGCCCAGACATAGCTGAGCCAGACCCCTCACCCAGTGTGGGGGAGCTTCTGGAGCAAGTGGGAGGCAGTGAGATGGATGGAGTAGGGGTAATTGGTCATGCCCTGCAGGCCCTTCAGACCTTGTTCCCTGTTTGCACCTTCAAAACCCATTCTGATTAGTCATGGGTTTCTATTTGTGCTCTATTGGAATGTTTCCATTAGAGGCTCAGTCAACCCAGTTACAACCTGCCACCCATAGTCACATAAGTCTTGAGCCTTGAAGATCCATCCCCACACTCACACCTACACATACAACCTGGAGCGGACTGGGTCTGGGAGACCATCTGGGAGGCTTTCCAGAGCGCTGAAGCCAGACGCCACCCCACCCCTGGTCATGTCCCCCATGGCTGAGAAGGAGCTTTTGACTAGACAAGGGAGGGGGGAGGTGAATCAAAGGCACTGAAGGAGGGGCTAGTGGGAGTTTGCCACTAGCCTCCTCTCCTGGAGGAGGCAGCAAGCACCCTCTACAACTGGCAAGCTTTTGACCAGATCTCCTAAAGTCAATCAGGGCTTACTGTGCAACAAAAAGGGGGTGGGGTGGCGTGTGTGTGTGTTTTGTGTATGTGGGTGTGTGGTTCCATCTTTGTTTTTTCTCTTCTGGGAATATATTTATAGTCTTATGAAAGAGTAAAAGTTAAACCCCATTTTTACTTGGGTGAAATAAATCATTTTTATTGAATAGAATACAATGAGCCTAGGGCTTTTCCTCAAAACTAGAATGTGGGGTTACCGCGGTTTTCAAGACTGTATGGTAGGCTATTTGCAGACATTGTCTCATTGAGTCCTCATAATGGGTGGTGGAAAAATGTTTTGCCCCATTTTAAGGTGAGGAAAATAAAACTCAGAGAGGTCAAGGCAGCCACCCAAAGGCATGCCAAGACCACTGGTTACCCATCATCCTAATGCCTAGTGGACTGGGGGGACTAAGCTCAAGTCTGGGGCTCTTCTGGTGGGAGAGACCCTGGGCAGGTCCCTGGCCCTCTCCTAGCCCTCTTTCCTCCATGGGACAGGTAAGGCTGAATCAGGGCTACCTTTTGAGTTAGTTGTGGAGTTGGTTACAACTCACAGCAACCCTGTACAGGGTTTCCAAGGCTGTAAGTCTTTATGGGAGCAGAAAGTCTTATCTTTCTCCCATGGAATAGCTGGTAGTTTTGAACTGCTGACCTTGAGGTTTGCAGCCAGATTCCTAACCACTACACTACTAGAGCTCCTTACCTTTTGAATAGATGAAGTCAATACATTCATTTCAGAAATTATTACCAAATATCCCATGGCCCCAGGCCTTGTTCTAGGTGCTGGCGAGACAGAGGAAGCATACATTCTACAGGAGAACACGGGCAATTAATAAAGGTGGAATATAGTGGGGATAGGAATCCTGGTGTAGTGCTTTAGGGTAAGCACTCAACTGCAAGGTCAATTTGAACTGCAAGGCCAGAGGTTCAAACCCACCAGTCACTCCTTGGAAATCTATTCATGGTCACTATGAGTTGGAACTGACTCAATGGCACTTAACAACAACAACAACAATTGTTGGGGGTAATCATGAAGAAAAGTCCAAAAGTGCCAGGTAAGCAGCTGAACAATTTTTTGGGGGAAACCCTATCAATGAGAGAGGTAGGAGCACAGAACCTGAATGGAGCTAAGGGTCAGGGGGCCAGGTGGTATCTGGGGACCAGTGTTCCAGGCAAAGGGAACAGCAGGTACAGGGTTTCTGGAGGACACAGACCTTGGCTGATGTGGGATGAGCTGCTAGACAAGGAGGGGGATGGCAGTTGTGGGGGCAGGCCAGAGGGGATTGGGCCAGATCCTGTGGGGCAGGGTGGTCTTGGCTGTACTCCAGTGGGGAAACTCCTTTGACTCTGGCTATATTAGAAAATGTCCAAAGTATGAGAGACAAAGTTTGGCCATCTTGGCCTCTAAGGAGCACTCTGGCTGCACTTCTTCCAAAACGGATCTATTGGTTCTTTTGGCAGCCCATCCTTAGAGGCCAAGATGTCCAAACTTCATCTCTCATACTTTGGACATATTGTCAGGAGGGACCAGTCGCTGGATAAGGATATCATGTTTGGTAAGGTGGAGGGTCAGAGAAAAAGAGGAAGACCCCCAATGAGATGGATTGGCCAAGTGGCAGCATTGATGGACTCAAGCGTGGCAACAATAGTGAGGTTGGCTGAGGATCGGGCAGTGTTTCATTGCTATGAGTCAGTACCGACTGGATGACACCTAACAACAACAACAACATATTAGAAAATGGCCAGGAGGGGGCAGAGGTAGAAGCAGGAAACCTAGCAAAAATCATGGCTTGTTTGGGGTAGGTAAACTAGAGAACGCACAATGGAAGTGGTAATCCCAAATGCACATTTTAAAGGTAAAGACTACAAGTTCTGCTACCACATTATTCTGGGGGAGAGGGGATCTTGAGAAAAAGAGGAACAAGGGTACTGCAAGGTTTTTGGCCAAGGTCTGTGTCCTAAGAAACTAGAAGTATGGAGTTGTCATGTCCCACGACGTAGACTATTCAGAGAGAAGCATTAGCGTTCGTGTCTGTTAGACACACGTGACCATGTAGGACAGCCTGGATGAGTGGGCTACCTAAGGATGGCCAGGGCTGCTGTCCCGCCCTTGAGGATGATTCAGTTGAGCACCAGCGCCACCTGGTGGCTAAATCTCGGTGGCGCAAACTTTAGTTGCATGCCCTGTTCATCCCAGGCCCCAAGTGGTTTCTCAATGCATAAACACCGTTTTTAAACGAGCAGTGTAAGAATGCAAGGGCATGTGTGTAAGCTGTAGATAGGGCTGAGCCATGTGCAAAATGAGAGGTGGAGCTAGGTGAGTTCCAGAGGTCTTGTGAGTCCTCCACTAGGGAAATCAAGGCCAAGGGAAAAACTGCAAAGTGGGCTTTATTTCCTACCCCCATCCCTTGTGGTTGTTATTGTTGTTGTTAAGTGCTGTTGAGTGGGTTCCAACCCATAGCAACCCTGTATAGGGTTTTCAAGGAACAGCTGGTGAGCTTGAACCACCGACCTTGCAGTTCAAATTGTTTTGCAGTCTAGTGCATTAACCTACAGCATCACACCAAGTCAGCTCAAATTCATGTTGACCCCACGTACAACCACAAAATACTGCCTAGTTCATTTGTGGAACCACTGTGTGTTTTGAATGCCTTCTAGCCTAGGGGACTCATCCTCTAACACTATCCAATCATATTCTGTTGTGAACCATGGGGTTCTCACTGGTTAATTTTCAGAAGTACAGTGCCAGACCTTTCTGCTTAGTCTTATCTGGAAGCTCTGCCACTGAAACCTTTCCATGATGGTGGATCCTGTTGGTATTTGAAATCCCAGTGGCATAGCTTCTAGCATTACAGCAGCCCACAAGTCACCACAATACAAACTGATAGATGAGTAGTGTGCCAAGGTGGACCCCTATCCCATCTAATCTCCATTCTGCTCCCAGGTACAGGCCTTGCCTCACCCTCTTGGGCTCTCCCTTCACCTGCCAACCCTAGTTCCACCCTAGAGTTTTGACCTCCATCGACTGAATGCATACTTTTCCTGAAGTTTCCACTTCACTGCAGTGTCTTGACTTCAGTCTTGGGCTCTCTGGCCCCAGAGCACCTGGACATGGGGGGCTCAGAAGCCTGCTTGCACCAGCAGCCTGGGTCAGCTGTACGTTTAGGGCTCTTTGACAAGAGTGGACCCTGGTTGAACCAGCAACCTGGGTCTGGTCAGCATGTATGTCCAGCTGTCTTGGTCAGGAGTAGGGTGATGCTGGCATCTCAGCATGACATCGGGAGGCTGGCCAGCTGACCCCTCAAGCCCATCTGTCACCTGTCCATACCTTGTGGGCCAGAGATACAGTTCACCGCAGTCCAACCTGGTCATAGTGCTGGCAGGACCCACACACTCAGGAGCTTGACAGGTGGGCCATATGTTAGCTGAGTTCCCTGCAGCATCCCAATGGCTGCCCATTTCAGAGATGCCCAAATCTGTTTATGGTGGCCTTGCTGGTTGGGGCAGCCCCACAAGAAGCCAGACCAGGAGGCTGGACCTTCAGAGTCTGCTCTGAACAAGAGTGTGGCTGAGATAGAGCCCTGCTCTGCAGCCAGAGCCAGCTGAGGTCTACAGAGGCCCAGGTTCTACCAGCAGCTAGAAACCACGGTGGCACATACACATTGTGCCTGATGGTGGCTCTGTGCTACTGGGTCAGCCAGTAGGACTGTCCTGTCCTAGAATAATAGGGTATTCTAGGAGGAATAACCCTGTGCCCAGCAAATAATAAATACTCAAATCACAGTGATTGGCATGATTTGAGCACTTACTATGTGCTGAGCATGCGGTACCTCCTCCTTGCAAACCCTGGGAGGTGAACCACTCACATTCAGTTGGTACAGG
>NW_006408544.1:94775-120688 GCF_000296735.1 Chrysochloris asiatica | reverse complement strand
GGTTCTAGCCCAGCTCTGCAGCTACCTTACTTGGGCATGTTATCTACTTTCTCTGTGCCTCAGTGTCATCTGTAGCATGAACTTGTAGCAAACTCAGAGGGCTGCTCGGGAGCCAAATGAATTACTACAAATGAAACCTTTAAGACTGAACCTGGCACATAGGCAAAAAGAACACTGTTCATATTAATAGTTGTAACTTGCCGACTCGTCACTTACAACACATTACAACACAATTCAATGTGTACAGAATAGAATTGCTCATAGGGTTTTCAAGGTTGTGATCTTTTGGAAGCAGGTCACCAGGCCTTAGTAGTTGTGGTAGGCAATAGATAATGTTGTTAGTGTCATCAAGTTGGTTCCAACTCATAGTGACCCTATATAGGATTTCCGAGGCTGTAATTCTTTGTGGGAGCAGAAAGCCTCATCTGTCTCCCACAGAGCAGCTGGAGGGCTCAAACCACCAACCTTGTGGTTCACAGCCCAGTGCTTATCCTACAGCACCATCATGTTCCCCAGATAGATACTTTCAGGAAATAATGCTATTATTATTTACAAACTGTTTCCACATCTATATGTCTCTAGATCAGACCAATAATCTTATGTCATTGCTATGGTTACTATGACCAATATGCAGATGAGGAAGTGGGCATGGGGAATAGCAGTGAGGGGCCGGCATGGTCCAGGACTTGAGTGACCCCGTGTCTCTGGCGTTTGTCCTCCAGGAACCAGTGACGACCCGTTCCAGGACTCTGAAGGGCGAGAGGGCTCAGAGGCTGTGGAGGAGCACCAGTTTTCAGACCTGGAGGACTCAGACTCAGATTCAGACCTTGATGAAGACGAGGAGGAGGAAGAAGAGGAGGAGGAAGAGAGCCAGGACGAACCATCTGGACAGTCCTCAGAGGCACAGCCACCCGGCCCACCAGCCACACTGCAGGCAGACTCCTCGCCCAGGCAGGACCCTCAGCCCCCAGATCCCCCCTCTGGTGACCAGGCTGAGTGGGGCAGCTCGGGCTGGGATGCTGAGTACTTGGCAGCGGGCACTGGCCCCACGTCCTGCCAGAGTATCCTGTGTCTCCCGGGGCTGGGACCGGCCATGCTCAGCCGCATGGAGAGGGACACAGGCCCGGCCCTGAGCTCCAAGGCCACATTGTTGAGAAGGCCATGGACTCCGAGCAAAGAATCGGGCAGCCGCCCACCGCTCGCCCGCAAACACTCACTCACCAAAAATGAGTCATCTCCCCAGCGATGTTCACCGGCCCGAGAACCACAGGCCTCAGCCCCCAGCCAGCCGGGCCCTCTCCCTTGTGGGTCCCCAAGACTTGAGCTGTCTCCTCTCAGCTCCAGCCCCCTGCAAAGAGAACTGCCCCCTCGAGCACATCTGCCCCCTGAACACGAGGGCTCCACAGACCCAGGCCCTTCAAGATACTCGCCCACCAGGAGATGGTCCCCAGGTCAGGCCGAGTCACCGCCAAGGCCAGCGCTGCCAGGGAAATGGGCTTCAGCAGCGCTGGGCAGCCCCGCAGCAGGCGAGCGCAGCCCAGGCGTGGGGCTGGCCCTGCGGGCTCCATTCCCGCCCGTGCCTCTACCTCACAAGCTTCTCAGCAGAAGCCCGGAGACTGGCGCCTCCCCCTGGGTGAGTTCCTGCTGAGTGGCAGCTGGGCTGGTTCTCCCCTGTGGGTGGGGGACTGCACCCCCTAAGGCACATCCGTCAGTAGCTAACACAGCGAAACCTGCCGGAGCCAGAACTTAACAGGACTACGTTGTTTTTCTGGGGCTCACAAGTTTTCCACCTGTGACAGGCCACTTTTCCATTGTTCAGTTTAGTGGAAATTTTGGAGTTTCCACTTTATACCAGTGGAAGCTTTCACAGTCTGCTGCAATCATTTGCCAAACATTGGGCACCATGTTATACCATCTGGTTCAGTTTCACCTCAGAAGGAACATAGAATGGGCTCTGAATCAGGCTGCTGGGATTAAACCTAGGTCCTCTGCAGTGGCTCCATGTGATAAGCACTGGACTGTGAACCACCAGGTCCACAGTTTGAGCCTGCCAGCCTGGATAGGGTTTCTGAGGTTTTATATCTTCATGGGAGCAGAAAGCCTCATCTTTCTCCCGTGAAGTGGCTGACTGGATGGTACTGAACAAGTGCTGTGGCCTTAAATGTGGGTGCCAATGCTTGTGCGATGCCCCTCTGTTCTTGGAGCAGAAAAGGTCAGATGGCAAAGTTTAACCAAAATCATTACCATCTCCACCACCACTGTCACCAACACCCTTACAATCAATCTCAGCTGTCACCACAGACAACACTCGCTATCACCAGTCGCCATTGCTAACACCATGTCTGTCATCATTGCATCCAGCACACCATTACTGTAGCCCATCGGTGTGATCCAAGTTGTCACACCATCACCATCCAGCACTAAGCCTGTCTCCACAGCTGTCATCTGCCCCCATCCCTGTCAACTTACCTCCCAACACCTTTCCTGTTGCTCACTGTTAACCACCAGCAGCAGCATCCACACCATTGCTCAGAGACTTCGGTCCCTGGAGGAGCACTGGGCTAACAGTCTCCTTGGTTTTTAATTTGGGGTAACATTAAAATTTCTGGCAGTGGGAGCAGGTCTAGAATCTCAAGTGAGAGCTCATGGCCAAGGGTGATAGTGAGTCCAAACCATTTTAGAAACTTGAGAGGCAGCAGATCTGAGAGGGTGGGTTCATGGCTGACACCAGGATCAGTCCCAACAAGGACAGACAGCCATGGTGGCTGAGTGGACTCCCGGTCACCCAGGGTTGGTGGTGGCCCTGACACAGGGCAGCCTATGTGCAGGGATGGGGGCAGGGAGCTGGGTTCTGGCCCCAGCTTCGGCAGTGACCTGCTGGGTGATCTCTGACAAGTCCCTCCCCATCTCTGGGCCTGAGGTTTTGTGGGTGACCAGCATGGAACCTTCTTGTGACGCATCTTGTTTTCTGACCCCAGCAGAAGGCCAAGTCCCGAAGTCCTTCCTGCTCCCCTGGCCCGGCTCATCCTCTCTCCTCCTGGCCCTTCTCCGCCCCCTACGACCTGCACAGCCACTTCCCAGCCCGGACAGAGGAGAACATCTTCAGCCACCTCCCCCTGCACTCCCAACACTTGGCCCACGCCCCGCGCCCCTTGATCCCCATCGGCGGGATACACATGGTGCAGGCCCGGCCAGGGGCCCACCCCACCCTGCTGCCAGGGCCCACCGCGGCCTGGGTCAGTGGCTTCTCAGGGGGCGGCAGCGACCTGACAGGGGCCCGGGAGGCCCAGGAGCGAGGCCGCTGGAGTCCCACTGAGAGCTCTTCAGCCTCCGTGTCCCCTGTAGCCAAGGTCTCCAAGTTCACACTGTCCTCCGAGCTGGAGGGCAGGGACTACCCTAAGGAGCAGGATAGGACGAGTGGGGGCCTGGGCAGACCTCCCGACTGGGAGCCCCCAGAGTCCACTCCCACAGACAGCCCCTGTACCCCCCCTGAGGCCCTGCCCGGGTCACCCCAGGGCCGCGGGGCCGAGGAGACCTGTAGCCCCCGCTTGGAGACACTGCGCACTTTCGCCAACCCCAAGACCTCGGCCACCCCACCGCTGGACCGTAGCAGCTCAGTGGGCTGCCTGGCAGAGGCCTCCCCACGCTTCCCAGCTCGGAGGAGGAACCTTTCTGGGGAGCCTGGGACAAGTCAGGGCTCCTCCAGACCAGCCTGAGGACAAGGGCAGACCAAGCTCGTAGTCTCCCGCCACTGCTTCAACATCTGGCTTCCGGTGTTCCGACAACAGACGTTTTCAGTCAACTTCCTCAAATCATCTTGCCCTCAGGGGCCTCTTTCCCGTCTGTCCATCTGTCTAAGCAGCTTCTGCTCAGAAACCCATCTGTTTTATCTTTCATGTATGCAGTTACCTGTGCCTTTTTCTATACATTTTGTTGCTTGAAAAGAAACAAAACACACACGCAGATCACCCATGAGGAGTTTTGGAAGCTGTGAATAGTTCGTGCTTTTTGGCGGGAAAGCCGTGTAAGTAGAGCCTTACCCTCTGCTATTGCGGTCAGCAGCCCCTTAACCCTAAGGCCTGACTAGCAACAGCCATTTGCTGCAGGGAAGGGGTTGCACTGAAAGGGCGGCGGTGGGGTGGGAAGAAACTTTAAAATATATATGATTAAATGTAAAAGCCAACGCTCCTAATGTACAGAGATTTATTGTTCCTATTTATTGTCACTTTGTCTCACCTCAACTGGGGGCCACCACTCTGCAGGGCCAGCTGCCCAAGGCAGAGGGACCCAAACACAGGCAGGCCCAGAAATACCGCCTTTCTATATTTTTTTTATTTCTAAGAAAAGGGAAATGTGTTACTTTTCTTAGGATTTAAATGCAAAAAACATAGAACAGGTAGAAGGTAGATGCTGGTTTCCCCAGGGCTCCCAGATATCCACTTGGATATGGCAACAGTAGACTGCCCCCTCCCCAGCGCCTCCTTTTTGTGCACCCATCCTCACCCCTGGGCTAGAACCGTGACTGTCCACTTCTCAATTCCTTACCACCTGCTCTAGGCCTGGCTCCCTGACCCAGATTCTAAACACAGGGACAGACAGGGCACACCCCCTTAGAGGTCCAGCTCGTGTTTGTTACCTGTCAGCTCTAGAAGTTGGAGCTTGGGTTTTCATTTCTATTTGGTCCCTGGAGTACAAAGGGTGTTGTTTTCTTCTTGCTCATCAGGCGCTGGAGGTTTGCAGGGATATGTTTCTGAACGCTTTCTGTAGCAGGATTGTTCCCTCCCTCCTTCCCCTTACCCCATAACATCAGACTCCCCGACCTTGAACAAAATACCCAACATCCAGACTGGGAGGAATTGCCTGGACTTTTTAGTTAGCTTAGCATTTTAAAAGAAATGTATATAAAATATATTTTAGTCTTTTCTATTTCAGCCATTGTATATTATATTGTGGATATATATATATATATATACAAGGATACATGCCAGAATGGTGTTTGATACTTTCCCCACCCTCTCCAAGTTCTCTTGACTTAGAAGACTGTTTAATTGGCCAAAGTCATTTGAATTCTTCGCCAAAGCAGTCAGTGCAAAGTCAGTACCCCTTCCTCGCCCCCACCTTCAAGAAACTGCCCTGCTTTTCCCAGGGCAAATCCTACTTTGTAAGAATAATACAACCAAAACTTAAAATCCTAAGATGAACTATGAAACTTGGACTCCAACATGTTTTGCCTGCCCTGGGCGAGGTGATGTTTCAGTATCCTTCCAGAAATGAACTTCTTTAGTTTCTACAAGTGTACAAACCTAGGGACCATGCCACTGCCACTGCCTGGGAGAACAGGGGTCTCCCTACTTGGCCAGGGCCTCAGCCAGGCCCATCCAAGATCTCTTTAGATCTGTTTAGATGGGACACAGTTAAGAGAAGAGGAGGGTTGAAACATTTCCCCAGTCCCCGGTCTGTAGTCATCGCCTTCTTCCTATAGGTCAAGCCTGTCCTTGCTTGACAGAGCAGCCACATGCCCCAACTCCAGCCAAACTACCTTGTTCATTGTCCTTTGGCCTAGCTCAGAGCTAAGACAAAAAGGAAATGTCTCCCTAGACACAAGAAACTGAATCGTGAGGGGTGGGCTGTTTGACGTGCGTGGAGTCTGGGGAAAGACAGCCAGCCTGGCCTTAACTGGTTAGTGCTATTATGGCCTGCAGGACATGGCAAGGAGCCTGGACCCTGTCACTGTCCAGACCAGGGCCCTCATCCCCTGCCTTGCAGCTGGACCCCACAGAGCTACCCGAGAGTGAGACTTCAAGAGCTGAGTGCTAGGGATTGCATGAGACAGATTTGATACCTTCCTGAGCAAGATCTGTGGGGTTAGCGACTGGCCTGGGGTGAGCATGCCTCTCCACCCCTGACCTGCACTCCCAGCTCTCGGGGTCATTGTCCCTCCTTTACTCAAACAGTTGACCTACCAAAGGCATCCTTGCCTGGGAAGCCTTGTAATGAACAGTGTGGCCAGCAGGGGAGAGCCCCACAGTCTCTCAGGGACATCAGCCACAGGCAGAGGGGACAGTCTAGGGGTCAGTTGTCACCAAGACCCACATCTGATGATGCACGCACAAAATCCAGTCCAAGGGCTACTGCCTCATACAGGTGTCCAGAGGGAGGGCTCGATGCCACCAGCCAGGGGTGGATGTCGGGGTACAGTTCTAACCCCTCTGCCAGACTCTGTTCCCACTCCGTCGAGCACAGAGCCCCAAGCCCATGCTCTCGTCTTGGTCATTTGGACAAAGTCTTGCCTGTTCCCTCCCACAGTTCCAGGTGGCCCACGGAATTCTTGAGCCTGCCAAGGGGAGCAGTGGAGTGCACCTGAAAGGGGCAGGGCCACAGGGACACACAGACCAGCTCTGGCCTTTGAATGTTAGCAATAGGGAGGAACCAATTCACTGAGGTTTCAAGGCCAATCCTCGCCTTGTGTTAGGGAGTCCAAATTACTTGCACCCCCATCCACCCTCACTCCCGCCCCCAGGTGTGCCTTCCAGGATGCCCTTCAGTCCTGGGAAACTCGGCCATTCTGGGTACTAACTTCATTCCTCCCCAACAATACCTTGCCCCAGGCCTGCTCCCTCTTGTTCACCCACTCCATGGCTTACGCTCAGCCCCAATTGCTAAGACCCTCCAGGAACCAGACCCAGAAGTCCCTCTGCCTCTCTCCCTCCTTCATCAAAATAAGTCTGAGAATCCACTTCCAGATTCCTCTAGCCCCTGCTCCATTCTCACCCGGTTCTTCTTGAATAAGAACAAGCAATATATCTGAGCTGAATTTCTCTCTAGTTCTTTCTCCAGGCAAATCCCTCTTTAAGCAAATGTCGAAGATAAGCAACCATCCAAAGGGGGACAGTCCTGCAGTGCTGACCGAGACAGAGGAGTTTCCGAAGGCCTGTTCCACAAATTCTGCTTCTGTGTTGTGAATCCAGTCTGCTTCCTGTTAGAATACAGCGTCGGCACTTAGGATCACTGTACTAAATATAGTGTTAAAAAAGACAGAGGGAAAAAAAGCAACGTGTAGGCAAATGTAATATACATGCTCCCTGTAAGATAAATATTTGCCTTTTTTTTTAAGTTGTATGTATTCTGTACGTGATATTGTATGTAGAGAGTTTCTATGTTCTTAAATGGCAATACATTCCAAAAACCGTACTGTAGATATGTACAGCTACCACATTGGGATGGAGTAGTTTTGCCTGTAATTTTATTTAAACTCCAGTTTCTACATTTGCATCTTGCAATGTCGGTATGGTATGTATCAGTGCAAAACAAACAAACAAACAAACACAGAAAACAAGAAAAAAAAAAATTCATGCAGGTCTAAAGCACAGAGTCTGATGTACAAAAAAACAAATACTCAGTATTGATGTGTGACCTTCGTTGTAAATTACATCTGTACTGTGAATGAGAAGTTTTTACAAGTATAATAATTGCCTTTATTACAGCTCTGGCTGGGTGTTCAGCCCGAGGTTATTTTTTAATAAAAAACAAAAAACAGCACGTTGGAATAAATTTTTAAATCCCAACATAGCTCTGCTTGCTTGGCTCACAGTTTCTTTTTGAGGGTATGGCACCATAGGATAAGCACTGGATTGCAAGGTTGGTTTGAACTGCTAGATCAATGGTTCAAACTCACCAGCTGCTCCTTGGAAACCCTATTCAGGGTCGCTATGAGTCAGAACTGACTCAACAACACGTAACAGCACCAACATGAAGAATATTACAATTGGAGGGACATGTGGCCCCCAGAATGGGAAATAACTGTACCACAGTCATCCATCCTGGGCCTATCTTGTGACTACTGATGTATTCAGAACATGAACTGGACTTGCACAGGGTACTGGAACTACAAAGGCTAAAACTGAAGATATGGGCCCTGCCTTTATATTCAAGAGCAATTTGCTGAGCACCAGTGATTGGCCAATTGTTAGGATACAACAGTGAACAAGACAGACAGTTTCACCTTTGAGGAGCCTCCATTCTTACAGAAGAAAGTGTCATTAAACAAATAATGCTGTAATTAATTACTCAATCTCAGTGGCCATCATTGCTGTGGAGTGAGGAAGAGAACAAAATCAACAGTCCACAGTGAGTCATCTAGGAGTGCTTTCCTGGAAAACTAAGGGCCAGGTGGGCGGAGGAAGTGGAAGTGTGGGGAGCAAAGAGGTCCATGGACAACCGAGAGGATGCATCGGGGTAAAACGCTGCTGGCATTGAGAGACTGGAACCTAAGGGTGTTGGAGCAATAAGGTGACCCTTGGTGACTTTGGGGACAGCAGCCTGGCACAGTGTGTGGCGCACAGTGTGTCCTCCATAGACATCACTAAGAGGAATGTCACTGCAGGGACAGATGGCGATAGGAGAAGGTGAGAACATCAGGTCAGCAGATACAGGTGCCCTCCTGGAGGCCTGGGGGAGGACACAGAAGAGTCTAGCAGCATGGAGGGAAAGAAAGGCTGGGGTATATTTGATGGGCTTATGGAAAGGAGTCCCTGGGAACAGTCCTAGGCAGGGGCCCTAAGAAAGTAAGAGAGATGAGCATCAAGTCTGACCTGCCTAGGGAAGATGGGGAACTGGAGGGAGGGAAGAGGAGAGGTGGCAGGAAATTGAGGACATTCTCATCAGAAGATTTCAGCACGTGTGTGTGTGTGTGTGTGTGTGTGTGTGAAACAGACAATGGCATCACCTGCTGAGAAGAGAGGAGGAGGTGGCCTGGTCAAGAGACTAAAGAAGCTCCAGAACGTTCTAGTGACCTTTGAGAGAAGCAGGCAAGAGGGCTGAGCAGGGAAACAAAGACGACACTAGCTGGGTGGTTCTTCCAGCCATACACTCAAGCATGGAGAGGAACTGGCTAGATTCGTGCAGGGTGGAGGTTTTCCAGGAAGGGAGGGTATTGACAAGTGCAGAGGTGTGGTCATAGGCTGAGAAGAATGAAAGCAGGGGTGACTGACATACAGAAAGTCCAGTGGTCACATGATAAATGCAGAAGAAAAGGTGGGGGTCATCTTAACTCCTGATTTCAGCAGTTGGGGCAGTTGTGGGAAGACATAGTAGACCACAGGCTCAGCACCTGAGGAGGGAATGAAAGAGAATTCCAGTAGAGATGAAGGGCCCAGGGCACTGAGTGGGTCATGCATGTGGCCAGGGAGGGCATCTCTGTGCTGGCAGAGATCTGGTCCAGGAACCAGTTACTCAGTGAGGACCCATTCTGTTATGCTACAGAAACAAAGGGCTCCAGACGAGGGCTGATCACAGAGCCACCCTGGAAACCCTGTGCTGTATATTCAGTGTGGCCAGCAGGAGATTTCTGGGCAACCTAGGCACTCTGAGTTCCATGAGGATCTCAACTCCATCCCTGAGCTCCCACAGACCTAGAGAAAAGGTGGGTGCTATGGTACTTTGCCCTCTCATTCAAGACTTCTAGCTGAAAAGAAAGAACATTCCTTCCATTCGCATTTCAGTGTCCAAAGCAAGCCACATGACCATGCTTACTGGAAGTTGTTGTTAAGTGCTGTGGAGTTTATTTTGATTCATAGTGACCCCATGTGACACAGTAGAACTGCCCCCCATGGAGTTTTCCAGCTTGAAATCATTATGGGGGAGTCCTGGTGTGGTGTTGTGCATTAATGCACTGGACTGCAAGGTTGGTTTGAACCGCAAGGTTGGCAATTCAAGCTTACCAGATGCTCCTCAGAAACCCTATACAAGGTCGCTATGGGTCAGAACCAACTCAACAGCACTTAACAGCAACACCAACAAAGATCACCACATAAGGCTACAGCTTCTGGGAAGTAAGTCAAAGTGCCCAGGAGATGAAAAACAGTCAGTGTTGGGGTAGATGTTGGGGCCAGACCTGAAAGCATGAGCCTCAAAGGCACCCGATTTTTACATGGTGAAAATAAAAATGGTCTGAAGAGGCACCTTTTAAGATGGCGCCTGGCATGAGACTCATGGGATGTGGAAGGATGAGGCCAAGAGAGCAGCCATCTGGGGAGTAGGTGCTAAGTGTGGGGCTCGATCTAGGCCAGGAATGAAGCTGACTCAGAAGCCCAGAACAGCCCTAGCAGAAGATTAGAAGGTGCCAGGTCCTGTGGCCAGCCTTTTACAAACCCTGTTGTCTAATGCTGTTGAGCCAGTTCTGACTTATAGTAGCTCTGTATAGGGTTTCCAAGAAGCAACTGGTGGGTTTGAACCACCGACCTTGTGTTTAGTAGTCCAGTGTTTGTGCTACAGCATCTCATCGTCCTTATAATAGGTCCCTGTGTGATGCAAATGGTCTACAATGAACAGCTAACCTAAGGGTTGGTGGTTTAATTAACCCAGCCACAGAAGAAAAGCCTAGTGATCTGCTTCCATAAAGACAGTTGCTGTTGTTGTGAAGTGCCATCGAGTCAGTTCCGACCCATAGCGACCCTGTATAGGGTTTCCAAGGAGCAGCTGGTGAGCTTGAACCGCCGACCTTGCAGTTCAAACGGCTCTGTAGTCTGATGCATTAACCCACAGCGCCATATCAGGACTCCTCCACAAAGATTGTTGTGTTGTTGTTGTTAAGTGCCGTCAAGTCGGTTCTGACCCATAGCGACCCTGAACAGGGTTTCCGAGGCTATAAATCTTCACGGGAGCAGAAATGCTCATCGGTCTCCTGCGGAGCAGCTGGTAGTTTCGAACTGCTGACCTTGTGGTTCGCAGCCCAATTCGTAACCACTACGCTACCAGAGCTCCTCAATCCTGTGGAGCAATTCTACTCTGCCACACGTGAGATTGCCATGAGCCAGAATTGAGTCAACCATTTTGAGTGTTTTGTTTTTATTTTCTTTGAAACAACTCAACAGGATGGGAGTTACCATCCCCATTGTCAGAGTTGCAAAATAGAGACTCCCAAGGGCTCCTTACCAGCTGGTTGGTAGTAAAGCGAAGACTAGAACCCTAATTGGGCTTCAAAACAACCCTTCAGGGAATCCTGAGTTCTCCCTCCCTGTCCTGCCTGCTGTTCTGGCTTCAGAGAGCCCTGAGTCTCCAACTGCTCAACGCTGCCCAGGAACCAGCTGGGGCAGGGCAGACCCATCCATGCTGAAGCCTTCTCTCTCAAAGTTGCCTGGCTTCCAGCAGAGCCATCTGAAGTCCCTGGAGGCTACAGGCACAAGGACTGACAGCACATGACCGGGTTTGGATCCTAATACTTGAGAGCATGGAAAGTGTGAGATTTTGGAAGAATCTCCCCCATGCCACTGGAGCCCAAAGTCCA
Source organism: Chrysochloris asiatica (assembly GCF_000296735.1). Classification (NCBI taxonomy): domain Eukaryota; kingdom Metazoa; phylum Chordata; class Mammalia; order Afrosoricida; family Chrysochloridae; genus Chrysochloris; species Chrysochloris asiatica. The sequence continues at coordinate 109,404 of NW_006408544.1, read as the reverse complement.
CCCGTCATTCCCTCCCTTACTGACCCTGGGCCTCCCCAGCTGCTCTCAACTTCACAAAGTACTTCCTCTTTCCCAGCAGAGCAGGACAGGGGCACACACCAACATTACACATGAAGAGCCTGAGAGGACATCCTGAGCAAGTGACAGGTTACTGAGCCTGCTACCCTAGTCAGACCTCAGAAGGGCTTTCATTGACCAGTGTCCACTGCTGCTGAGGCCTGAGGTCCTCTCCCAGGGCCAGGCTGTGTCTGCAGAACTCGGGGTCCTAGACCCATCCTGTGCTCAGAACCTGGAACCCACACTGTCTTCTGGATATGCCCAGAGCCACGCCACTGCAGACAAGATGACCTCAGGGCCAGACATGAGCAGAGAGCAGCATGGGAAAGAAGTCAGAAAGGTTTGCTCAGGGGACCCTGGGAGCTGGGATTTATCACCCCTCCTGCAGAGGAGGGAAACTCAGGCTCAGAGAGATGATGCTGGTTTCCCAGGGTCACATAGTGGTAAGTGGTAGGGTCAGCATTTGAAACCAGGTCCCATGGTTGGAAAATGGTAAGAGTGCCTTCTATGGAAAGAGTGTCTGGGTCCTGCTACTATTGAGCAGCCCTGGACCCTGGTTTGGGCTGGAAGGTGCTGTCATAGACATTTTCCAGTCCCATTCAGGCCTCAAATACTTCGTTGTTGTTGTCAACTACTGTCAAGTCAGTTCCGACACAGAGCAACCCTGTATAGGGTTTCCAAGAAGCAGCTGGTGAGCTTGAACTGCGAACTTGTGGTTCAAACCAATCTTGCAGTCCTGTGTATTGACCCGCAGTGCCACACCAATCCCATTCAGGGACTTAACACTTTAGGGAGGTGCAACTGCCAACTTCGCCTCTCATGCTTCGGATGTATTATCAGGAGGGACCAGTCCCTGGAGAGTCGGCTAAAAAAGAAAACGTAGACCCCCAACAAGATGGATTGGCACAGTGGCAACAGCAATGGGTTCAAGCGTAACAAAGATTGTCAGGATGACACAGGACCATGCAGTGTTTCATACTGTTGTGCATAAGGTCGCTCGCTATGCATCGGTGCTGACTTGATGGCACCTAACAACAACTGCCCCTTTTAAGATGAGGACACTGATGCCCAGAGTTGGGAAGAGCTTAGCCAAAGGCCAGGACTAGGATTCCTGAATCTTCAGCAGAGCCACCTGCATGACCCCGCCAACCACCCCTTTAACCTAGGCCCAAGTACAACTGTCTGTTTCTCCTCCCCAGACACCCCGGCTCTGCCTTTTTAGGAAAGGAAAAGAGCAGCTCTGGTGGAGGGCAGGCAGGCGGGCGGGCGGGCATGCTAATCCACCAGCTCCCTGCGGCTCTGGTTACCGTGGTTTGGGGCCCAGGCAGCCTCTGCTGGGAGTGCCAGCCCAACCAATGGGTGCTGCCGGCCCAACCACCCTGCCAGAGCCATACAAGGCCTTGCCGCAGCGCAGTGCCGAGAGCCGGCATCAGGCAACCCCAGCGCAGGCACCCACCCCGCCCCTGCGCCTGCCAGCCCGGCACGTCCTCGGACTCGGCCTAATCCAGCCTGGGAGCATGCAGGGCTGCAACGCACGTGCACCAGGCCCAGGGCTCCTCAAGGTCAGGGAGGTGGCATGGCCCGGGCAGAGGCCAGCAAGGCAGATCTCAGCTGGGGTAGGGCCAATGGAGCCCAGGCCTGGTCCAGGTTAAGTCATCTCTTAACAAAGCCTTCCTGTCATCCCTTTGTCCTGACTGCCCATGTGTCCTGCCCCTCCACCTCTGGGAAGGGTCTCCACAAATTTAGCATTTGATTGCAGCTCCTCATGGGTCCTTAGCAGGATCTGAGCCATCTAATTCATCCTGAGTCCAAGCCTACATGCACCTCTTGAAAAGTAGCATGTCTGCAAGTGTGTGCATGATTTGAGAGCCATGTGCCCATCTGTCCCCTTGTATGTGCTCAGTGTACTGCTGTGGAAGCAGATGGGGGCATGCAACCCCTCCCCAGAAGCATCCGTCCCATCTGTCAGCTCGTCGCATTGCCCTCCATTGCTCACAAGATTGCTGGAAGGTAGGAATTATTGGGTGCATTTTACAACTGGGGAAACTGAGTCACGGAGTGGTTACAGGCTCCAGGTGAGAGTGCCAGATTCAAATGCAGAGCTGTCTGACTTAACAGCTGCACCAGGCCAACGTCTGACTGCAGTTCAGAACTTGTCACTTAGTCCCCAGTGTTAATGAGGGAATGATAGAAGGAACCTTCGGAAGCCGGAAGTCTAAGCATCATGTCTGTCCTACGTGGGCCAAACTGAGCTTGGGGCCAACACTGTGGCACTCTCCAAGGCCACCTGGCAGGTGGAGGAAACATGCCAGCAGAGGGGGTGGCGGGCCTAGCTGGCATTGGACTCTGTTTGCTCACCCAAGAAAGGAGGAGATAAATATAGACACAGGATTACTCAGACATAGCCTGGGAAAACTGGCTTCTGAGCCTCACCTTCACCTGCCTGCCCAGGCGATGTCTGCTGCCAGGACTCCCCACCTGGAAACTTCAGGGCAGCCCTTCCTAGCTGTGCTATCTGGGGGTGAGGCAGAAACTGTAGCCCGAGAGCTGGTGCCAGCCTGAAGACACACGTGTGACGAGCAGGCAAAGCCAGGGCTGCCTGTCCATCAGGCCCAGCTATTCCACCAGTCCAGACTCAGTTTCCCCATTTGTGAGGTGTTGGGGCTGGTTCACCCAGCCCTCAACTTCCGTTTGCTTGCATGGAGTTGATGACCACCCCACAGCAAGGAGTGAGGCTGGGGCCTCACATATGAGGAGACACTGGCCAGAGCAGCATGTATTGGGTTGCACACAGAGTGGTTCCCATCCTACCTTCGCCATATTTTAGCTGTAGTACTTTGGACAAGTTACTTCACCTATGTATGCCTCAGTTTCCTCATCTCTCCAATGAGAATAACAAAAGCACCAGTGCTTTTGTCTCCTAGGCTATTAGTGTGGAATAGATGGGTTATTACATGCAATGCATCTGCAGCAGGGCCTGGTGCAAAGCAAGTCTGATTTGCACGTTGAATATTATTATTCAGACACAGCAGGTGGCATCTGGGATCCAAGTGGCCTCGGATGGATGGCTCAGAGACACCTGCCTTTCCAGCGAACCGTTTGGTCCTGGGTTATCCATGAGATGGGCAGGTCCCTGTTGTTCTGTTATCCCTGCAGCAGCATCCTTTTCTCAGGCAGACATGGGTTTAAGTTCTGGTTCCACTACACATGAGCTGTGCTCCCTTGAGCAGGTGACTGGCCCTCTCTGAGACCCAAAAGCCTCTACCTTGCTCCCTCTTGGGACTGATAAAACCAAAGATGTCCAATTGCCACAGAGTCAATTCCAAGTCATGGTCACTCCATGTGTGCAGAGTAGAACCACTCCATAGAAATTATTTGGCTTTAGCCTTTGGAAGCAAACGGCCAAGTCTTTCTTTAAAGTGTCAGCCTCTAGGCCAGCAGCCAATTGCAGACTGTATGTGCCACCCATGCTCCTAGTACAAGGGTTAAATAGGGGAACATCTGAAAAGTATCCATCTCAGTCTGGCAAATGGGCTGTCTACCCTTGTCTCCTCCTGGTCCCCTTCTATCACTTCCTCCAGTTTCATAATAGCTAAGAGCTGGACCTGAAAGAGGCCCTGCTGAGAACATGCCCCTTATACATCCAAGAGCCCTAGGGTAGGAGAGACATGCAGGGTGGCACCATGTAGGAGCATGGGATGCCCAGTGATCCACACACTCCCTCCTGCATAGGAACCCCTCTGCACCCCTCCATGCACTCATGCACCCTGCACTGTGCACTCCTATCCAGGTACACACACACGTATGCCCACACGGTTACATAGCCAAGCACATGTATGCACAGCCATGCATGGGCCCAGGGATACAGGTGTCCACAACCTTGCCAGCACACACGCTCCCATACTTGGGGTGTCCCAGCCAGGTCCAGCCCCATGGTGGCCGTCTTCATGGCAGAGGAATGCAGACAGCTAAGGATGCTCTGCCAGCGGACGTGAGGGAGAGGCCAAGGGGAAACCACACAGGCAGGAATCTGGGCAGGTGTGCCAGGCTGAGGTGGGGCCCTCAGGTGCCAGGAATTGTGCAGGGGGGAGGCACATGCAGGCGCTCCCTTACTCCAGCCTCTCTCATCACCCCATGTCCTCAAAGCCTCTGGGACACAGAGGCCAAAGGCCTCAGAGATCATCAGCCCTGACTCAAGACAGAGAGGAGATGCCACCTTGTGGCCCAGGGCAGGGCATTCTCTTTCTGGGCTGCTGTGAGGGTCATACCACATAGTCTTCCTAACTGGGGATCAGAACAACCATGAGTACAGAGACCTACCTGATACAACCAATGACTCATGTCAAGGAGAGGTGATGGGGACTCTGGGGAAGTTACCATAACTCTTCAGGTAAGGCTTGGAGTGGGGTTCAAGCTACCCAATAGTCACCATCTGCTGAGACGTTTGCATAAAAGGGAGTCTGTTCCCCGCTCCCAAGTGAGGAATCGGAGGTGCAGAGGGGTGGAGTGGAGTACCCAAGCAAGGTCCCTACATTTTCTGATCCCAGAGCCCAGTGTCTTACCACTCCGACATGTGGTTTCCTGCCTAGTGGAAAGATCTGCAACTGAGACCCAAGCATTGAAGGCAGAATGAAAGGCAGGGACCTCTGGCCTAAGGTGGGAGAGAAGCCTTCCCCAGATTGAAGCTGTGCTACCTGGAGGGAGAGAGCACTTCAGTCTCTTCATCCAGGAGCAGCTGAGGTTAGGTGTGGACCAAGTCAGGGTACTAAAAGAAGGAAGGAACAAGGCTTCTGAAAGGTCAGCCCTGGGGTGAAAGAAAGCATCCCCCATTCCACGCCACCCAGTACATATAGGAGAATGTGTGTATGGAAAACTTCTGTCCATAGGATCCAACCACAGTCCCACTGGTCACAGACTTGGCTACTTAGTTCCTGCCCCAAAGAAATGGGGAAACTAAATACGATCTCCTGTGGGAAGCCAGAGCAGTCACGGGAGGACTCAAGAAGCATATGACATGCACAAGATCACAGAGGGCTGCTGGCAGAGCAGAATCCCAGCTCAGGATTCTGACCCCAGCCGCCTGCAGCTCTTCACAAAACTCAAGAGAAGTTTCCAGACTTCAGGCTCCACTCCCAAAGGTTTGGCACATCATCGGCCACATCCCGCAGTCCAGGTGCCTGAGTCTGGCACTCCAGCCCAGGAAGGAGGGTCTGCATTCTTCTGAAAGAAGGGCCCAGTCAAGAGTTCCTGCCCACTCTTCCAGGCACCAACTGTGTCACTTGAAGCAGATGCTCACACCTCTGAGTCTCTGTTTCCACAAGTAGCAATGCCCATCACAGCAGGTTGTTCTGAGCATTAGATGACAAGGAATTTACAAAGATCTAGACAAAGCCATAAAATTTCCAGCCTCGGAAACCCTGTCCAGGGTCGCTATGAGTCGGAACCGACTCCACGGCACAGAACAACAACAAAGACATAGCCATGCACACAAGAGGCTCTCAGGGTAGCCATCTGGGGTTTCTACATTTCTCTAAGTCATTGCACGTTTCCCAAAGCACTTCTAGGCTTAAGGCCTCATGATCCAGCACGGGACGGCCACCCCACGTGTCACATAGGTCGAGAGCGAGGGAGTGCCTTGGGAACAACACAAAGCAAGCTCGAGGCAGCTTCCCTCCCACACCAGCCCCCATGTGAGTCCCCAGGGCAGCCTTAGGGTCTTGCTGTGGTCAATCTTGGTCTCAGTTCCGCCCACTGGTCCTGTAGCCCCAGAACGGGGACTGGGCTGCCATGCACCATTTAGTGCTAAAGAAAGATTTGGGGAGGGAATCCGGCTTCTCTGAGGCCCCTGAAATCCCGCTGGGCAGCAGTCCTCCAGAAGGGGGAGCTGAGGCCTCAGCCGCCCTGGCAGTGAGGCAGGAGGGGGGGGCGCACGTGGCCGCCTGGCCGCGCAGTGATGTCAGGCTCCGCCACTCCGCCGCGCCCCGGCCCCAGCACGTTCCTTCACGGAGCTGGGGAACAAAGCGTCCTGCGCATTCCTGCGCACTGACTCACAGCCGTCACGTAGCGCGCCGATGCCGCTGCCGCTTTGCCCAAAATTGGTCGGGAGGCGAGGGCGGGCCCGAGCGCGGCTGCCTTCGAGTCCGCAGCCTTCTCGCAAGCTCCACGCTCACCACGGCCGCTTTGCGCTCGGCCCCCAGCCCGAGGCTTTCCCAAAACAGGCATAAGAGGGAGAGAATGGGGCCCGGCCAGTCCTGCGATGGGTGGCAGGGTCAGGCAGAGGGCCAGGGTGGGGGTAGGGGTGCTGCATGGGGGATAGTGGGGAGTAAGACGCTGGCCAGTAGACAAGGCTCTGCTGGGCTAGGCTAGGCTCAGAGCCTCGGTTTCCCCACATGCCCCATAGGATGACATTATGGCTGTAGGAATTAAAATAGATGAAATCATCGACTTTACTGTGTGCCAGCCACTGTTCTAAGGACTTGGTAGGTGTTAGCTCATCTGGTCATCGCACCAACCCTATGAAGAAAGTTATTATTATTATCCCAATTTTACAGATAGGGAAATTGAGTCCTAGAGAGATTAATAGTTGTTTGAGGTGGCAGACTAGTGAGTGAAAGAGCTAGGATTTGACCCCTGACCTGGAGGTGTGAGACTCTGCAAGTATCCCTTACAAGGTAAGGTGGGCAGCGCAGCGTCTGACATACAGTGGGTGCCTTCCCCCACTGCCTGGCCCTTGATGGCTGAAATTGGTGTCAGTGGAGCCCAGAAAAGTACCACTTTACCATCATTTTACCTGTAAGCCTTTGTTCCCTCACCTGTAAAGCGGATCCCGGCGGGGAGCTTGTTGGGAAAATTACAAATAAGGACCCGTGTAAGAATGGTGGAAGAAGAGAGAAAAGGCAGATTGGGCTCAACAAAAATGTATCCCCTTATCCCCTTATCCCCAATGGCCAGAGGTCATTCTAGGGCAAACCCAAAGTCCAGAGAGCTGTCAGGCTAAATCTGAATTCACAAGCTGACTGGGCCATACCCGGGATATGCCAGAAGACTGGGAACACTTGAATGTTCTGTATCCCAGGACCTGCGCTTGCCAAAGATGAAAATGAGAGGGTTCCTGCCCATGATCTCTTGGTCATGCCTGACCTCTTTCTCCATAGCACTGCCACCAGGTTTTAGAGGACACGAGTTTTTGAAGTTGTGGAGTGTGGAAGTCCCCATCCTGCCCAGGGTTTGCAAGAATGAGGTGACCAGCAGGTGGTCTTACTATCAGGTATCCGGTTAGACTGGGACACTCTGCCCCAAGCTGTGGTGTCCTGGGACCCTTCCAAGAGTCTAGGAATACCAAAGGCTGGACCTCCTCACCCTCCCTCTCCAGCCAAAACTGGTTTTGAAGCCATTTGGTCTGGGCCATCTACACCACAGATTGACTCCATTGTGTTGTTGTTGATGTTAAGCGATGTCAAGTCAGTTCCAGCTCATGTTGTTAAGTGCAATCGAGTCAGTTCCAACCCATAGCAACCGTATATAGGGTTTCCGAGGAGCGGCTGGTGAGCTTGAACCGCCGACCTTGCAGTTCAGTGCATTAACCTAAAGCACCACTTGAGCCTCAGGGAAAGATCAGTTTCCCAGCTTGATATTGAACACCTTGTTGTCTGGCCCTTGTGATTTTCAACCACCTTTCACCTCAACTCCAGTTCCTGGATACTCCATGCTCTTTCTGAACTCCTGGCTTTAACCTGTGCCAATCTCTAACTCAGATGTCCTCCCAGCCCTCTGGACTCTTGTAACTCCTTGAGTATTATTCCCTTTTGAGAAGACTGGTACTGTCTTTAGGCTCAGAGTTTTCATCCGAAGTCTTCTATGCTTCCAGCTCCCTGCCCTAGGCCTTTCCCCAAACACCAGCTGGGCCAGAAACTCATAGACCCAGACCTGGGCCTGACACAGACTAGAGCTCAGCACATGTTTGCTGCATATTGACAGAGAGCATGACCTTGGAACCTGAAGATGCTTCTCTTCTCCTTGCTTGCTGTGTGACCTTGAACAACTTACACAGCCTCTCTGAACCTCACTCCCAGACCCTACCCTGCCTGCTTCCCAGGGCTCTTGGGAGGATCAAATGACTGAAGGCAGGGAGAGTGCTTGGCACATGGGCACAGCTCCCCACACAGCTGTCATTATCACCAGGTCATTATTACAGACCTCCCTTGTGCCCGCGGACTGGGTTCCAAGGCTGGGCGGCAGGCGGGTGGGCAGGCGATGAACTCAGAGGCAGCCTCAGCCCCTGGCTGACTCAGGCTGAGAAGGTGCCAGGAGAAGTGGTTACTTTATGGTCAGTCAGAGCCAGCCTGCCTCTTCCCCTCCCCCGTTTGCACCCAAATCCGAGGCCACCGGCTTCCAGGCCTCTTATCTAGAGAGATAAAGGCCCCTTCCCCTTGGATGGTAGATCCATTCACCCAACTGCTTGCTGTGTGACTTCAGATAATGCCTACCCTTAGGGGCTGACCTTGGTGAGTACTGATTGAGGGGCCAAGCAAGTGTTCCAGGAAGACATGATGGGAAGTTCAGCCATCACATGTGGGCCTCAGCGGGATGGGCTCTACTCTCCACCCTAATAACCTGCCCAAAGTGGTGGGACGCTACACCATCATCTGCTATCCTTTTCTTTCTGAGAGGCCAAAGTTAGTATTTCCACTTGACACATAGGGGAAGGTGAGGTTCAACAATGAGAAGGACCTTGTCCAAGGCCACATAGTCAATAGCAGGACACTGGTGGGCCAATCTGCTCTGGCCTCCCCATTCTCTGGGGGTACGCCTGGTTGGTGATGGTTGCCCCCACCTCCAGGACCAGCTATGTGCCAGGTCTTAGACAGAAATCTTTAGCTCCTAAGATCATCGTGTGAATTCACACTACAAAGAGGAAGTCTAAGCTTAGAGCTAGGATTGCTTGTCCCCGTTTACAAAGAACAAATTGCAAATTCACATCCAGTTAGGCTTTGTTCTTCTCTTATCCCAGCTGCCTTCCCAGTCTGGCAGGGTTTTAGGGTTCCAGCAACAGCAGGCCTCTGGGAGCCTAAGGGGAGACCCTCTGTTCTCACAGACACCCCCTGGCTGTGGGCAGCCTGGGAGTGGGCAGACTGTCCTGCCAGGCTGGGCCCACCAGACCCGCCTGGGCCCGAGGCTCCTTGCCAGGCCTGGATGAAAGCGTGAGGTCATCGGGCCATCCCAGCTTCCTGTCCCATCTCGCTGTCGTGACTCAGTCCCTGCATTACCCAAACCTCCTCCTCCCGGGGGACCCCAGCAATGGCCTGGGCTGCCCCTACTGCCTGCCTGCCCGCTAAGGCCTCGCACCCTGAGTCACCGCTCACCTCACCACCTCGTCGTACCCTGCTCAGCCCACTGCGTCAGCAGCTTACTGCTCTCCCAGGCTCCCAGATCCCCACTGCTATGAGAGCCAGGCTATGGGACTCCAGCTGTCCTCAGACTCAGACCCTGCAGTTGACCCTCAGGACTTGTTTTGGGGAACTCTCTGACCCTACCCAGAAAACCCAGCATTGAGGCTGAGAGCTCAAGCTAAGGTCTTATATTGTCCTGAGTTCAAATCTCAGCTTCTCTTTTGCTAGATGGAAAAGTTGCTTCAATTTCCCCAGTTAAGAAGTGAAGATAATAAATATAAGTCGAATCACAATGAAAAGTCTCTATGGCCTCACATTAGTCAGGATAGTGGTTAAGAATGCAGACTGTGAGGCAGGCAGAGCCAGGGTCTAATGACGGTGTGGCCTTAAGCAAGCCACTTCACCTCTCTGAGCTCCAGGCTTTTCATCTGTAAAGTGAGAATAGTAGTAAGAGTTTCTTCCTGCTGTGATGATTAAATTAGATTCTACATGTAAATGGTGTCACACGGTATCTGGCACATACTATGTGCTCAGTGAACAGTAACTAGGATTGACTCTTACAGGGCCAAGCACATCAGCTCAGGGTTGTTTGCAGTGAATGCTGGAAAGGCAGCCAGTCAATTGTCTGTCTTTTCCATTGATGCTGGAGTAGATAGCATCAGGGAAAGGCTCCTGGGACACTGAAGCCCCAGAGCACCCTCTGCAGGCTGAGCACTGAACTTCCCCAGGCAGGTCCCCAAGGCTCAGAAGAGGTCTTTTTAGGCTATGGCTCACTTCACAAATGACCATTCCCAAGTCACCCACAGAACCACCCTATTTCATGGAGGATGGAGCTGGCACAGGAAAGGGCTTCCCTGCGGTCACCCAGGTGGCAGCTGATCTCAGGCCTGTGACTTCATATCCCTGCATTCCCAGCCTGATTGTCACCCACCTCTCAGGACACTGTCAATGCCCAGTCACAGAGGGGCACTCTGAGAAACTCACTGAGCTCATCTGCCCATGGAGGCTCCTTGGAGCTCTGCTGGAAGCCCAGTTTCCCAAACTCACTTGAAAACAGGGTCCCACCGAACCATCAATGTACTCCTTGGAACATACCATGGGGAATCTGAACTGAACTGTGATCAGCTGGAAAGTCTGTGTCTCTGGATTACCTGGTATGCTCCAGAGGTGGCGCCCAGAGCTGAGGGGACCCAGTAGACTTGGTCTTCGGAGAGGTGAGGCAGGCAACATACCAGACTTCCCCATTTCCAGTTCCAGACGTACTCACTGAGCATGTGATCTGGACATGGAGAGGTCACATAGGTGAAGACAGGCAGAGGAAGTGTAAACGGTAGTGATCACAGGATCATATAGACCTGGATTTAAACCCCAACTCTGTAACTCTGGTCAAGTTCTCTTGTCAGTCAGAGCCCCGGGCCCCATCTGCACATTGGGTGTGTTGGCATCTACCTTGAAGACTTGCTGCTATAAGATGGAATGTGAACAAGAGCATGACTAGGATTTGTAAAAAAAAAAAAAAAATGGAGTCTGGTAAGGTGCTGTAGAATCAACACTGGACTGCAACCCACAAAGTTGGTGGTTCATATTGCTCCTCGGAAACACTGTGCAGGGGCGCCATGAGTCGGAACAAATTCAACAGAACTTAACAACAACAGCAAAAATGATTCCCATTGATTTAATTGATTTAATCCTCACCTAAGTCCTGTTACCAGGATTATACCCATTTAATAAGTAAGGAAGCTGGGGCTTGAGGAAGGAAAAGGCACCTGTAGTGAGACATGAACCTCAGAAATGAACCTAGTTCAGCTTGAACTCAGAATTGGAGCCCTAAGCCAGTATCCTTTGCTAAAGAAGAGGCAAGATCAGGGGTGGCCATGGTGAAAATGATGTGGGAGTTCAGAAGTTAGAATGAAGTTGGGAAGGCTTCCTAGGAGAGGTAATATCTGTGATGGGCATTGTAGAATTAACAAAATAAATCAAGTTGAGAATGGAAGGAAAGTAGCATTCTTAGGAGTTAGGGGGTTCAGCTTATGTGAAAGGAAGTCTGTCTGCTGTGTTTCAGGGAGTGACGAGTATTGTGTTCTGGTGGGTTCAGGTCTTGGGCACCCAGAGTGGTATTGGTGGGGTGAGGCTGGAAAGGTAGCTCAGAGTCAGACTCCAAACAGATCCACTTAACCCTACCACCAGATCAGGTCCTCCCCACAGACTTCCAGCTGAAGCCTGCTTTTCATAGGAAAGACGCTTTGGCCCAGAAACCTCTCAAATCTCAATACACTTTTCCTATGGTGTGATATGTAGTGGTAACGAATCGGGCTGTGAACCACAAGGTCAGCAGTTCGAAACTATCAGCTGTTCCATGGGAGGAAGATGAGGCTTTCTGCTCCTGTAAAGATTTACAGCCTCGGAAATCTTTGAGTCGCTATGAGTCGGCACCGACTCCACGACGCATCACCACCACCATGGTGTGTGATATTAACCAAAGCAAACGTGGGTGAGTGGAGCAAGCAGAGTGGCCACTAGCTCTTAGAGGGACTATGCAGTTCAAGATAGTAGAGAGGCCACTCATGGGGGTCAGGCGAGAGACACAAGGACAGTATGGTTTCTAGTAACCTCATAATAGACACGCACCGATACATATGTCACTGCTTTGCAGCATGTCCACACTGTGAGACCTACAAACATGCTGTAGTCCAGAGTAAGGAAGGACAGAAGACAGAGGTTGACTGACAGAGTCCTCCTGGTGCCAGGCAATGGCCCAAGCCCATTGGCTCTGCCATGAAACTTCCAAAAGTTATGAGGTGGGATTTTTCTTCCTTGATGCCCATCCAACATTCAGAATGATTCAACTATGACCTGCTCTTGGTCACATGGCTTGTAAGCAACAGAACCCAACTTTAGGTGGGCTGATCTCTGCCCTTTACTACCTCTGGCTTGGCACAGTGCTGGACACTTGTCCATTAGAAGATAGGAGGGGATTTGAGCCTGAGTTTCAGGGCTTTGAAGCTAGCAGCCAAATCCACCAAGCCAAAGAGGTTCCCAGGAGAGGCTGGTCCCTGACTCACCCCCACACCCTGAGCCAGCCCCAGGCAGCACTTTTAGCTCCTGACCGCCCTTCTGCCTGCCAGGACCCAGTTATGCCCCTCCTAGGTCATTCATGGCTCAGGATGCCCAGGAGCTGGGTGGGAAAACCAGACCTTTAGGCAAGGAGGCATCCCAGGCACACCTCTGCTCAGGAATGTCGGCCTGAAGTCACCGAGGGAACCCCGGCCTTTGCCTGCCTGCTAGGCACCAAGTTACCCTGATGATACACTTATTTTTAGCTGACACTTAATTCTAGTACTGTTGTTCGGCCCAGCCTCCTGGTGGCTCACTCCTTCCCAGAGGGGAAAGGCGGCCTCCTGGTGGGGCTCTGGGTGCGCCTTTGAAAACATGGGTTCTAGGCAACAGAGTGGGTGTAACTCTGAAAAAAATATCAGCTACATGTCTTGGCTGGTGGTGATGGTGGGATGGAGAAGTATGGGGTTCCAACCCTCCAACTACAGGGGTCCATACTGCCAAGAGGAAAGAGTCCAGGGATCCCAGGATTCTAGAAGCCAGAGGAGTCTGATCACTGCTCCTCTCTAGACCTTGGTTTCTTCATCTGGGTAGAGGCCTGTGATCCTTCCATCTCTGACCACCTCTCTGATTTTTTTTTTTCTTAAAGACTATCTCATGTCTTCATTACGAGAGCATTTTGTAGATGTGTCCGACAGAGCTTTCTCATCAAAGGGAGACAGGCTTTGTCTGGTGAGACAAAGCCATCTTATTGTCCAAGCCATGTGTCCAGGCCTGAGCTAGGTCCTGGAGTAGGGATTCCAGAGGAGACCAGGTCTCAATGAGCTCACCATATCAATGAGCTCAATGAAACACACCTCTCACCAAATAATGTTTCCAGGACAAGCATAGTATGCCTTTCAAAGCTCTTCTAGATTCGACTCTTCTATTCTCTCCAGCCTCATCTCTCGAGAAGATGGGTGGGTACATGGGAGGCTAGTTCGGTAGATGGATGGGTAGAATAGATGTTACTGTTGTTGTTAGTTGCGATCAAGTCTATTCTGGTTCATGACAACCTTATGTATAACAGAACATAGTGTTAACCAGTGCCGTGTCATCTTCACAATTATAGTATGTTTCAGTCCATTGTTGTAGCACAGAAAGAATGGCTAGAAGGTTAGATAATGGGTAGGTGGATGGATAGATTTAAGAATGGATGGGTGAATAGATGGAAGGATCATTTCATAGATTTAATGTAATCTCTTGATTCCATTGGTTGGTTAGTTGGTTATGTGCCATGGAGTCAGTTCCGACTCATAGTGACCCTCCATAGGGTTTCCAAGGCTGTAAATCTTTACAGGAGCAGAAAGCCTAATCTTTTTTCCTGTGGAACAGCTGGTAGTTTCAAACAGCTGACCTTGAGAGTAGCAGTCCAACCATAGCAGATGAGTATATGGGGGAAATAAGGGAATATTCTAGGAGCTCTGGTAGCATAGTGATTACGAGTCGGGCTGCTAAACTAAAAGTCAGCAGTTTGAAACTACAGCGGTACCATGAGAGACCGATGAGGCTTTCTGCTCCCATAAAGATTTACAGCCTCAGAAACCCTGTGTAGGGTTACCGTGAGTCAGAACCAACTCCATGGCACATTACCACAGGGGAATATTCCTAGCCCTGCCTCTTGTTCATTGTGTGGCCCTGAGTAAGTCACTTTTTTTGGTACCTCATCTGTAAAGTGTTTCTCTGCTATTCATAAAGTTTTCAGTGACTAAATATTTGGAAGTAGTTCGTGCTCCTTCTTCCTAGTCTGTCTTCATCTGGAAGCTCATCTGAAACCTGTCCACCATGGGTGACCCTGCTGGTATTTAAAATGCCAGTGGCATAGCTTTCAGAATCATAGAAACTCACAAGCCTCCACAGTATAACAAACTGACAGAAGAAAACTTTACATGTGAGTAAAGTTTTACTAAAGATAATACAGAAACAGCTGCAAGCATACATTGACAGAGAACTTCCAGAGGTTCAAGCCGGATTCAGAACAGGTGGTGGAACAAGGGATATGATTGCTGATGTCCAATGGATCTTGGCTGAAAGCAGAGAATATCAGAAAGATGTTTACCTGTGCTTTATTGACTACACAAAGGCTTTCA
>NW_006408544.1:76709-93935 GCF_000296735.1 Chrysochloris asiatica | reverse complement strand
TATGATGTTTGGTAAGGTGGAGGGTCAGAGAAAAAGAGGAAGACCCCCAACTAGATGGATTGGCCAAGTGGCACCATCGATGGACTCAAGCATGGCAACAGTAGTGAGGTTGGCCCAGGATCAGAGAGTGTTTTGTTCAGCTGTGCATAAGGTCGCTATGAGTTGGTACTGAGTCAATGGCACCTAACAACAACAACAACATCTGTAAAGTGTCAAACATGAGGCCAGCCTCCCAGATCTGTAGTGGGAATCAAGTGAGGAAAGTATGGACTGCCCATGTCTACTGAGACCTCAGTTACTGGCCTCTTAAGCGTGAGCCACATGCTGCATTTTTGCCTTGGAAGTGAGGTTCCCCATGAACACAACTGGGAGACCTCCCTCTGCTCCTGGGGTTTCCTCTCTCTTCACCTGCAGAGGGCTTCCCTCCTGGTAAGAGGAGGGGGATCTCCTAGGGAAGAGATGCTACAGAAGGGCTACCCAAGGACTAAAGAGTCAGCACGTTTGGGGCGGGTGCATGATGGGCAGGGCTTTGGAGTTGCACATAACTCCTTTCTAATTGTGGCCCTACCACTTTCTAGCTGTCTGACGTTGGGCAAGTGATGTACGCTGCCTGAGTCGCAGCTTCCTCGTATATAAACTAGAGACTAACTGCACCTTTCTCATAGCTGTGCTGTGACGGTTGACTAAGATAATGCATGGAAACCACTTACCACGGTACTTAGAACATATTAAGTGCTCAGTTGTTGTTGTAAAGTGCCATGAGTGGGTCGCAACTCATAGTGACCCTGTATAGGGTTTCCAAGGAGCGGCTGGTGAGCTTGAACCACCGACCTAGTGGCTCAAATGGAACTTGCAGTCAGTTGCTTATCCTACAGTGCCACACCAGGACACCAAGTGCTGTCTCAATAAATGCTTGCTTATCCCATCCCCTAAAAAGACTGGAATTGGGCCCTGGCACTTTAGGGGTAACTCAAATATTTTGAGACCAGAAATTTCCATCCCTTGACTTGGTTTTCTTATTTCAAAAAGTCTAGCAGGACTCCCATGACCTCTTGACCAGGGTACCTTGACTGAACAGTATCTACTTTTGACTACAATTCCAGCAGTTCCGTGGGCCTCGTTGACCCTGTTCTGATTACTCGTAGATTAATAACAAACAGGACACATAAATTATTCCTTTAAAAGTACAGTTTATGTGGGAGATATAAATCTTTCCAAATGGGCTGAGGTGCAGGGAGAAGTAACAGGGGATGTCCAGGGAAGTCATGGAGACCAAGGGAGATCCCTCTGCTGAGACCCAGTATGGACACAATGGTTAGGTGGTGGCAGGCCCTACTGGCTCAGGGTGAGCTGTGGCCAATGGCAGGAGGCCCAGACAACCCACCAGAAAGAGGCCCTGATACTGAGTGAGCCAGGCCAAGCAGGGGCAGCCGTGAGGGTTAGTGGTGGCAGGAATGTCAGAACCCCTAACCTCCAGCCCAGGCCCGGATTCCCTACAAGCTCTGGGTGTCTCTCTGGGCCGGCCCTCTTGTCCAGCTGCTCACTCCACTAAACTGGCTGTACAGTGTGTGCCTGCAACCCAGACACCTTGTCCCTTTCACTGGGGCTGCAAACAACTTCCTGAAACCTAGTGGCACCTAGGAAAAGACTGGTTGTCCAGAGTTGAGAGAGCAGAGGGACCCAAGCCTGGAGCAAGAGGGATACAGCCATGGAGTCTGCAGGGCTGACACTTGGGGAGTTTTCAGCTCAAGTCAGGTGATCCTGAATGTCATAGGCAGTCCAAGCTGAGTGGGCCCCTCACCGTCAATGAGAATTCAGGAAAACTGAGGCAAGGGTAGGATTTACTCCAGACCACACAGGATGGATAGCAAAGCTGGCACAAAGCCTCCAGGTTCAGGGCCTCAACTGGGACACTAGGCACCTGACCAACCCACCCCCGCCCTGGTGTACAGAATCACCAAAACATTTCATTCCTGTCCTATGCATCCTTCATGCTGGGCTCAATGGGACTGCCTTTGCTCTCCGTGCAGGGAGATGGCCTATCTCTGTCCCAGCGCCCAGCCTGTTTGGAGACTAGAAAGGACTTCTAAAGAGGTAGCTTCTAAGCACAGCATCTCAATGGAAATACACCTCCACCCAAATCTTCCTTCTTGGATTGGGGCTGGTACCAAACACTCAAAAAAATTTTGCCAGCAAATCGACTCCAATTCACAATGACCCCATGTGTATCAGAGTAGAACTATTGTCTGAGGGTTTTTCAGTGGCTAATCTTTCAGCAGTAATTCTTCAGACTTTTCTTCCAAAGTACCTCTTAGTGGGCTCCAGCTTCCAAATTTTTAGTTAGTAGCTGAGTCTGTTGACCACTCAGGGACTTCACCAAGCATTAAACTGACTCATAACCACCCTGTGGGACAGAGTAGAACTGCCTCATAAGGCTTCCAAGGCTGGACTCTTTATGGAAGCAGACCACCACATCTTTCTCCAGTAGAGTGGCTTCTGGATTCTAAATGCCTACTTTGGAGTTAGCAGCCGAATGCTTTGGCCTAAGCAAATCATTTTGTGTGCAAAACGATTCCCTCCAAAGTCTGACAGGGTGAATTCACCTTCTGTCTTTTCACCCCTCTCCCTGCATTCTTTATAAACCTTGGCAAGTAGCAGGCCAGATTAGGGCGTTTGGTGGGGATCCGAGCAGTGAGGACAGGGCAGTACAGTTAGAACAGTCAGGAGCAGATTCCCCAACAAGCAATGTAAGCACAGGCTTACTTGTGCTTACTTACTCATCTGTAGTGAACACTTGCACATTTTTTCACCACATCAAAGATTCTGCTTCTAGGTATGGCTGGCACCTGTCTCTCTCCCAACCTCAGAGCAACTTCCTATAGAATGAAAGCCTCTTTTCAAAGTTACAGTCCATGACATATGACATCATTCACTACAGATTGGTAAGTAAGCACAAATAAGGCTATGCCTACCTTGCTTCTTGGGTAATCTGCCTCAAGGCAGGAGTACCTGTCAGACTCAGAGGAGGGTGCAGGCTGAGAGAGCTGGGGAGGATCAGGGGGCTTGGGCCAGGCTATTTTTAACTCAGCTTAATTTTCCTACCTGGAAATCAATTCTAGTCAGTGGGGCAGTACTGTTCCCGGAATGATTTCATCCCCTAAGACCTGTGCTTGCTCAGGTTCCTGGGTCAGGCCTCTTCATTTCATAGCAGTGCTGCGGGCCCAGCCTGAGCCCAGGGCAGGGGAGGAAGAAACCGGAGCTGGGCCGTTTCACAGCTCCCTGCCTGACCCAGCAAGGCCAGCAGAGGCCCCTGGCCTGTCGTCATCCTTCTCCTTTCACACCAGGAGGGAGCCTGTCCCTGGGTCCCTTTAATTCTTCTATTATGTTTCCCAGACTCGAAGCCTCTGGTTCCCTATTGTCCTGAGCAGGCATTTTGCATTTGTGTAAAGATTAGACATGTTAGAACCTTCGCTCTGACTCCCTCTGGTCTTTCTCTTTTAGTTTTTCAAATCCGAGTTATTTCTTCCTCACTACGCGCTGCTTCCTTGTTCTTGTTCGTCTTTCTCCCTACCTGTCTTTATCTGCCTCCCTGTTTGTTTTCTTCTCCACCCTGACCCCCTCCTTCTCCCAGCTGACCTGCTTTTTCTTCTTTCTTCTCTTCACGGTTCAGTAGTTTGAATTCTCTATCTATCCCCCCCCTTCCCACCCACCACCAGCACCACCACCCCAACCCTGCTTAATTCTGCATTCATAAGCTCTCTGAAGCTAATAGAAAGGACAGGGAGTATTGCTCATCTCATTCCAGAAATGCTCTTCTCAATTCTTAGAGAGGCAAGGGGCGGGGGCCGGCACGGAGCACTACAGAGGGAGTCACTTGGGGTATGCTGCAGAGATGAAGACCAGGGTTCTAATGCTTGTTCTGACCTTGTCAAGACGCCCCTCTCAAGCCTCCGTTTCCTCTTGGGCAAGAGTAGAGCTGATACCAGCTGATAACAGCTGCTTCATGGCCTTGTAGTGAGGGGGGACTGGAAGTACCCTGAGCACACAGTAGGTATTCCGGAAATGTTGATTTCTGCTTACATTGCAGCCTGGCCTAGCCTGGGGAAGGAATACAATGATGACAGGTATGTATCTCTCCCCATTGGTTTTGCTCAGAGTTACCAGGACCTCACATAGACATATGTGTGCACACACATACATGTGCACACAGATGTTCACATACACACCCATGGAAAGATGCAAAACTGTGTTTCTTTCTGATCATCTATTCTCCCCTAGTAAATATCTAGTAACTAAGGAGCTGTTGGATGCTGAATGTAGAAACTAAAACTTGGGCAGTCTGGGTTCCCAAAGACCTAACTTCCATGGTTCAAAGTCAGACATTTGTTCATCCACCCCTCCCTCCCTCCCTCAGAGAACGCTGCCAGGCTTCTACTATGTGCCAGGCAGACATGAGTGTAAGTCCCTGTGCCCTGTTGCCCTGGAGTCCTGTCCTCCGATGGTCCGGCAGATAAGCCAGAATATCCAGGATCTGGGAATCCTGGGCCTTCCTTGCTGTGGCTAGAGGAGTCCAGGAGAAGACACTGGGCGAGAAGTGCACTCTGAATAGGAACAGAGGGGGCTGCCAATTCCAGTGTGTCCCAGTCTAGTCCCCAGAGAAACATGACTTCTGGACCAGCAGGAGCAGAATATCAGCACCAGGAGACACCCCGTACACACACCCAGTTTTTTGCAGAAAGTAGCCACTGACTTGAACTAAGACAACCTGCATCATCCAGATGTCCAAGTCAGGAGACCACTCAGGGGGTAATTTGTAGGTGTGCCCACAGGGACATCTTCTAGAAAGAGTTCTGAAGCACCCATCTTAGGGAAAGGAGTCTGTGAGCCAAGCAGATTAACAACCCCTCATTTTGTGTTTATTTTGCAAACAAGGAAACTGAGGTCCAAGAGGGAACGTCTTTGTGTATGGTTGCACTGCTGAACAGCTTCTGAAAGGGTCGGTGCCTGGGCAGAGGAGTGGAGTGGGTGAGAGGCCGGATGTTCCTTGGTGAGCTGGGAATGAGACAGTCCCAGGCTGGTGAACCTTGTCCTTCATAGAGGATAGCAGGCCCAAAGATGGGGCTGACGCCCCCCAAGGTTACACAGCCCTGAGCAGGCCTTTCTCACCTCCCACAGAACAGAAGGGGCACCCTCAGGCTGGTTGAGGGTAAAGTCTCCTCCAAGAAGAGGTGAGGGTTTTGCACATGGAACCCTCTGTGCCTTCCAAATTTTCAGCTCTGAGCAGCCATAGGGAGAGTTGGGGAGGAAGCTTGGGGCACTTTAAAGGTGACTTGAGAAGTCCTCAGAGGACTGTGTGGGGCCCCCTGGGGGCTGCAGAACCTCAGGACTCCCAGAGGTACTCCTGGTGCAGAGGGAGGAGCGGGGGAATGGGAGCCAGGCACCCCCCCCTCTCCTGACCGCCTCTCTCAGAGGTCTGGGCGGGCCGGGGCGCCCCGGGAGGAGGCGGTGTCCCTGGCGCCCTGCCTGCCGCCCGGTGAAGTGGGGCAGGGCTGGACCGGCGGGGCGTGGCAGGGCTCCTGGTATTATAAGCAGCAGCACCGGGCACCCAGGCACAGAGCTAGAGTCAGCTCGGTTCGCAGCAGGACACTGGCAACAGGCACTCACTCGCTGCTCCAGTCGGTCCAGCCAGCGCTAGCGCCGACACCGCCATGGTCGCTACGCCCACCGCCTGGTGCTCCATCGCTCTAGCCCTGCTCGTGGCCCTGCACGAAGGTGAGCCGCCCTGGCCTCTCCCACCGCTGCGGCCCCTGGGGCTGTTCGTTGGGGTCTCCCACTGGGGCTGCAGTATCCCCCAGCTGACTGGGGACGTCCGGGACGGGAGCGCAGTGGCGGCCGCCGGGTTCTGCCAAGCAGAGGCGCAGCGGCACAGGGCAGGGCTGCTCCGTCCCACGGGGCTCTCCGGGCTTCCCCGGGCCGTCGCGGCGTTCCTGAGCAGCTACAGTGCCAACTTCCTCAATTATGCAAGAGGAGGGGCCCAACAAGTCCCCTGTCCTAGAGCCCCAGGCACCCGGACCCACCTCTCCACTTCTCTCTCCCTACTGTACACGCAGGAAAGGGCCAGACCGCTGTGGCCTCGGAGCAGCAGGCTCCCTCGGCCCGTGCCTGGGGCGCCCACCTGCGGCCTCGGCGGTGCTCCTGCAACTCCTGGCTCGACAAGGAGTGTGTCTACTTCTGCCACCTGGACATCATCTGGGTGAACACTCCAGGGTGAGCTGCCATGGGGAGCCAGGGAACTGCTGGAGGCGGGAAGCCAGGGTGGGTGCAATGGGCTAATATCAATAGTTAGAGATTGTTTTAGTCCCCCCATGGGGGCCAGCCTGAACTCCATAGAGGGCTATCTCCTGGGAACTCTCACATAGCCTCACTAGAAAGTGTCATTCTCATTTTCTAGTCCAGGACACAGAACAGAGAGGTCAGATGCCTTCCCCCAGATAGCAAAGGAAGGAGTAAATGATAGGGTAGAACCGGGACACCATCCTGGGTCCATAGATGCTTACAGCTCATGTCTGCTCTGCCATGTTGCCTCTGTGCTTCCTAGAATCATTCGAACAATAATAGTGCCCATGTCTTGCTTGTGCGAGGTCTCTGCCAACACTGCATGTGTATTATCACAAGAGCCCCTCAGACACCCATGAGCTGGGCATTATTATCTCTGAATGGCAGATGAAACCTGCCCTGTGTCACCTAGCAGATCTGGGGTGGGGGCCCAGCGCTGTCTGTTCTGCAACATTGTGCTGCCTCAGGGCCACTGCATACCTTAAGTTGCAGTTTCTGTGTGTGTTTGTGTTGGTTTTTTTTTTCCTTTTTTTTCTTTCCTTTCCCTTCTCCAAATTGCTGCACGTAAGCGTGTGTGGAGCTAATCCGCATCCAAACACTCGTTCAGGGCGGGAACCCTGCCAGTCTCTGCGTGCTGGGTCTGCCTCCCAGTCATTACAACTCCAACCACATCATCTCAAATTAGCTCTGTGACCCACAGGTGCTGGTCCAGATAGCCTGGGTCCCCACCGTGCCCCCTGCCCACTTTGACCAGTCTTTGAATCTAAAACCAGTCCACCTGATTCTGGACACACGTCCCAACACACACACATGCTCACACACTATCTTAAAATCAGAATCCTGCAGGCAGGCAGGCAGGCCCGCAAAGGAGTCGCTGTGGTTTAGGTATTGGGCTGTTAACCACAGGGTTAGCTGTTTAAATCCACCATAGGAAAAAAAAGAGGCTGTCTGCTCTGTAAAGATGCACAGTCTAAGGACCTTAATAGAGTTGTTATGACTCAGAATTGACTTGATGTCAGTGACTTTGGTTTTGGTTTGGGTCAAGAGGTGGGACAGCTCATGCTCTGAAATTTGCCGTTTCTCATGAGGGGGTCAGCCTGGCTCCAACAACTGACTTTCTCTGGAAATGGGGAAGGATTAGGGGAACTCCTCATTTCTCAGTTGAGGGTAGGTCAATCACTCCTCTTCAGGCTTGGAGCGCTTACTGAATCCAAAGAGGGGAGTGATCTTGTCCAGGGCTCCCCAGCGCTTGTAGAGAGGTTTGGACTTTCAGGGTCAAGGCTGCTGAAGGTGAGGGGCTGGTAAGCTTGCACTATTGCCACTCTAGTGGCATGAATGGCTGTCCCAATGTGCAGCGTGGACAGTCTTGCTCACCAATGGCTGTGATTTATCTAATCCTCTGTCTTTCTCTTTCTCTCTCTTCCTCTCCCCACCCCACACTACCTTGCTGGCTGCATGCCCACAGACAGACAGCTCCTTATGGCCTGGGAAACCCGCCAAGACGCCGGCGCCGCTCCCTGCCAAGGCGCTGTGAGTGCACCAGCGCCAGGGACCCCGCCTGTGTTACCTTCTGCCATCGAAGGCCTGGTAGGTGGGCACCCAACCTGCAGGGGTCAGGGTGGCTGCTAGCCTGGACCCACCCTGGACAGTGGAGGAAGAGGGTGGAGGCCAGGTGAGAAGCATCCTACAGGCCCACAGGCTGCCCTGGGTCTGTGGGAACCAATCACCCTGAGTCCCTACCACTGTCCAGCACAGGGACTTCTGAAAGCATTCAGCAACTCAGTCCTGGGCAGGAGGGACTTTCCCCCAATAAGAGCTGAGTCAGCTCAGGCCCCGGTGCTGTCAGGCATGCAGCTAACCAGTAGTGCAGCTGGGCTTTTGCCTTGGTCTCGGTTATGAGTCCACTGGGCTTTAAATTCTGGTTTGCGGCCAACAAAGAAATGTTGTCTGGAGTTGGAAGGCCTTGCACCATCCCAGAGGTGTTACAGAGTTGCTGGGGATCTTTGCTAAGTCCCTTCATGGCATGGGCCTCTGTTTGCCCATCTGCAAAAAGGGTAGGGGGAGGGAATCTTTGTTCCTTCTCTCCTCCACTTACCGCATTCTCAATCCCAGGCTCTGTTTTTTGTGATGGTTTACGAGAATCTCCTCCTCTGGGGCTCAAGCTGTGGCTCCACCCCTGCCTCAGTTTCCCCTCCAAAGGGCTGTGTTCTACAGCAGGTGGCCAGATTCTGGGAAGGCCGGCCACCCAGCTGCCTCTTTCTAAGGCTAAGCACACATTCCCGGTAGCTCAGTTTTCCTCGGTCCCCACCCCTCCTGGGGGAGGAAAGATGCCAGGTGTACAGGGTGGAAATGGATCTGCTCCTAAGGGCAGGTAGGGTGGGGTGGGGGCTGGGCTAGATCTGCAGCCAGGTGTTGCAGGGCCCCCGGAAGCCCCTCACTCAGGCCCTAATGCCATTCTTTCAGGGCTGAAGCCATGGCAGTCCCTAGCAGTGGATCCCATTGCAACACACTCCAGACTGACAAGACATGGGACCTCGGCAGGAGAGCTCCTGCAGCGGTTGAGGTGAGAGGCGCCTGCATTGATTGAGCACTTGCTGTATGCTTTGCACATTTTCTTTGTTCTCCATGTGGGCCTCCATATGAGGCAGGACTCAGGCTTCATTAAGCAGCCAAGAGAACCAACACCCAGAGAGGTGAAGCCACTTGCCTAAGGTCACACAGCACTCAGCAGCACCTGAATAACCACTGACCTTCCTGTGCTCTTACCACTAGGCTTCTGGTTACCACTGGGCCTGGAAGTGGACAGTCTTAGAGGAAAGGGACAGTTGAGGGTTCAGGACTGTGGAACTCACTGCTGTTCATTCGGGTTGTGTCTGACTAAATCACCCTTCTCAAGCTGGGGTCCGGAGGGACTGACCAACCTGCTCCCGAATGCTGCCCCAGACTTGATCTCCTTCGGTGGCATCAGTGTGACTCAATTCAAGGCCTTGCACACAGTAGATGCCAGTGAATGTTGCCTGATTTGAATCCAGTCCTGCTACAAACAAGCTTTGTGACCTTGGACATGTCATATAACTTCTCTGGACCTCAGTTTCCTAGCTTTGACACAGGGACAATAGTGCTGTCCATCTCAGGGGAAGTGGGTAGGACCTGTGAAGTTGTCTGCCGTACCTGTCTCTGCTGTTGATGGCCCCTCACGGCTGGCAGTGCCAGCTGGTTCTGCCTCTGAGGGTGAGACGGGCTTAGGAACTATCTGGGGATGAAAATGATCAGACTGAGACTGCCGATGACCAGCACCTCAGTGTGCAGAGCTGGCTTTACAGACCTTGCACCCACCCTCACACCCGTTCAGGCAAATTGCCTGCTTTAATTTTACAAACTGAATTGGGGCACGGAGAGGTTGAGACACTGCCCGAGTTCCCATAGTCGGGAGCAGACCAGCTTCCTGGCTGCCAGGCTTCAACTCTTGGAGCCAGGATGTGGTGACTTAAATGAGGCCCAGCTCTCAGCCAGGTTCTAAGAATGACCTGGGACCCACATCTGTCTGGGCCAGACCAGAAGAGGAGTCTTGATCTTCACCTCAAAGAATGGGTCACATTTTCATAGGTGGAGTGTGAGTGAGAGAAAGTCTATAGACTGGAAGGAACAGCATGAGCAAAGGCGTGGCGGTGGAGAGGCAGATCATGGGCGATGCATGGCCATCTAGTCATTCCAGGGGTATTTGGCACTGTTGAACATCAGTTTTGCCAGGGAAGTTTCTACATCTGGTCTGGCCTGTTTGGACCTCCAGAACAGCCACGATGCCAGGGTCAGGCAAGGGCCTCAGCCCCCATTCCCTCTCCCGTACATGGGGAGCTCTTAGATGGTTCTTTTCTCCTGATATGCTAAATTGACCCTTCTGGATTCCCAGGGATATTTCTGCAACCAAGATCCGCTTTGCCAGGTGGCAGCAGAAGACTACAACAAAGGAGCCCAGGCCTACACACCCCAGGTGGAGGAAGAGATAGTGCTAGGCACTGGAAGATCACTGGGAAGGAAGGCTGCGTGGAGACCAGAGGAGAGGGGCAGCCCAGAGCTGATGGAAAACCCTCTGCCTGTTTCCGGGAGACAAGACCCAGTGCTAGCCTGTTGGACTTGCTCACTGGGATTGACACAAGCTCTGGCTTCTTGCCTGGTGAGGGTGACTCTCTCAGGCAGCTCCATGCCCTCACGCTGTCCAGGAAAGCCCTCAGCCTTCAATTGCAAAAAGGCCTCCTGATTCTGGCTCCTGACTACAACCCTGCAAAAGGAACCGCATGGGAAGTATCTGAACCTGGAGTCCATGGGCCTAGGGCTGTCCTGTCTGATGGCCTACAAGCCAGGAGCAGCTAGACAGCAGGTGGACACTCAGACGCAAGCCAGCCCTGGAGGCTGGATGGAGCCCTCCCTCCCCCAGGGCTGGTGTCCCTGCTATCCCAGCTGTCCTTTCCAGATCACCATCCCCAGAATCCTTGTACCCTCAACCCTTGGAACATTCCTGGTAAGAAGGGCTTGCTCTGCTTCACCTATCTGTACATAACGTATTTGCTGTAAGAACTTTGAGAATCCCAATTATTTATTTTAATGTATTTTTTTAGACTCTCAATTATTTACCTGCGAACTTCTGTTTGTAATAAATGATGAAATGATACGCTGGTATCATATGGTCATGGTGTGGGATGGGGAAGGCCTCTCTCAGGAAAGGGGTGCTAAGGACTCAGAGGGACACAAAGAGAGGACAAGACCTACTGCCAGGGGTTGGAGCCCTGGGTTTTTCTCTCTCTGCCTGGCTTCTATCTAATCTTCTCTGGCCTCTTGCCTAGATAACCATTTGCCCCTTGGACATCCAAGGTTCCAGGACCTACAATCCCCCCAGGCTAGGAACCCAAACTCAGGCTTTTCCCAAGAGCATGCTTAGAAGGAGCCAAGATTGTGAGATTCTCGTTACTACAATTGCCTGCCCCTCCAGAGGCTGGCTTTGAAGCCACAGCAAATCTGTCCACTGCAGGGTGGGGTGGGGTGGGATGAATTCTGAGGTCAGTGACTGGGGCTGTGGGAGGTCTAGAGAGGGGCTGCAGCTCTGCCAACTCTCCCTCCTGGGAGTCTCAGAATGGAAGATGTCCACGCTGCTCAGAATATCAGTGTCTTCACATAAGCCTCAGCCTTGGAGCACACCTTCCAGCAGTAGTTGTTGCTATCTCTTCTGGTGATTCACACATCCTTGGTCAGAGCTGAGGGTCTTGGGCATCTCCAGAGGGGTCCAAGGCTCTAGCCATATACCACTGACCCAAGAACTCTGGGGAGCTGTGGGTCTACCAGCTACTTCCTCAGAGGCCACAGCCTCAGCTATGTCCTGCTCAGACCCACAGTTTCCCTGTCCTCCAGAACCCTGGCTTCAGGCTCCTCCCTTCAGTCTAGTCCCTGCTGCTCTACTCCAACCTTTCAGAGGGTTAACCAATCTTGCCAGGGCCGAAGCAGCAGTCCACAATCAGGGTCACAACCTCCATTCCCACCCAGTTCCACAACTGGCTCATATGAGGACTAGCAGGTGTGGCCAGAGAAGGCTTGCCCACGGTCACACAACAAGCAAGTGGTAGATTCAGGAATTGAACAAGACATTCTGGCTCTAGAGTGTTCATACATAATAAGCAATTATTGGTTGAATCCACTCATCACCACTGTCAGCAATGTGACCTTAGACCAATCTCTT
The DNA here is from genome assembly GCF_000296735.1 of Chrysochloris asiatica. Taxonomy (NCBI): domain Eukaryota; kingdom Metazoa; phylum Chordata; class Mammalia; order Afrosoricida; family Chrysochloridae; genus Chrysochloris; species Chrysochloris asiatica. Next base: position 81,871 of record NW_006408544.1, on the reverse strand, counting down.
TCTGAGCCTTAGTTTTTTCATCATAGAGCTACGGAGCTCTGGTAACATAGTGGTTATGAATCAGGCTGCGAACCTTAAGGTCAGCAGTTTGAAACTATCAGCTGTTCTGAGGGAGAAAGATGAGGCTTTCTGCTCCCGTAAAGATTTACAGCCTCGGAAACCCTGTACAGGATCGCTATGAGTAGGAACCGACTCCACGGCACACAACAACAACAACTTCATAGAGCTGGTAGGAGCCCTCAACAGTTAAGTCATGGTATAGGGTTCAGAATGGGGGTGTAGTCATAGAAAGTATTCTTGACAAGAGTGATACTTCCAATGAGCAAGGAGTAAGGGGGGAGGAATAAGACTCAAAGTAAGGTTCCTGAGTGGAGCAAATGGTTTGCATTTATCACTTAACCTAAAGGCTGGTGGTTTGAACCTACTTGGAAGCACTGCAGAAGAAAGGCCTGGCGATATGCTGCCATAAAGTTTACATCCAGGAAAACCCTCTGAAACAGTTCTACCTCGTAACACATGGGTTTGCCATGAGTCAGAATTGGGGCTTCAAGACTCAAAGAGAAAATGGCGAGGGAATTATAGCCAACAGGAAGGGTAAAGATATGGACAAGGGAGTAACAAAGAAGGTCCTATGTTAAACCCCCTTTGTCTGGAATATAGTGAAGGCTGAATCATGGGAGATTAAGCCAGAGAGGCCTTGAAGTTCAAGTAATGATCCTGGAGTTTCTCTTGCAGGTCATGGGGAGCAGGTTACACGTCTGGTCAAAGTTGGGTTTTAGAAAGATGCCTCTGGAAGCTGGTCATGGCTGCAAGTGAATGAGGAGATTTAAAAAAAATTTTTAAAAGCAAGCGATTTGCTATTGAGTCTATTCCAACACATGGCAACTAATGTTTTCTTGGCTCTGATCTTTGAAGCAGATGGCCAGGACTTTCTTCCATGGAAACCACTGGGTGGGTTTGAAACACCAATATTTAGGTTACTTACTGTTGTTTTGTTTGTTAAATGCCGTGGGTCTGTTCCTACTCTGAGAGCAGTGTTCGTACCACTCAGGGACCTGAATGAGGAGACAGAGGCAGGGAAACAAAGTGACAAATGGCAGTTTGTTGCATCCTGGGTGGTGAGGACTGGAGCACTGGGGCCTACCAGGGGCATCCTTCTCACATAGCCCACAGGCAGAGCGCATTGCTCATATAGCAGGTGTGCCTAATGCCAGGGAATCTCACTCCATCAGCCTAGCAGCCCATTCAAAATGGCCCTGTAGTGCAACAGGCCAGGCAGCCAGGTGAGGCAACCTCAGGACCACAGGTTTGATGGCGGTCTAGCAGAAGGATGAGGTGATCCTGGTTGAGGACCAGGCCTAGGGAAGCAGACCGTTCTCTGTCCTTGGCACAGATCCCAGTGGCCCTGGCCAGGGTTCAGAGAGCAATGGCCCAGATGATAAATAATAAAGGTCATTAAGGGAAGGAGAGGAAGTCCAGGTAGTGAAAGTGGGGGTGGCACCTGGTTCCTCCGATCCATAGCCCTGGGTGCTACGCTTGAAGGAGTCAAGCTCCAGTTCATCTAGCCATACCTCTCTCCTGAGGATGAAGTTTGCAGCACCAAATAGTCATGTGCACCTGAAGTCTGAGCCTGCTTCTATACACAGTTCCTCAGCTGGACCCCAGAAGGATGATAGAAGGTGAACTAGAAGGTGTGAAGAGCATGTGTCAGGCCATGTGGGTCCCTGGGAAGAAAAGTGTCTAGATTTTAGGAAATTTGGGTTTCTTGGGGTGGGGTGGGGGGTGGGGGTGGGGATCTTCCCTCTTTCTGTCTTGTCAGTAAGTACTAAGCAGAATTTTTTTCCCAAGCTTTTGGAATCAGTTCTGTGTTCTTTATGGACTGGAACACTAGGCAAGGAGACACCAGAAGAGGGCACATGATGACTCAGATTTATGCAGATTATAGGCACAGAGAGAAGTTGAGGCCCCGCAGGGTCAGGTCCTGTGTCCTGGATGCATATCCAGGAACATGTGGCTGAGACTGGGCCCCTGTGGTTCTGTCTTTCCCCCCACCATTTTTCACTCAACCAAGGGAAACCCCAGAGAATCATCTCTCTCTTCCTTCCTCCCTCCCTCTCTGTGTGTCTAGCTTTCTAATTGAAAATAAAGACCAGGGAACTGGGTTTTCAGTTCAGAAAAGTAATTTGCCTATCAGGGCAATAAATCGTTGGAATGTGGCCATCCATTCATTCAACAATTATGAATAATTACCTCTGGGAAGCTCTTGTGAGCAAGACAGACAGCTGCTGTCCTCAAGGCCAGTGGGAGAGCCATTCAAGAGAAGAGATTATGAAATACCATGATATGCATAATACTTAACATTTATTGAACACTTATTAAGTACTTGGCATATCAACTCCTTGATTCCTTACTTTGAGACCTGCAGGTTTTAAGATTATTATTCCCATTTGATAGAGGTTGATGTTGTTGTTAAGTGCCGTTGTGTCAATTCTGGCTCATAGTGACCCTGTATAGGGCTTCTGAGGAGCAGCTGGTGAGTTTGAACTGCTGACCTTGTGGTTCACAGTCCAGTGCTGATCCTACAGCGCCTCACCAGGAGTCCATTTGATAGCGGAAACAACTGCTATCTGATCTGCTATTGAAATCCTGAGTTCTAAACTACAGAAAGCTAGCCTCCCTTTCTGATAGGGCATATCCACACTGGCTTCCTGGAGGAGCAAACACATATCTAGGCCAATTTAAAAATTACAAATAAGTAAATATAAATACTTAGGACACTGCCTGACACGTATGAACCACCCTTAGTGGCTCTCATCCCCATTTGGCAGGTGAGGAAACTGAGGCTGACAGTGGGAACTAAAAGTTCCTTAGACCATAGCCCTGGGTGTTGCACTTGAAGGAGGCCAGCTCCGGCCTCGTCTAGCCACACCTCTTTCCGCAGAATGAAGTTTGCAGCACCAGAGAAGCATGGACAAGAGTGTTACAGGGATAGGGAACAGCACAGGTGGCAGTTCTGTGGAGGAATGGCGCTTTCCTCAACTCCTTCCAGGGAGTGAAAGAAGCAGGGGCAGGGGAAAAGCTGGAGAGAGGACAGTAGGAGCAGGTAGTACCTTTCCTGAGCGCCTAGCATAGGAGGGGAGATGACAGATGGGGGAGACCTCATCACCTACGGCTGTCACCTCGCCCCCACCCTCCTGCCCAGAACCTCAGAAACCATCTCTTGGGAGAATATACCATCATCACCACCACCATCAGTTCCCATCAATTTGATTCCAACTCATGCTGACCCCATGCGCATCAGAGTAGAACTAGGCGCCATAGGGTTTTCAATGGCTGCTTTCTCCAAAGTAAATCACCAGTCTTTTTTTCCCCCCGAGGTACCTCTGGATGGACTTGAACTGCCAACATTTTCACTGGCAGCACAGGTACTCCCAGGAAACTATGTCTTGCTTACTGCTGCAGGATAATGCACTGGAACACAAGGTCAGTGGTTCAAACCCAGGAGCTGCTCCTCAGAAACCCTATACAGGGTCACTATGAGGCACTTCATGCCTCTGAATCCAAGCACACTTGCAGCTCTCAAGAGCCTTTCAGACTGGCAGGGGAGACAGACAACAGCAAAGGAAACAGACAGGAGGTGGGAGGTGTTATGAGCTCTCCTTCCAGCTGATGAGGATGGGAGAAGGGACGGAGGATCTAAACAATGCATAGGGTTTGTACATCCTGGGATTAGGAGAAAGGGCATCATGCTGGAAGAACCGTGTGAGATGTGTCTGGTGAGGCAGCCAGGCTGGGAATGATATCCAATACCAGGACCAGGAATTTGAACTAGAGTGATGGGGAGCCAGGGAAGCTTGCTCGGCAGGGGAAGAGTCAAGATGGGAGCTGACCTTGGGCAGCTGGCTTATCATCAGCCCCTCCCGTCCAGCCAGCACTTCCAGTTCAGGAGGGCCCTCCCAACCCCTCTCAGGGGAGGGCAGAGTGTGAGCCTCGCCTTGGCCTGCCGGGGAGCGGAGCCAAGAGCCCTCGGCAGCTTGGCAGCTCCAAAGGGGGCTGTGTGCGGGCCCGCCGGGAGCCCTGGAAGAGGAATGCAGCCTAATTAATTCTCCACTGCTGCTCAGAGGGCCCTGCCTAGTGGGAGCAGCTGCCAGGACAGGCCTTCCAGGATGCCACTGGCCTAACCTGTCCATCACTTTGCAGCTGAAGGGCGGGCGTGAGGGGGACTGCAGCCTGGGAGCTGGGGGACCAGGACTCCTGGGGCCAGCCTCTGCCTCCAGGCACATTTAATCATGTAGTCTGGTCCCCTTTGCAGCTAATAAGACAAGAGTAAGAAGACCAGCCCTCCACCACCACCCTCGACCAGACCTAGAGGACTTCCAGTGTACCAGGCCTGTGCTCATCTCATCTAATCCTTAATATCTGTGACAGATGAGGAAATTGAGTCTCAGAGAGGTGACTCTTCCTGCCCAAGGCCAGAAATCAGAAAGCAAAAGCAGGGAAGCTGGGATTTGGACCCAAGGTAATTTGGGCCCCAAAAATGTATCCCTCATAATCACCATCCTGGGCTGGCTCAAAGGAGGAAACTGAGGCTCTGGGAGGTGGGATGCCTCTCCCAAAGACAGCCACTAAAAAGGAGGTCCTAGGTGGCACTGGAGTAAGGCCCTGCATGGAGAAAGGCCACCATCAGCCTCCGCTGGAATTTCCCCTTCCACTCACCACCCTCAGCAGGTCAGGTCCTTCTACCTGAGATTCTTTCTCAGGAGTCTCTACTCATTTAGTCCCAGTTTTCCTGCCTTATCTTACACTCTGTGCACACTCAGAGAATGTTCCTCCAAAACTTATTGCCCCCCACTTCCCAGTTGAGGTTCAGAGTGGTGTGGGCCTGGGCTGGATCAAGGCCATCCAGCTAGAAGGGGCGCCTAGACTAGCCTGATGCCAAGACTCTTCCCTATGAACAAACCAGAAAGAGCGCAGTGCAGCCACTTTAATTTCCCTCTCTGAAGCTCAGTCTCCTCACCTGCCAAATGGGGATAAGAGATCTGACATCACAGGATTGTTCTGGAGTTCATGAATAACAGCTGGCACTAGTGGTGGTGCGTATGTGTCAGGCACGGTCCTAAGCACTTTGTTGTTGTTGTTGTCAGGTGCCATCGAGTCGGAAC
>NW_006408544.1:70295-71144 GCF_000296735.1 Chrysochloris asiatica | reverse complement strand
ACATTCATCCTATCTTATAGCATTTCATTACCATAGTTACAATTTACTCCATGCATCATCAACCAACCAAAGGGTATATACACTGCAAGCCAGCCCTCCGATCCTCAGCACACAACCCCTTTCCCTCTCTGGGTCTAAAGTCTCCAACTGCTCCATCTCTCCACGTCATCATCTCTGCCTCCATCTCTGGCATCACTGTTTCTTTTCACTGGGCAGGGTCCCACACTCTGTTTTTCTCCCCTGATGGTCCCAGGGACATCCGCTCCTAGACTGAAAAGGTCAATCACTCCCCTCCTTTTACTACAAAATGTCTACCTTTACATTTCCAACCCTCACAATCAGTCCTGATAACTATTATTCAATATTGTATCACAAGAGACCTGTCCGCATTTTCTTTCATCAGCCCCACGCAGACAGATTGGATAGTGCTCAGTGGAGATTCTACCTTCCTCCATGCCCTCTGGATCTAGGCTCCCTCTTGAAAGTTTGTAAACCAGTCACTTCTTGCCTTTGTAGCCCCCCATTTTGGGTAGCCAATGTCCAAGTTGCCCATCCTTGTCTACTCTGTGTATGGAGGGGGTGGGAATGATTCTTGCTGTAAAGATTTGTTCCCTCTTTTGAGCTACTACATCCAAAGGTGTAGGATAGTTCATCAAATTGTATCAGATCACTCTTTTTTTCCTCTTCTTTCTTCTTCTAGTTGAGCTCTGATCATCCAGTCATTGAAGCCAGGTCAAGTGGGTACCATCTGCAAGCGTGGGTGTTTTATGCATATGCCCTCTCTTCTTATCAGCTGGATGCTTCACACTCCACTCTAGTCCTCTGTGGCTATGTCACTGACTCTGGGCC
>NW_006408544.1:68017-69366 GCF_000296735.1 Chrysochloris asiatica | reverse complement strand
AGAGATGAGGCTTTCCGCAACTTGCAGTTAAACAGCCTTGTGGCTCAGTATTCCGTGTTGTTGTTGGAGCTCCACACTACACGTCTCACTGCTGCTCGAAGTTCTTGCTAAGCACTTTATTTTTTATTTATTTACTTATTCGTCATTTCCAAATTAAAATTTTATTCACGGAATAAATAACTAATACTCACAGAATGAATACATAAATCCAATGAAATGCAGAAATGATCAAATAATATCATACCCAAGTATGATTTGGGGGAACATCATTCAAAAATGGTTGCTGCCATAGGTGGACAAGGAATTGCCAGAAATTCAAGCTGGATTCAGAAGACAATGTGGAGTGAGGGATACTACTGCTAATGTCATATAATTCTTGGCAAAGCAGAGAATTCCAGAAAGATGTTTACCTGTGTTTTATTGACTATGCAAAGGCACTTGACTATGTGAATCATAACAAACCATGGATAGCATTGTGAAGAATGGAAATTCCTGAACACTTCATTGTGTTCATGAGGAAGGTAGACCAAAAGGCCATTAATTAATAGGCTTTCCAAGGCTATACATCTTCACAGAAGCAGACTGCCTCATCTTTCTCCTGTGGAGCGGCACTGACCTTTTGGTAATTTCAGGACACTTTTCATCATCCTAAAAAGAAACTCAGAAGCTTTAACAATCACTGCCACTCTCCCCTCCCTGCAGCCCTTGGTAACCAAACCTACTTTCTGTCTCTGTGGATTTGTCAATTCTGGACACTTCACATGAATGGAATTATATGATATGTGGCCTTTCCTGTCTAGTTTCTTTCATGAACTGTGCTTTCAGGGCTCATCCATGGTGGATTATATATCAGTATTTGCAAAGAGTTCTAATGCAAGCTACCCAGTGTTAGGCCAAATTTCACAGGTTACAGGCACAGCCTTGTAGAATGTCAAATCAGCCCAAGACTTCAGACACCAGCATCAAGTTTAAAGGGCCCCAGGACACCCTCACTTCTGACGAGCTGGCTTAAAATATTGGGGTACCCCTTTTCCTCTGAGCCTATTTCTCACCCATCCCTACCTCGGAAATCATGGCCCCTCTCTTAACACTACTGTCCTGCCATTGGGCAGTAGATGGAGGATCTTGGGATGAAGTCAAAACTGGAGCTCCAGGCCTGGCCAGCACAGCCCAACACGTGGCTTGGGCAAATCTCTGCCTCCTGTGGACTTCCATTTAGTAAATACCCATATCACTGAGTCAATTCTGACTCATAGTGACCTTGTATAGGATCTCTGAGACTTAAAATCTTTACGGAAGCACACAGCCTCATCTTTCTCCTGAAGAGCAACTGATGGGTCTGAACCATG
>NW_006408544.1:55636-57631 GCF_000296735.1 Chrysochloris asiatica | reverse complement strand
TTAGCCAAGTGGCAGCATCGATGGACTCAAGCATGGCAACAGTAGTGAGGTTGGCCCAAGATCGGGCAGTGTTTTGTTCTGCTGTGCATAAGGTCGCTGTGGGTCGGTACTGACTCAATGGCACCTAACAACAACAACAACAAAGATCAGTGGTGCTGGTAGTTGTGTGTCATGCCGAGTTGGTTCTGAGTCATAGCGACTTCGAGGCTGTAGATCTTTACAGGAGCAGAAAGCCTTATCTTTTTCTAGTGGAGCAGCTGATGAATTTGAACTGCTGTCCTTGTTGTTAGCAGCCCCCCATGTGACCAACTATGCCACCAAAGCTCCTTCCTGTAAAGATTGTTGTTGTTGTTATTAAGTGCTGTTGAGTCTGTCTGACTCACAGCAACCCGTTATAGAGTTTCCTAGGAGCAGATGTTGAGTCTGACCCACTTATCTTGTGGTTCAAACTGCCCTTGCGATCTAGTGCTTATCCTACAGTGCCACACCAAGACTTCTCTTGTAAAGACTGGTGGTGGTGATGGTGGTGGCGGTGTGCCGTGGAGTCAGTTCTGACTCATAGTGACCCTGCATAGGGTTTCTGAGGCTGTAAATCTTCACAGGAGCAGAAAGCCTCATCTTTCTCCCACTGAACGGCTGGTAGTTTCATACTGCTGTCCCTGAGATGAGGAGCAGAAAACCTTATGGACCAGTTTTACTTTGTCATATAAGATCACTATGAGTCAAACAATGGCGCCTAACAACAATAGTGTCGCTGATGCCGACAGACTATTGTTCTCCATTTGCCTGCTGATGCCATTTGTTTGGCTTCCATTTATTGTTTGTATAAAAATGTTTCACTGTCTATGCCAAGAAGTTTGGAAGACAGCTACCTGGCCAGTCAACTGGGAGAGATCCATGTTTGTGCTCATTTCAGAAGAAAGGTGACCCAGTGGAATGTGGAAATGATTGAACACTCTCAGAGTCCTAGTATGGTGCTGTAGGATAAGCACTGGCCTGATAACTCAAAGGTTGGCGGTGCTTACCTACCAGCTGCTTCTTGGAGCATAAGGTGGCTATGAGTTGGAACTGACTCTACAGCACTTTGCAACAACAGCAACATTCATTAGTATCACATAACAACATAAGCAATGCTACTACAAACACCTTGTTTATATCCCAATGTCCATATGTTTAAGCATTTCCATGCAACAGATTGTTAGAAGTGGAATAGCTGGGTCAAAGACCATGCCCAGTTTAAGTATTGGGCCAAAAATGTGGTTCCAATTTGCACTCCACCACCACTGGGTGGGAATGCTCTTTAGCCAAAGGTCCCTCCAGCACTGGGTTTTATCAGTCTCTAATTGTTTGCTCAGAGTCCTGGTGTAGCACCGTAGGATAAGCACAAGGTTGGCAGTTCAAACCCACCAACCATTTCTTGGAAACCCTATACAGGGTCGCTGTGAATCAGAACTGACCATTCCAGTCCAGTGTTATCCTACAGCGCCACACCAGGACTCCTGAGTAAGAATGTGAATGGAGCTCTCCATGGCAGCACTGTGCCGTGGTACTCTGCAGGTATAAATGCACACATGTGAGCACTGGCTCAGGTGAAGGGTGGGACATTCCCAAAGATGCTGTCCCAGGTCTAGAAGGCATGACATTCCCTCAATATGCCCCTCCCCCTCCCTTACATACACTAAGGAACAATGTCACCATAAAAACTCTGAACATCTTGTTTTATTTGCTTGTTGATTTGGGGACATTGTTGGCCAGTAGCAGAATTCTTGCCTTCCATGCTAGACACCTGGGTTTAATTCTCAGGCAGTGTACCTTGTGTGAAGCCCCCAACCATCTTTCTGTGGAGGTTTGCATGATACTGGACCAATAAACAACATTTTTATCAATGGAGAAAAGATTGAAGTTGTCAAGGACTTCATTCTTCCTGAATCAATTATCAACACTCACGGAGGCAGTAGTCATGAGATCAGATGACGTATTGCATTAGGCAAATCT
>NW_006408544.1:42312-55266 GCF_000296735.1 Chrysochloris asiatica | reverse complement strand
CAAGTGGCAGCATCAATGGACTCAAGCGTGGCAACAGTAATGAGGTTGGCCCAGAATAAGGCATTGTTTCATTCTGCTGTGCATAAGGTCACTATGAATCAGCACCAATTTGATGGGACCTGACAACAACAACAATGATGCTAAACAGATTTAAGCACAGCTTCCAGGCTAAGACAAACTAGGAAGAAAGATCTAGTGTTCTACTTCAGAAAATCAGTCAATGAAATTCTATAAAACACAGCAGTTTAATCCTCAATTGGCTATGGGAAAGGTTCAGGACCAAGAAGCATCTTATTCTGTTGTGTGTGAGATCATTAAGAGTCAGGGGCCAATTCAATGGCAGTTAACACAGACACAACACGATTTGGGGAGGGGGTTAATTCTTTTAACTAGTAAGTCATTCAAAATCCTGATTTATTTGAAAACAGACACAGATACAAACAAATGGATGAAAAGTCACATGGAATGTGAAGGCAATGCATGTGACATGGAGAATTCCCCACCTCCAGCCTGCGGGAGCTCTCCCAAGTTGTGCACACAGGTGTTGGGAGGGCAGGGGACAAAACAACCAGAGCAGAGAGCCTCCACCTCAGTTTCTGAAGCTGCTCCCTAGCACATCCTCACCCCACTGCCAGGGAGGCCACTGTCCTTGTCCCAGAGTCCTCCTGCCTCCAGCTCTGGTTCAGACGGGGGACCTGGGAGTGAGTGTAGCAGACAAGAGTTTTCGTCTGGAAATCAGCAATCTTCAGGCCCAGCCACCCGAATGACAGCAGGTGGGCAAGGCCCAGACTTCAGTTCCTCACCTATAACCTGGTATACTCACACCTACCTGGGTCTTCTGCTACAAACAGGAACAGCATTCTAGTTCCAACCTCTGCCCACCCACCTCTCTGCTCATCTCTCTCCTGCCTCAGAAATAGTTTCTACCCACTTTCCTTCCTCAGGCTCTCTCCTGAGACAGACTTCTACCCACCTGTCAAAGCCCATGCCACCATCTGGTCACTCTTTGGACTTTCTGCCCCACTAGACTATGAACTCCACAGGACAAATGCTGTCTTAGGACATTCCTGGGTCCTCATAGCCTACCCTGGATCTGGCATAGTTTAGATATCAGTCACTATTTGCTTTAAAAGAATTTGAAGATTAAAAAAAAATGGAGGAGAGGGAGAGAAAGGGTTCTGTGAGTAGCAGTGTTTGATGCAAACAGCAGGTTGTTGGGTGTCCCCAGACCAGCTGAGTCAACTTGACCCTTGCCCAAGAGGAGAAAAGGAAAGCTCAACTTATCAGTCTCCACCCGGTGCCAGGAACCACCCAGACCATTATAAGTCGTGTTGCATTTGATCCTAACCACACACCAGGGAGATAAGCAGGCTTTTTATTCCCATTAAGTGACCCTGGGAGAGGATGTGAGCCATCCTGGACCCTCAGGACTCCAGGGCCAGCTCTAGGCACCCTCACCCCTACCTTCCAGATCTCTTCCTCTTCTGTCTGGAACCCCACCCACGTCTTCTGGGTACTGAGTAGTACAGCCTTCTGTGACTCTGTACCAGGGACTGCTGAAAGTGCCAGGAGTCTGGAGTTAAGGGTGGAGGCTCATGTCCACCCAGAGGTGCCTCAGAATAAAGTCCTGGAGATCTATTTCTGAAAAATCAGCCACTGAAAACCCAATGAAGCATAGTTCTGCTCTGACACATATAGGGTCACCATGCATCTGAATTGACTCAAAGGAAACTGGATTTGGTTTTTTGTTTGTTTGGTTTTGGGAGCAGCCTTTGACCCATGAAAAGCAAGGTAGAAAAAAAGACAAAGGTCCTGACTTCCTCATGCCTGGAGTATGACAATTCTGGAGCATGCTCCACACTATCTTTTGGAGGCCCCTAATGGAGTTGAACCCCGACTGCTTATCTGCTGCTCATAAACTTAACTGGAGTTCCTGCCTTCCCTGTCTCACTTCCCCAACCCCTTGCAGTCAGAAACTGTTGGGGTCACCTTGTAAATAAATAACTGCTTGTTCTCAAGTCCTAGCTCAGGTCTGTATCTGGGGACCCCCAACCCAACATAGAAGGGCAACAAGTGTGGGGGCTCTGTGTGCCCAAGTAGCCAAGAGACTCTTGCTCCAAAAGGCCCGTCTCAGGGAGGCATTGCAACCTGCTCCGAGTCAGAAGCTGATAGTGGAGCTTCGGGGAATCCCAGGGAGCCCTAACGGGCTGGGCTGTGTACAGCAGCCGGGTGGGTGTGGGTAGCAGGTGCACTGAGGCGAGGGAGCTGAGGATTATCAGCAGGTGACTGGAGGTGTGGACTATCAGGACTGTTAAGATGCCAGCACTCCTCCCTCTTTCTGCAGAAGTGCTCTTCTGACACCTCTACTTCAGATCCCTTAGTTGGTCCTCACCTAGTCAATCCCTCTGGGCTGGTCCTTCCAGGCAGAAAAGGGAGACTGGGCATGGATCTGGATTGAGTCTAAGCAACTCAGTGTGCTCTCTGGACCTCAGTTTCAGAAAACAAATGGGTCTGGGTGGGGGGCATGAGGAAATCAGTGAAGTGTACTCAACACTCAGAGGACTCGTATGCTCCAATTTGGTCAGACAGTTCTTTGCACATACTTGCAACTCCCATACCTGCTGCCCCTCTGTGTTGTGTTGGGACTCTAGAAACAGACCTAGACTACTATTTGAGTGCCAGTAGATTATTTGCAAGGTGATTCCAGCAAGCATCAGCTACAAGAGACTGGGGAAGGAAGACAGGTATGAAAGGCAATACAGGTAAACTGATGAGCAACTGAAGCCCAGCCCCACTGGGGACCTCCAGAAGATGTTGTGGAGCATGGTTCACCATACAAATCCGATGTGGCCTCTCTGGTTCTTTGTACTTACTTGCTTTCTGATAAGAGTATTGTTACATCCAAAGGGATAAAGCAAAAATCCATACATTACAATAGATATAGCTCGGCTTTGGGGGGTTGGCCTTTTTTTAAACCTTTCAAATCATACCTTGTCTGTCCCAAGGCAGGCACCTCATGAGGGAAGACTATAGGCTTAGAACCAGATGGACATGTAAATTCTGTGCGACTTAGAGAAACAGCTTTAGAGAAACCCTCTCTGAGCTTTGGCTTTCTTGACTGTGAAATGAACTGACATACCCCTGCTAGGAATCTGTCAATGTAGTCCCTAGGTAGCGCAGATGAATCAGTGGAGGCCCCCATGAAAAATTCAGGCAGGCACTAAGGAGGCCAATCTCCCTCGGGTAGATACAGAGTGGTCAGGGTCTCACCAAAGGGATTCTGGGCCCTCAGGCCCCGCCCACTCAGCCTGGGCCATGCCCTACCTATTCCAGCCTTTTCCCTGTCTGACCCAGCCCTGACCCACTGCCTGCTTCTGGCCTGTGTTGGCAGTGAGAGCTGGGCATGCAGTATCAGCCCTGCCTGAGATACCTTTGGTCTCAGCCAGGAATGCTGGGAGGTTAAAGGGACCGTGACTTGATACTACTCCTTCAAGAAGCTCTTAGAACGTCATGGCATGTGGGGTAAGCAGGAATGCTCCAGTTACAAGGGAAACTGAGACTTGGGTAAGGACATCCAAATCTGCTGACTAGAACCCAGGTTTCTTTGTGCAGCACCTCTTATCTGTCGCTCCATCTCTCCTGCCCTCCCTACTTCTCAGTCCTCCATCCTTTCAACACATACTTGTTGAGCATGTGCTAGGTACTAGGAAGATACTGATGATTAAGAAATGCAGGAACATTGTTCTCAGAGAATCCACATAGACAAAAAGGCCTGTAGATCTGGACCATAAAGTGCTTGAGGGAGAACCATATCGGGTACAGGAGAAGGTCATCAGCACTGGGACCTCATAAGGCAAAAGGAATTTGAATTTTTATTTCAGTGTGAAGAAAGACAATTTGTTGTACTGAGGTGGCTTGTGTGTTGCTGTGATGCTGGAAACTCTGCCATTGGTATTTTAAATATTAGAAGGGTCACCCGTGGTGGGCAGGTTTCAGCTGCAGCTGTTTTTAAATTATCTTTAGCAAAATTTTACTTGCATGTGGTATTAATAGTATCATTTGATGACTTATGCATTCTATGGAGTCACCTTCCTTTGGATGGGCACAAATATGGATCTGAAATCATTGAAAGTTCAGCATTTCTCAAGCTGAATGAACTAAAGAAAAAATTCAAGCCTTGAAGGATTCTATGGGTAATATATTGAATGATGCTGGAAATATCACTAGATGGAAGGAATACACAGAGTCACTGTACCAAAAAGAATTAGTTGATGTTCAATTATTTCAAGAGTAGCAACTGATCAAGAACCACTAATACTGAAGGAAGTCCGAACAGCACTGAAGGCATTGGTGAAAAACAAGGCTCCAGGAATTGAAACTACAAACTGAAATCTTTCAACAAACTGATGCAGTACTGGAGGCACTCACTCATCTATGTCAAGAAATGTGGAAGACAACTACCTGGCCATCCGATTGGAAGATATCTATATTGCATGAAAGTAAAATTTTGCTAAAGGTAGTACATCAACAGACAATTGTCTTAAATTCAAGCCAGATTCAGAAGAGGGCATGGAACTAAAAAAAAGTATCATTGTTGATATCAGGTGGATCTTGGCTAAAAGCAGAGAATACCAGAAAGATGTCTTCTTGTGCTTTATTGATTATGCAAAAGCATTTGACTGTATGAATCATAACAAACTGTGGATAACATTGCAAAGAATGAGTATTCCAGATCACTTAATTGTACTTATGAGGGATTTGTGCATAGACCAAGAAACAGTTGTTTGAACAGAGCAAGGGAATACTAAATGGTTTAAAATCAGGAAATGTGTGTGCCAAGGTTGTATATTTTAATTATGTTTATACAGTCTGTATAATGAGCAAATAATCCAAGAAACTGGATTATATGAAGAAAAACATGACATCGGTATTAGAGGAAGACTCATTAACAACTTGCAATATGCAGATAACACAACCTTACTTACTGAAAGCATGGAGGATTTGAAATATTGAAGATCAGAGACCACGGCCATGGGTTGCACCTCAATTTAAAAAAAGAAGAAAATTCTCACAACTGGACTAATAAATAACATCATGATAAACAAAGAAAAGATTGAAGCTGTCAAAAACTTCATTTTGCTTGGATACACACTCAATACTTATGGAAGCAGCAGTCAAGAAATCAAAGGACATGTGACATTAGGCAAATCTGCTGCAAAAGACTCCTTGAAAGGATTCAAGAGCGAAGATGTCAGTCTGAAGACTGAGGTGTGCCTGACCCAAGCCATTTTATTTTCATTCATCTCATATGCATGTGAAAGTTGGACAATAAAGAAGGAAGACCTCAGAAGAATCAATGAATTTGAATTATGGTGTTGGGGAAGAATATTGAAAGTGCCATGAATTTCCAGAAGAACCAACAAGTCTGTCTTGGAAGAAGTGCAGCCTGAATGTTCCATAGAAGTGAAAATGGTTAGACTTTGTCCCTCCTACTTTGGACATATTATCAGGAGGGACCAGTCTTCATGTTTGGAAAAGTGGACTGTCAGAAAAAAAGACCTCCAACAAGATGGATTGACACAGTGGCAGCAACAATGGTCTGTCACATAGTAGTAATTGTGAGGATGGCACAGAACCAGGCAGTGTTTCCATCTGTTGTGCATGGGTCACTATGATGGTGGTGGTGGTTATGTGCCATGGAGTCGGTTCTGACTCATAGGGACCCTGTACAGAGTTTCCAAAGCTGTAAATCTTTATGGGAGCAGAAAGCCTCATCTTTCTCCCACAGAGCAGCTGGTAGTTTCGAACTGCTGACCTTGCAGTTCGCAACCCGATCCCTACTAACTTGACGGCACCTAACAACATGCAGGAGACCTAGTTTTGATTCCCAGCCAATGCAGCTATGTGCAGGCACCACCCATTTGTCAGTGGAAGCTTGCTTGTTGCTATGTTGTTGAACAGGTCTTAGCAGAGCTTCCAGACTAAAGCACGCTAAGGAGAAAGACCTGGTGCTGTACTTCCAAAACTCAGCTAATGAAAACCCTTGTGAGTCACAACTGATCACGGAGATGGTACAGAAACAGGAGGTGTTTTTGATCCATTGTACACAGGGTCACCATAAGTCACAGACTGACTCGATGGCAGCTAACAACAACATGGGCAACACTAACCTATGGTGTTCGCAGTCAGGATGGTGGTTAGAAGGCAGGAAGAAGGTTTCTGGAGTCATGGTGTATTCTGTTTCTTGATTCACATACAAGTTACATGGGTGTGCTCAGTTTGTGAAAGTGTTGCACACTTTGTATGAGTGTTATGCATTTAAACTTTATATAATCGAAGTCTGCACTATGTCGCTATGTCCTCTTTTGTGACTTCTTTTGTGGAATGTTATATATTGAGATTCATCCATATTGTTGCATGTAACAGAAGTTTGTTCTTTTTGTTAAAATCTCTGTGCAGCAGAGGCTATTATGAATAGTGCTGTTTTGAACATTCTTGCACATGTCTTGTTGAACACACGTATGTATTTCTGTTAGAGAAATAACTAGGAGTCAAACTGATGGGCCATGGGGTATACATAGCTTCAACTTTATTAAATACCGCAAACAGTTCCCCACAGTGATTTTGCTAGTGTCTACTCCCATCGGCAGTATATGATGACTTCAAATGCTTCACATCCTTACCAACACTTGGGGTGCTCAATCTTTTTTATTTTAGCCATTCTGGTGGGTGTGAAATGGTATTTACATTATGGTTTTAATTGGCATTTCCTTGATGATTAATGAAATTGAGCATCTCTTTTAATTAGGGTTCCTGTAAGAGCAAACCCTGAAACAATGATTTGAGAGCAAGTAGTCCATTTAACAACCTGCGATATGCAGATGATACAATCTTTCTTGCTGAAAGTGAAAAGGACTTAAAACATTTACTGATGAAGACCAAAGAGCACAGCCTTCGGTATGGATTACATCTCAATGTAAATAAAACAAAAATCCTCACCACTGGACCAATAGACAACATTCTTATCGACGAAGAAAAGATTGAAGTTGTCAAGGACTTCATTCTTCTTGGATCAACTATCAACGCTCACGGAAGCAGCAGTCAAGAAATCATACAACCTATTGCATTAGGCAAATCTGCTGCACAAGACCTTTTTAAAGTGTCGAAGAGCAAAGATGTCAGCTTAAGGACTAAGGTGCGTCTGACCCAAGCCATGGTATTTTCAATTGCCTCATATGCATGTGAAAGCTGGACACATTTGAGTTATGGTGTTGGAGGAGAATATTGAAAGTGCCATGGGCTGCCAAAAGAACCAATAGATCCATTTTGGAAGAAGTGCAGCCAGAGTGCTTGTTGGAGGCCAGGATGGCCAAACTTCATCTCTCATACTTTGGACATATTGTCTGGAGGGACCAGTCACTGGAGAAGGATATGATGTTTGGTAAGGTGGAGGGTCAGAGAAAAAGAAGAAGACCCCCAGAGAGATGGATTGGCCAAGTGGCAGCATTGATGGACTCAAGTGTGGCAACAGTAGTGAGGTTGGCCCAGGATCGGGCAATGTTTCATTCTCTTGGGCATAAGGTCGCTATGAGTCGGCACCTACTCGATGGCACCTAACAACAACTGTTTATTTGGCAAGTGGTCCTAGGAAACGCTGATAGGGAAGTGAGGAAGTGAGACAGAGAAGAGAGGAGACCAATAAAGAGTATACTATCAAGTGAACTACCACCTTGAACATTCAGAGATTAATCCTACAGGGAGATTCGGGGAAACTGTGTAAACCACATTCCTCAGGCTTATCACAAGGAGCAAAGGAGCTAGGATTTCTTTATATACCAACTCCCACCAGTCATTGGTTGAGGGCTCTTCTTGACGTGGTAGGGGCAGGAGTATGAACTCCCTGGCACTTTGGCCTGCTGTGTACTTGGGCAAGGAGCCTTCCCAGGCACCAGAGAAAGCCTCGCCTTAGAGCTGCAGGAATTGACCTCTGGAAGGTGCAGCCTGCTACAGCACATTTTCATTTGCTGCTGACCACTGTATTTTCACTTTCATCAAGTAGAGTTGGGCTTTGAAGGATGGATACGGAATGATCAGGCCAGAGAGGAGAGCATTCCAGCAGGCGGAGACGGCATGGACAAAGGCCCAGAGGTAGGGACCAAATTGTCCTGCTAGTGGGTTACAAAGGGAAGGGGAAGGATACAAGGCTGAGGTGGGGCAAGCAGAGACCTCCACCATGAGGGTCAGATGGAAGTTTGTCCCTATGAGCTCTGGGGAGAACATCTCACCTTATTTCTTGCCCTTATAATATTTAGTTTCCCTTTCATTCTGTGTCCAAAGCTGCTGATTTACTCAGAAGCCCAAACTGGACTATGCCCTGAAGGCCCTAAGACCGTCTCAGAATTCTACTTTCCTGTACCCATCACTTGACTGTCCCAATCTAGTCCCCAGCACAAACACACCCAAATCAAGAATTCCTTCTGTAGCCAGAAGACACAGCTACCATTACCAGCAGAGAAGCTCCCAACCAGGACAAAGGGACTGGGGTTCCCAGGAGAGCAGATGCTACTCAGTCCACTAGAGGCCCAAGCCAGTGTGGGATCCAGGGGAGCTGGGGGCTGACCCTAGGATGTGTGCCTGGCTAAAGCCAGAGGATGTCCTACAATACTGACAAGGGATTGCTTAGTATTCAACCTCACACTGCCTGAGTTCAGACTATGCTTCTCCTCTGGAAGTTTGTTTATGCTGAGTGTGGAACCCGTGTGATGAAGCTGAGGGTCAGAAAAAGGCTTGGCTGGGCAAAGTTCCCACCCTCTTTTTGGCCTGAGGGGTGACTGGGAAGTGGGATTCTAAGACAGGTCTGAGCAGGGTCAGACTGCTCTGCATAGCTATTGGTTTGGCAACTGGCCATATCCATTTCTGCATCTAAGTAACAAGCATCTTCACTACGGACAGAGGTGCAACGCTGGCAGAGGCCAGGCAGAGTGCATGCTTGTTTGTCAGTGGAGCATACTTGCCTTAGGCAAGCCGTGTCTCCATTAGTCCTGCCCTGTCCATGTGGTTCAGGTGGGGCAGCCTCTTTACATACCTGGGGATGGAACACTCTTGAGCTATGGTTGACCATCCAAAACAGCCACCCTCCCAACACAGTAATTGACTCAAGGATAAACACATGACCCAAGCCAGGCCAATAGTAGTCTTCCTTGAGACTTTTGCAAGAGGTTTTGGAAACACACTTTTTCTTTGTAATTAACAGTAAGATTGCAGTAGCTGGTGGTCATTTTGCATCACTTGGAGAAAATATTCCTAGGGGAAAAAAAATGCCACAGGTGAGCAAGCATAGCTGAGAGATGGAGAGAGTCTTAGTGGTATCAATAAAAACACCCAACTTAGTTATGTCTTTGGATTTCCCATTTACACAAGCCAGTATATTTCTATCACTTGCAGTCCAAAAAGTTCTGATTAAAACACTAATTGAGAACACAGCCAGCCCTTTCTATACTTTCATATTGCATACATACCCAGAAACAGGCAGGAAGTCTTTTTTGGAAAGGACCATTGCAACTGGAAGTTAACCAGAATGGCAACAAAGATCCACCTCCTGCTGGCCTTCGTTGAGAAGTGACAACTGGGTAATGGCATGTGGAGAGAATGCTGCCAGCCATTTTTGTCCAAGACTTCAGAGTGTTACTCAAACTGGAAAGGCCCCATCTTGGCAAGCTACCCACCACCTCACTCTCCCACAGTGTTCCAAAAGGTACGGAGGGCTGATACCCATTGTATTGATCAATGATGGTTCCTGGATCATTTCACTGCTTTGTCACCTGTTAAAATTTGGGGTCATAGCATAAAGATGTTGAGAGAAAGAAAAGAACAAGCTGCATTTTTGCAATCCCAATATGAATGGGCATTCATGTGTGTTATTCGATGGGTTCACTCGTAATTTAATTAAATTCAACAAACAACCCAAATGTTTATTAACAGGAGTCTGGTTAAACGAATCATTGTTGTTGTTATGTGCTGTGGAGTTGGTTCCGCGTCATAACGACCCTGCATAGGGTTTCTGAGTCTGTAAATCTTTACAGGAGCAGAAAGCCTCATCTTTCTCCGGTGGAACTGCTGGTAGTTTCAAACTGCTGACCATGAGATTAACAGCCTGATTCATGACCACTACACTACCAGAGCTCATAGAATGTGATTTTTTAAAAAAAGAAGGTATTTCTAAAAGGAACCATTACAGAAATATATCTGTAATAAATGAAGTGATAAAAGCAATTTGTAGAATATTATCCATAGCACATGCCCATTAAAAAAAAAAAAAAAGAAAGAAAAAGAAGTGGCTATCTTATCGTTTGTAGCAGGCTTATCAACTGTATACTCAGATATGGGCCAGGTAGGGGTGGGATTAACTTGTCAATTCCAAATCAGTCCTTTTCAGTTGACAACAATCTCTTTGGGGGGAAGATTCATTCGATGCAAATGTAAGTTTTCTATCAGCGTTATTTCTCTCTCTCAAGGAATTCCCTTGTCAAGATAGATGAGGTCTAAAAGCTAGGGTATCCTGATGACATCCAGGGAGGGGCCCTCAGGCCTCACATCCTCCTCCAGTTGGGCTGTATCCCAAATCTCAGCCTGTGTTCTAGTTGCTGCCACCTCTGCAGCAGATGGAACTTTGTGTTTGTTCTGACCTCATAAAAGGCTAGTAAAAATTCCAAAGGAGCTAGGCTGACCAGGATCCACAAGGATCAGTGCCCTGAAGTCTGACTGGGACTTCTGGGACCTCGTATCCCTGTCCAGGGTCCTGACTGGTAATTGACCTACCGGATCCCTCAGTGGCTTTCTGTGTCTTCCCTTGTTGTTGTTGTTGTTGTTGGTGGTGTGCCGTGGAGTCGGTTCCGACTCATAGCGACCCTGTACAGGGTTTCCGAAGCTGTAAATCTTTACGGGAGCAGAAAGCCTCATCTATCTCCCACAGAACAGCTGGTAGTTTCGAAATGCTGACCTTGCGGTTCACAGCCCAATTCGTAACGACTACGCTACCAGAGGCTCTGGGAAATTGGAGTACCCATCCACACCACAAAGAGACAAGAGAGACTAGGAGCACTATTTCAGATGCATTAAAACTCTTCAGGGAGTTGAATGGTGATCTCAAATAATATATGTCCACATACTAACCCCAAGATGTGTCAATGTGATTTAGAAAGGTTCTTTACTGAGGTAATGAAGTTCAGGATCTCTAGTTAAAAACATCATGGGTTATCTGTGTGGACCCCAAATCCAATGACAAATGTCCTTATAAAAGAAAGGCAGAGGGATAGGGTAGAGGTGCATTGAAGATCTCTGTCAGCAATACCAGAGAATACCAGATGAAGCAGGTTCAGGGCAGAGCTCCCAAACTCTGAACCACATAGGTAGGAATATTTTAAAAGTTTGAAGGCTTATAGCTAGTGGAACCTGTAGTGGAAGTAAGAAATCTCATACTTTAGAATCTGCAGGGCTCAGTGGCCCGGAGCTGACAACTTGGGTGAGATCAAACGGCAAGGCCAAGCGAGGGAGCAAGCAGACCTACCAGGAAATAACAACCGTGGAAACCTCAGAGCAAAGGTGACAATATTCTCTGTTTGGTTTTACTTTGCTCTGATTTTTTTTTTTTTTTTTTTATCTGTTTTCAGCCTCTAGCTGTCTGCACACCTCTATTTTGGTGACTAAAGGTAGTGACTGAGCAAGTGGGCAACACCCACCCCCACCACTGAAGGGTTCTTCTATCATGCATGTGCACAGATCCTCTCAGTATTCAGAGGGACTAGCTTTCTTGTTTGTTGAGTGCCTTGGAGTCAGTTACAACTCATAGTGACCCTGCATAGGGTTTCTGAGGCTGTGAATCTTTGAGGGAGCAGAGGGCCTCTTTTTTCTCCCACGGAACACCTGGTGGTTTCAAGCTGATGAACTTAGGGTTAGCAGCCCAATTCGTAACTTCTACACTACAAGTAGGCAGCTCAAAACTGCCAAGGCTGCCCCTGAACTATTTATTAGTAGGGGAAAGGCCAGAACAGGGGGTGTGGAGAGGGAGAGAGTTTAAAAACAAAATAAGCCCAAAATTAAATCCTGAGGTAAAGCATAACAATGAACAGTGGCATCTCAAAATGTATCAGGTGGCCTTGAAGGCAAGAAGCTGAAAGAGGACATTAAAGTCATACTCATGTTAGGCTACAGATTTTTTTTTCTTTTCTCTATCCTCTCCTTTCCCCACAATTATAGACTACAGTATCCAATCTGGTTTTTTGTTTTGTTTTGGCTTTTGGTTTTGGGGGAGGGGTGGTGTTGGTTTTCTTCCCTTGCTTTTTTGCTGATGCTGTAATTGTTTGGGGTTTTTTCTTTTATTCTGTGGTGTTTTGTTTCTGTTCCCCCTTTTATCTATCTGAGGCTCTTTCTTTCCCTATACTACCCAAGAAGAGACCACAATTGCTGCCATATAGTCAAGATACAATCACACCCTATGAAACCCCACAATCCCAGCAAGAACCAATGCCAACTGCCATGCACCAGTGATGCAGATAACACCTGCAAAGTTACTCTGAGTTAAGCAATAAGAAGAGTGAAAGGGAAGCTCACCTCCTGATTACATCTACGTGGAGGCAATCAGAAAGCATAACAAATACCAAAACACACACTCAAGTATTAAGTCCACAGTTAAACACTAAACATGTCCAAGAACTAAAAACAGATGACCATATCAGTGCACGTCCAGAAACAAGATAAAATGTCTGAGACCAATGGCTTAGAGGTAGATCTGAACTACATTCTGGAAGGAGGATAGGCCTTGGAAATGCTTGAGAAGGAATTCAGAAAAATGATTATAACATGTTTAAAAACACTATACAATGGAGTTGAGAAAAATAAGGAAGAAGTCAGGAAAACAGTACAGGAACAAAGAAAATAGATACAACATTGAAAACA
>NW_006408544.1:2318-6477 GCF_000296735.1 Chrysochloris asiatica | reverse complement strand
ACTGTGGGCGAATGCACTGGACTGCAAAGTCGTTTGAATCACAAGGTCAGTGGTTCAAGCTCACCAGCTGCTCCTTGAAAACCCTAAACAGTGTCACTATGGAGTGGAAATGACTCGACAGCACTTAACAACCACTATCATTATTTGCACTATTACTCCATGCAGCCCAAGTAGCAAACACATTTGACTAAACACCAAAACATCAACAGGTAGCAAGATTGTCAGACCACAGCTTCACATGAAAATATTCAAAACTTTTACTTCCATCCCAATTTAAATATAAAGAAACTGAGGCTCAGAATCCAAAACCAGTTAATGGCAGAGCCAGACCAAAACCCAGGTCTCCTGCCTCCAAGTCAGAACCTCTTCTACAAGTTGCCACTGCTGGGTCAAGTTCAAGGTCAAACCAAACTTTAAATATGATGGTTTCAAAGTATACAAAGAGAAAAGTTTGCAACCTCACTTTTAACTTTCCCCTTTTTATACTCCTATGAGCCCTAGTGGCACTGTGTGATAAACATTGGACTACTAACCCCAAGGTCAGCAGTCCTCAGGACAAAAATGGCACTTGTCTCGTCCCTTAAAGATTAACAGTCTCTGAAACTCCAAACAGGATTTCTTTGAGTCGAATCAACTGAATGCCAGTGGATTCTTTTGTATGTACCTTTAGGTTCGTGGGTGGCACAAATGGTTTGCACTGTACTATTAATCTAAAAATTGGCAGTTCGAACCCACCCAGAAGCAACATGGAAGAAAGTCCTGGAAAGTTGCTTTCCTAAAGATTAGATTACAGCTAAGAAAACCCTTTGGAGTAGTTCTACCTTGGAATAGACTCAGCAGCAAAAAATTTAATTTCTACTTTGTGATGTGCCCTTGGAAATGGCTCCCCTCTCCTTCCAGTCAACTGAAGCTCAGCTTTCTCCTCCTCCACCTCACTTCCCTCCCTCCCTGGAGGCCTTTCTCTGACCTTCCCTGGCAGATCCAAACGGCAGTTGTTGGCTTGCCTTTCCCCCACTCAGCTAAAAAGCCAAACGCCTCTCCTCCCAGGGCTCTATTCAATTTTTGTGTTCTTAGCCTCAAGGGTCTACTCTGAAATAAAACCCAAACCTCTCCTTTCCAACTGACTGTCTCTCCCCAGCCCTGAAACATGCCCAGTTCCTCCATCTTAAAGCCCAGTGAATGAACAAACAAACTAAACCTTTTTCTGCCCTCTTGCCCTCTACCAAGCTGCATTCCCCTCCTCTGTGGGTCTCTGGTGGTGTTATCTCAGCTCCTATCTCCCTGGCTTCACCTCTCTCTCCTCAATCTTTGTTGTTGTTGCTAGGTGTCATCAAGTTGGTTCCGACCCATAACGACTCTATGTACAACAGAATGAAACACTGCCCGGTACCGCACCCTCCTCACAATTGCTGTTAAGCTTAAGCCCATTGTTGCTGCCACTGTGCTAATCCATTCATAGTCCCTCCACTTTACCAAGCATGATGTCCTCCGGGGACTGGTCCCTCCTGATAACATGTCCGAAGTATGAGAGACAAAGTCTGACTATCTTGGTTTCTAAGGAGAATTCAGGTTGTACTTCCTCCAACACTTTTTGCAGCCTCACCACTCCCCACCCAAATTGTGCTTGTGCAGAGCAGGCCAGGTCATATGATCTAAATTTCCCTAAACAGAGCGATCACTTTATAGTCTCCAACCGGCCTGCTCCTTCTGTACCATTTCACTGGGTGACCACTGTCTCTTGTAAGCATTGTAACACCCCTTTCTGTGTCCTCTGCCCCTCTGTTCTGCCAGTTCTTCATCTAGCCCACTTAGTCTTGTCATTTGTGGTCCTGTCACGGGCCCTCTTCTCTTCTCATGTTCATTCCCTAGGTGTTGCCATGGATGTATTTCCATCTCCAGCCAGCGACTCCCAAGTCCACATCTCCAGCCTGGACCTGCCTTCTGTGCCCCAGGCATGGGCACCCAACTACCTCTACTTGGGCAGCTCTCAGGCACTTCAAACCAATCATGTCTAGAACCATCTCGTAATTCTCTCTCTCAAAACCTCCACTGCCCCAACCTCCATAAACAACCCCACTATCCACTCCTTTATTTAAACCAGAGATTTGGGAGTCATTCATGACTCTTGGTCTTTCTCACCCCCAAATCTCACTCCCAAACCCTGACTTCTGCTACCCTGACCTAACACAGGCCTTGCCACCTCAGATCTGGGTGTTGGCAGCAGCCTCCCACAGCTATACTCAACCCTTCATCCCATTCTCCATGTAGCAGCCAGCACACAGATCTTTTCAGAACACATCTTTGTATCTCATTTCCTAGCTTAAAACTCTTCACCATCTTCCAAGTTTTCATCAATAAAAACCCAAGAGATTTGGCAACTTGGACCATCCGTCCCCTAGCTCTCTGAGCTTCTGCCACTCTGGTCTTTTCCCCCACTTCAAGTTCACAATACGTCTTTCTGACTCTGAGTCTTTGTTCTTCAGTTTCCTCTGCTTGGAAATTTCCTCTTTCTCTCCTCCTGCACTCATCTCTAACAGATCAGGTTAAGGGTCAACCAACCCATTGCTGCCCAGTGAATTCTGACTGCTGGCGACCGCATGCTCCACAGGGTTTTTTCAATGACTGACTTTTCTTAAATAGATCAAAGACCTTTCTTCTGAGGTACTTCTAGGTGGACTCAAACTGCCAGCCTTTTGATCAGCAGCCAAGCTTGTTAGCCATTTGCAGTACCTGGAGACTCCAGCCAAGGGTTGCTTTCCACATTTCCTAGCAGCCCAGAGTCTATAACCTCTGGACCTTTTCCACAGGGGCTCCTTGGGCTTTTCCATTGTCCATTAAGTAGTTTGCAGTTGCCCATGGGTTGTTTGATTCATGTCATCTCAGTTCTGTGAAGCCTAGGAGCCATGTCTCCTGGCTCATCCCACACCCACACTGTGCCTCACTTGTGCTGGCTATTCTTCTGCCCCCACAGCAAGAGTTGACTGGACCAGAGACAAACACTTTAGTCTGGAATTCAAGGACCCTATGATTGGATCCTATCTACCTTCCCAAAGCTCCCTGCCATCCTTAACTCGCCACCCATACCTGCTCCATCCAGACCAGGATCCTCCCACCCCCTCTACTTTGCATCCAGCCTTTCCCTTCCTCTCTTTTTCTCTGATGCTATTCTTCTCACAATAGCCAGCTGAAGCTCACCATTATCAATGATGTGTCCTTTCCCTGGCCATACAGCCCACCTCCTCTGGGTGAGGGGCACCTACTGACCATCCCTTTAAATATTCTCCACTATCTCCAGGATGAAGTTACAAGGCCCTTGAAGTCCTTCACACTCCAAACTGAACTACTTTGTCAGCACTCCACTACCTGCATAAACAACACCTCAATTCCTTTTAGTGGTTTGAGGCCCATGCCTCAAACAGCTACTTCCTTTACATCCACAGACTATTCTCTGCTTCATTACTCGTCTGTCAGTTTGTCCTACTGTGGTACTTTACATGTTACTGTGATGCTAGAAATTATGCTACCAGCATTTGAAATACCAGCAGGGTCACCCATGGTGGACAGGTTTCAGCAAAACTTCCAGGCTAAGACAGACTAAGAAGGAGAGGTGGGCTACTTCAGAATGTTTAGCCACGGAAAATCTGATGACTAGCCAGGGAACATTGTCACATATAGTGTCAAAGATGAAGATATTACAAACAGCAGCAAAACATTGTCAGATATAGTGCCGGAAGACGAGTCCCTCAGGTCGGAAGGCACTCAAAATATGACTGAGGAAGAGCTGCCACCTCAAAGTAGAGTTGACCATGATGACATGAATGGAGTAAAGTTTTTGGGACCTTCATTTGATGATGGAGTACAAGTCAAAATGAGAAGAAGCAACTTCAAACATTCATTAATAATCAAAATGCTGTGTACGACCTATATCTAAGAAAATTGGAAGTTGTCAAAGGAATGCATAAAAGTCAATATCCTAGGTATTGGCCATGTTGCATCAGCCAATCATATGGCTTATTATGCCTGTACCAATATATTCAAGAGGAATGGTGTTGCATTCATCATCAAAAGAACATGTCAAACACCCAAAATTGCATATAGTACTCATTTGACCTAGCTTTGATGGCTTGATAATCAGAACTCAACTAGAGGAAGATAAATT
>NW_006408544.1:0-1609 GCF_000296735.1 Chrysochloris asiatica | reverse complement strand
ACTCTTAACTGATGGTACCTGGAGGGAATTATAATCACTGTAATGAAACAAGGTGTATGATTTGTTGAGTGTAAAACTTACGATCTGCCCTGTAAATTTTTACTCAATCCACAATAAAAACCTTAAATAATAAATAAGTAAGATATTTGAAATGCACACAAAAAAAGAACAATTCAAGACTTCTCTTGAAGTACAATGTTGTCTGTGGTAGGATAATGTCCAAACATTTATAAAGAAGCCCCATCAATACCACTATTATCCAATCACTAAAACCAGTGATGATGAAATTGAAGAATTTGACCAACTTCTTTAGTCTGAAATTGGCCAAATATATAATAAACATGTACTGATAATTACTGGTGATTAAAAAACAAAAGTTTGAAACAAAGAGAAAGTTCTTGGAAAACATGATCTTGATGATAGAAATGATGCTGGAGATTGCATGATAGAATTTTGCAAGACCAATGACTTATTCAATGAAAATATATTTGTTTAACAACATAAGAGGTGACTATGTAAATGGACCTCACCAGATGGAATACACAGGAGTCAAACTGACTGCATCTGTGGGAACAGATGATAGAAAAGTTCCATATCATCAGCCAAAACAAGGTCAGGGGCAGACGGTAGAACAGATCATCAATTGCTCCTATGCGAGTTCAGGTTGAAGCTGAAGAAAATTAAAGCAAGTCCCTATAGGTTGGTACTGACTCAATGGCACCTAACAGCTACAACAAAATGAGAGCCAAAATATGACTTTGAACATATTCCAACTGAATTAGAGAGCATCTCAAGAACAGATTTGATGCATATAGACACTAATGACTGAAGATTAGAAGAGCTGTGAGAGAACATCAAGAACAATATCCAAGAAGAAAGCAAAAAATGTCAAACCTCGACTTGCAATATTAAAGGATTCTAGCAACAAAATGGAGTCCTGGTGTGGCATTGTGGGTTAATGCGCCAGACTGCAAAGCTGTTTGAACTGCAAGGTTGGTGGTTCAAGCTCACCAGCTGCTCCTCAGAAACCCTATACAGGGTTGTTATGGGTCAGAACCGACCTGACAGCACTTCACAACAACAAGGGACAAAATATTGAATGATGTAGAAAGCATCAAAAGACGATGGGGAGGACTTCCGGAGGGCGGCCAGGCGGTGCGGGGACCAGACTGCAGAGTGCTTTGAACTGCAAGGTCGGTAGATCGCCCCCACCAGCTGCTCCTTATAAAACCGATAAAGGGTTTTTTTGCTGTTGTTTGTTTTTATTACTATTACTTTTTTTTCCTTTTCCTCTGTTCTCTTTCTTTTTGTGTGTGTGACTAGAGGTTGCCTTGTTTAATCTCATTTTTTCAGGGGCTGAATCCTTTCTCTCTTTTCTTTTTCTCTTTCTTTTTTTCTCTCTCTCTCTCTCTTTTTTTTTTTGGTTTGGTTTTTTTTTGTTGTTGTTGTTTGTTTGTTTGTTTTTTGGGGTTTTTTTGTTGTTTTGTTTTTGTTTTCTGTCCCTTCTTTCATGCTGTTGTTGTTTTTTTGTCTTGCTTCATTATTATCTCATTATCGCTTTTGTTTTTTACTTTGCTTCTGATTTTGTTTGCTACCCAACTGGTGTTGC
>NW_006408543.1:26269613-26272902 GCF_000296735.1 Chrysochloris asiatica | reverse complement strand
TGTTTGTTAGAACTCACCAGTGAAGTCATCTGGGTCAACACTTCTTTTGGTTGGGAGTTTTTTGATGACCTGATCAATACCTTCTTTTGTTATGGGTCTGTTCAAGTTTTCTGTTTCGCTCTGTATAAGTTTAGGTATGTCGTGGTTTTCTAAAAATATACCTAACTCTTCTAAGTTTTGGAATTTGTTGGAGTACAACTCTTCATAATATTCTGTTATTATCCTTTTGATTTCGTTTGTTTCCATTGTGATATCGCCCATGTGGTTTCTAATGTGAGTTATTTGTGTTTTCCCTCTTTTCTTTTGTTAGGCTTGCCAGTGGTTTGTCAATTTTATTAATCCTTTCAAAGAACTAGCTTATTGTCCTGTTGATTCTTTTTATTGTTTTTCTGTTTTCTATCTCATTTATTTCTGTTCTTATTTTTATTATTTCTTTTCTTTTGGTGAGTGTAGGTTCACTCTGTTAGTCTGTTTCGAATTTATGGAGATAATTTTGGTTCTTTCTTGGTTTTGGATGTGTGCATTTATTGCAATAAATTGTACTCTCAGTACTGCTTTTGCCATTTCCCAAAGATTTTGGTGTGTTGTGTTTTTATTCTCATTTGTTTCTAGGAACTTTGTGAATTCACATTTAATTTCTTCTTTTACCCAGTTGCTTTTCAGCAGGGTGTTATTCAGTTTCCATGTATTCAAGTATTTCCTTGGTCTTCTTATCGATGATTTGTAGTTTTATAGTATTGTGGTATGAAAAGATGCTTTGTAGTATTTTGATGTTTGTAAATTTATGGAGGCTTGCTTTGTGACCTAAGATATGGTCAATTCTGGAGGATGTTTCATGTGCACTGGAGAAGAATGTATATTGTGCTGTTGTTGGGTTGAATGTGCTGTACGCATCTATGAGGTCAAGTTTGTAGATTGTGCTGTTTAATTCCTCTGTAACTTTATCAAATTTCGTTCTGGTTGTTCTGTCCCTTTTTGTAAGTGGCATATTAAAATCTCCCACTATAATTTTAGATTTATCTATTTCTTTCTTCAATTCTTGTAAGGTTTGCTTCATATATCTTGGTGCTTTTTCATTGATTCCACCATCGTATTTGATTGACAGTTTGGTTGATTAGATGATTCTTGGTTGGCAGTTTTTTTCTTTTAGTATTTTGTATATGTCTCCCCATTGCCTTCTTGCCTGCATGGTTTGTGCTGAATATTCAGAGCTTAATCTGATTTGCTTGCCTTTCTAAGTAACACTTCTCTTTTCCCTGGCCAGTTTTAGGATTCTTTCCTTGTCTTTGGTTTGAAGAGCTTGATTATTATATGTCTTGGAGTTTTTCTTTGGGGGTTCTATCCTTCCTTGGGTTCATTCGGCTCCTTGAATGTTTATCTTCTCATCTTTCAAGATGTTAGGGAAATTTTCTTCCAGAAGCTCTTCAAATACCTCCTGTGTGGATTTCTCTGATTTTTCCTACCAGAATGCCAATAAAATTTTAAGTTGTTCCTCTTCATGTTATCCAGCATGAATCTTAGACTCTCTTCAGATTTTTTTAATTCTTTTTTCTGCTTGTTCTTCTTTCTTAGCAGTATTGAGAGGTTTGTCTTCCAGCTCGCTTATTCTGGCTTCCATCTCTGCTATTCTGCTCCTTTCCTCTTTCAGAGTATTGTCCATTTCTGATATTTTACTATTAATCATCCGAACATCTTTTTCCAGGTTTTGAATTGTTTCCAATGCTGTGTCGATCTCATTTGTTTGCTCTTGTAATGCTTTTCTGACTTCTTCCTTGTTTTCCTCCACCCCTTTTCTGAGCATTTGAATTTGTTTCCATATCATTCTTCTGAATTCCTTCTCAGGCAAATCCAAAACCTGCTCTTCCTCTTCTGGAAAGCCTTTGTCTGTCTCTAGTTCATTTGTCTCAGTTATTCTTTTCTGTTTTTCAACATGTTTTGAGGTCTTTTGTTGCGTTTTCTTGGTCATATCCAGTAGTTATTTGGGTTTTTAATGTTTAAATGGATGTTTGTTGCTGTGTTTTTAAGCTTACTGGGTGTCTCCTGGTGGATATGATCAGGAGCTAGGCTTCCATTTTTGCATGTAATGCTTAGCTGCTGTTATTGGCTCTTTTCTGAATGGTGGAATATTATGGGGTATGCTGGCAGCTTGGCTATATGGCCACAGTTTCTGTCTCTTCTTGGTTAATGTAGGGAGAAAAAGCTCCCACCTCCAGGAAAAATGTGTGATTAAAAGGACCAAAAGCAGAAGCAAAATAAGGCAGAGACAAAAACCACCACTTTGAAATAAAAATAAAACTGTGGCCAATTGGCCAGTTGTCTTGCTACACAGGTACTTTGTGTGCACCATAGAAGCCTCAAGCATTGAGTGTGGGTGTTCACTTGTTCAGTTCCCTACTCTAGTCCCTACATAGAGGTGCACAGATAGATATTGAGAAGTTAATGGGAGAAAGATTGTCTGCTCTTTTTTCTCTGAAAGTCAATTAGGTATCTACATATGCTCAGCATAATTCTCAAATTAGTTGCATCCTTTTATTTTGGGGTTTTACAGATTGTTCATATGGTTTGTCTCTCAGGCCAAACCTGCTTTTTTCTTGCTGGATTGGCTGGAGTAAATGTTCCCACACAAGTTAACTTTAGGGATAGGATTCAGAGGCAGAATTCATAAACAGCAGCCAAAGAATTTGCCCTCGGGATTGATGCGGCTCTTTCCCTCTGTGCCATGGGAATAGTGTGGGCTCAATGTTGTACTATTTTGGGGGTTCGCACCCACCCACCTGAAGGCGTCTGGGCTGAACAAAGAAGGTGTGACAGGGAAGAGGAGGAACAAATGTGTAGAATTCCCTCCACACCTCCTTTTGCAAATGTCACTAAACCATTTTTAGTGCTGGTTCACTGTGTAGTTCGGGCTGTAGGCCGCCCTCTGAACTCCACCTGGGCAGGGTGGCTGCAGAGGGAGTCCCATGTCTTAACTGATTCCTAATTTGCAATATATTCCTTTATACCGAGATTTTTCCACCAGCGGGTACTGGAAACTGATGCCCTGCATCTTATGCTAGATCCAGAGCTCTGGTGCTGTTCCGTTAAAGCCCCTCCTCCATGGATACTGCCCTACCTGACTCTGCTCTGTAGCTGCCAAAACTGGAATTCCCTGGTTCATTTATTTTTGCTATAATATTAATTATTTCCTTTCTTCTGAAGACTGAGCTACTTTTGTTACTCTCCTTCTAGTAGTCCTGGTTACAGGGTTAATGCTTTTATTTTAACCTTTTCTTCA
Source organism: Chrysochloris asiatica (assembly GCF_000296735.1). NCBI lineage: Eukaryota > Metazoa > Chordata > Mammalia > Afrosoricida > Chrysochloridae > Chrysochloris > Chrysochloris asiatica. The sequence goes on along the minus strand of NW_006408543.1, from coordinate 26,269,628 downwards.
TTTTTGGTGTATGTT
>NW_006408543.1:26268616-26269513 GCF_000296735.1 Chrysochloris asiatica | reverse complement strand
ATATTAACATGCCTTTTTCTAAATGAAAGGTGAACAAAAAAATTACTTCTATGAAGTAGGACAATATATATATATATATATATATATATATAGTAATAATATGACCTTTGAGCATGTTTTTGGTATATCCCAAATGTTTTGTTATGTTATATTTCCATGCTCATTTGCTTCTAGGAAGTTTTTAAATTTCCTCTTTGGTTCTTTTTATTATCTAGTGTTTTAAAAGTAAGGTGTTACTCTGTTTCCATGCATTTGTTTTTGTTTCCTCCTCACTCTTTTAATTGATTTTTACTTTCATGGTGTTGTGATCAGAGAAATGCTTTTTATTATTTTAATATTTGGGATTCTATTGAGCCTTATTTTGTGGTCTAAAATGTGATTTATTTGGAAGAATTATACATGTGCACTGGAAAATAATGTATACTTTCTGCTCTTAGGGCTGTATGTTCTCTATTTGGCTATGAGGTCAAGTTGATTGAATGTGATATTCATATCTGTATCTTTGTTGAGCACCTTTTTGGTTGTAGTGTTCTTCACTGAAATTGGTATGCTGAAATCTCCTGTTATCATTATAACTATATATTTTTCTTATCAGTGCTGCTAGAGCTGGATGTATTATATGTATATATATATATAATGTGCACGTGTAATGATGTGATGTGGACCACAAGATCAGTTTGAATGGCCAGGTTGGTATTTGAACCCACCAACAGATCCTCAGAAACCCTGTACAGGCAGAACTGACATATGTATATATTTGTATATACATATATACAAATATGTATGTATTTGTTGTTGTTGTTGGTGTGCTGTGGAGGCGGTTCTGACACATAGCAACCTTGTATAGAGTTTCTGAGGCTGTAAATCTTTACGAGAGCAGAAATCCTCATCTTTATG
>NW_006408543.1:26265283-26267059 GCF_000296735.1 Chrysochloris asiatica | reverse complement strand
TAGCAGCCCAATTTGTAACTACTACGCTACCAGAGTTCTTTAGATAATATATGTATTATATATTATATATATATAATTTGTATATACTATGTCCTCTTAGTGGATTGACCCTTTAATCATTTTATAATGTCATTCTGTAATGTTTGATAATTTTCCCTTAAAATCTATTCAATTTCATCATCACTGACTATAGTATGTACGTAAATATATTTTATCAGGGATCAATGTTGCCACTTATAGTATTTCTTGGCTATTGTTTGCTTGAGATAGTTTTCCATTCTTTTAGTTTAACATTACTTACGTCTTTGTATCTGAAATGTGTCTCTTGTGGATAGCATATTAATGTGAGGGGTTTTTGTTTTTTAAATGTTTTATTGTGAATTATGTGATAGTTTACATGGGAGAACATTAGGTTTACATTCATCCTATCATATATCATTACATTGCCATGGTTACAATCCCCTTCATGCATCCTGGTCATCAGCACACAGCCCTTTCCCTCTGTGTATCTAGAGTCTCCAGCCACACCACCTCTCCACATCATTGTCTCTGTCTTCATCTCCAGCATCACTGTTTCTCTGGATAGGGTCCGCACTCCACTCTTCTACCTTGATACCTTGATGGTCCCAGCGACCTCCAGTCCTGGACTACAAATTCAACCACTCCACTCCTTTTGCTCCAAAACGTCTACCTTTACATTTGCAACCCTCACAGTGAGTCCTGATAGTAATTATTCACTATTGTGCCACATGAGTACTATCCCCAGTCACGCCCAGAAAGATTGGATACTACTCAGTGGAGATTCTACCTTCCTCCACACCTTCTGGATCTAGGCTCCCTCTTGAAAGCCTGTAAGCCAGTCACTTCTTGCCTTTGTAGCCCACCACTCCATTTTGGGTAGCCAAAGACCAAGTTGCCCATCCCTGTCTACCTTGTGTACGGAGGGGGTGGGAATGATTCTCACTGTAAAGATTTGTTTCCTCTTTTGAGCTACTACATCCACGTTCATCATATTGTATCAGATTACTCTTTTTTTTTTCCTCTTCTTTCTTCTTCTAGTTGATCTCTAGTCATCCAGTCTTTAAAGCCAGATCAAGTAGGTATTATCTGCAAGTATGGGTGTTCTTATGCATATGCCCTCTCTTCTTATCAGCTGAATACTTCATTCTCCACTCTGGTCCTATGTAGCTGTCACTGACTCTGAGCCCAGGAGTCCCTAGGTCTTGCCACACTGCTGGCCAACCAGCTTTCCACCTCGGTTCTCAGGAGTCTATTGAACGTGGTAGGATTTAGCTCACAGCTTTATTGCTGTTTTTCTCTCACATCCCCTTATCAGTGACCAAAGTGATCATGAATCAGAGCACATGTCTACTTGTGTATTCCCATTGAGTCTTAGTCTTGGAAGGGTGTTTGCCCTCAGGGGAACCAACCACTTGCCTTGATGTCTCCTAGGTGAACAACTTGATTGTTCTTGTAGTAGTCAATCTGACTGCCATTACTGTTTTGTATTTTTCCTGTTAGTCTTTCTTCAAGAAATATCTTCTGTTCTTGTAGCCACTCCAAGCTGGTCTGCTTGTCCTTTCAAGTGGAAATGCCCCACCTCAGAACATTCTGGATGGGGTTTAGGATTCTATCTATGGTCTTATGCAATGCAGAGGTACCACAGGAAGCCTCTTTCATTGGGCATGTTGTAGTCCCATTTTAGGTATTCTAATCAGTTAGAAGACAACTATCTGGCCGACTGATTGGAAGAGATCCATATTTGTGCCCATTCCA
>NW_006408543.1:26231283-26232546 GCF_000296735.1 Chrysochloris asiatica | reverse complement strand
GTAGAAGGGGGAGCAGAAAACAGCAAAACAGTAACAGCAAAAACAACAAGAACAACAACAAAATGGACTGAATATTGTAGTCTATAATCACAGAAAATCGAAAGGAGGGAGAGAAAGGAAAAAAAAAAAAAAATCTGTAGCCTAATATAAGTATGACTTTAATGTCCTCTTTCAGCTTCTTGCCTTCAAAGCTGCCTGAGAGATATAAAGATGCCACTGTTGGCTGTTATGCTGTACCTCAGGGTTTAATTTAATTTTCGGCCTTTTTGGTTTTTAAACTCTCTTTCCCTCTTTACACCTCTTGTTCTGGCCTTTTCTGTATTTAAAACAAACAAACACACACACACACAAACAAAAAAAAAAAAAAAAAAAAAAAAAAAAAAAAACCAGTTCCAGGCCAGTTCTTGGGCTGTGAGTATTGGTGCGCATGCGTGGCAGAACTCAACCAATGGTGAGGGTGGGGGTTGTCCACTCACTTAGGCACCCTCTAGGCTTACTTTCACTACAAGTTCCACTGTCTATAAACCTTCAAACTTTTAAAATATCCCTACCTATGTGGTTCCAAATTTTGGAGCTCTGCCCTGAATCTGCTTTGCCTGATATTCTCTGGTATTGCTGACAGTGATCCTCAGTACACCTCTACCCTAGCCACCATCAAGCCCTGCCTCTGGCATTAGTTTTGACTCATTAACAACCTGTGATATATAGATGGTACAACCTTGCTTGCTGAAAGTAAAAACAACTTAAAATATTTCCACTGAAGCTCACTGTAAAGAAAACAAAATTCTTACCATGGGACCTATAAATAACATCATGATAAATGTAGAAAATACTGAGGTAGTCAATAACTTCAGTTTGCTCAGATCAACCATCAACACTCATAGAAGCAACAATTAAGAAATCAAATAAAGTATTTCATTACGCAAATCTGCTGTACCAGACTTCTTTAAAGTGTTCAAGTGCAAAGATGTTAGTTTGAGGACTAAGGTGTGTCTGACTCAAGCCATGGTAGTTTCATTAGCCTCATATGTATGTGATAGTTGGACAATGAATAAGGAAGACCAATAGAAAAAGTCATACATTTGAGTTTTGATGTTGGAGAAATGCTGGGGACAGCATACGCAGACCCTGGGTTGATCAGTGGCAGCCCCATTACACCACCTCTAAATATAATCAGTTTAACCTAGATGCTCTCCTTCCTCCTGAAAGTATATAGGAATATTAAGAACAATGTAGCATTTTAGGTATAGATAAATGAAGCCC
>NW_006408543.1:26225148-26230719 GCF_000296735.1 Chrysochloris asiatica | reverse complement strand
CACACTTCCTTGTTGAGGCAGGACCCCGACATAGGACCTCGGCAGAGAAATACAGCCAGAATGATGTTCCTTAGAAGCTAGTATGACAAGAATTCTTCTCTTGTACTTTGGACATATTATCTGGAGGGACCATGCACTGGAGAAGGTAATTATGTTTCCAAAAGTGAAGGGTCAGTGAAAAAGAGGAAGTCCTCATTGAGATAGATAGGAACAGTGGTTGCAGCAATGTGTTCAAATCTCATAACAATTGTTAGGATAGTGCAGGACTGGGCAGTGTTTTGTTCTGTTGTGCATAGAGTCTGTGTTAGTCAGAACTGAATCGATTGCAATGAACAGCAGCAAAAACTTCTATGAGTGTTGATTGTGAACCCAAGAAACCTAAGTCTTTGACAATTTCATTGTTTTTTGTTTATCTTGATATTATTTATTGGTCCAGTGTGAGGGTATTTTTCTTTACATTGAAATCTTTAATATTTATCAGTAAATATTTCAAGTCTTCTTTATTTCCAGCAAGAAGGGTTGTGTTAGCTGCATATCACAGGCTGTTAAATATTCTTCCTCCAGTTTTGCTGTTCTATATGTTCTTCTTCATATAATCCAGGGTCTCATATTATTTGCTCAACATGTGATAAGTATGCTATAACTCATCAGTGCACACCTGTCCTGATTTTAAACCATGCAGTATCCCCTCATTCTGTCATAATGACTGCCTCTTAACTTATGTACAGATTCCTCATGAGCACAGTTTAGTGTCTGGAAAATCCACTGTTTTGTCAAGTTACCCATAGTTTGTTATGATCCAGGCAATCATGTTAGACACCATAATATTTATGATCATAGACTTTTGGTGTCATAATTGAACAAACAATGGGACTATCAAATATGTTTTAACTTTTGAAAAATCTTATGTGTGTTTTAGGCTATGTGCACTTTTAACCCAGATCCATTCAGTTTCAGTGCACTTATGGATTTTTTTTTTTTTCATAAGCAAATGAGATGGAATGAGTTAGTAATACCAACTTTGTGTTCTTGGACAAAATAATTCTGTTAGTGTTTCCACCATCAAGGTTTTCATTTACCTTTCAAATGAACTAAAAGCAATTTTTTGAAATCCATCCTTTGGGTCCACAAGATAGTCAGTCTATTGTCAGATTCCCCTTCCCAAAGATTTCTGGGATGTCCTGAGTAACATTTATGTAAACATCAAATCCATCTTTCTAGTCACTTGTCCTAGTTCCTAGGTTTATAGGCCATGATGTCTCTACTATTACTTCAATTGGTCAGTTGTCTTCTTATTTCCTGACCTTCCAGCCAAGAATGCTGTAGAGGCCATCTCATGTTTCACCATTGGGAATCCTGCATTCTAACTGTAGTGCATAGGGTATTTATGCCATCGCTGAATTTTGTGTGTATAATCAAAAGTTCTAGTAAATTTCTCTCTCAGATTAAGAATCAATTTGTTTAAAGGGATCCAAGTCTTCACTTAAAGAAATTGAGGATTTGTATGATCCTTTAAAATGGCAATTTCCCACTATTATCAAGATATTTAGGGTTTGTGAATATTGGGGTCAAGTTTCAGGCTATTATCAATGGATATCTTCCCTTTCTGACTGGTTGTTTTAATGCTTAGTGAAAAGAAAAATCTATCCTTCAGTGTAGACCTCTGAATCTGGGGACACTTCATTTATTTCAAGTTTGGATAATAGAGTGACTTTCCTACTTAATCCCTTGTAGACGTCTGAAGGAGTAGAGAAGTGTAGTTTCATAAAGCTCTCCCCATTCACCACTTTTACTACCTGCAATTCAGTAATGAGTATTTAAAACATTCAAAAAGTGTCTGCAGTAACTCCAGCAATGATGAAATGAAAGGAGAAAGGGATGAGATAAATCAGGTTTGATCCAGTATAAAATGTTTTCAGATGAAATTTAATGACAGTAAATTAAGGGAATTTCCCTAATATGAAGGATTGAGTTTTTATTTGTTTGTTTTTTAGTTCATTGCATATCATGTATCCAGTTGTGGGAAGGAGTTTGCTTTCTGAGATATATTCAACACTTTCTGCTGTGGTGGTAATGGGTTTATTTTGATTCATTCTATATTGACAAAATAGGGAGTAGATCCCATGCACTGCCCTGGATCATAGGAATCCCAAAATACAGTTTTTGTAACTTATTTATGGTCAGATTTATAACTGTGTTGAAATGCTTTAGTGATTAAAATAATTCAAATCTGCCATCGTATCTCTTCACTTGTGGATTAAAAATACTCAGGATTTTGTTACAAAATGTTTTGCATGTTTTCATTGCACTTCGCTTACCTAGCTTAAATTTTCCTAGTGCAACCTTTTGATCAGCTAACTGCCGAAGCATTAGCTCTATTATCTTTTGCTTCAAAAATATGTAACAGAATCTCAACCTTTTGCCCACATTCTGGAAAAGTAGTAATTAATGTCAGATACATTTTGATAACACTATTAAAGTTGTTTTAAATGCTTGAGCAGCTAATTAGAGAGAGCAGGTTTTTGTATTACTTTACCAAACATTGTCCCAATGTGAATATTATCTTTCTGATTAAACACAATGCAATATCTAACACTTTAGGATAATAATCAAATAGAGATCAAGTTCATATAGGATATGTTTACATAGAAGCATATTCACAAACCAGCAAGTCCTGCTCCTTTGGCCTGGAGAGATGAAATGACATTATGACCCAGCACATTCTTTACATGATGATGACACTGTTTGTGTTTTGCAAGAACTTATGAAACTCAGCTAAGGTCATTGTTGGGCCCAGCAATCTTGCACAAGATTAATTTTTTCAATATTTTTTGTGGATATGGAAAGGATAAGAGGAAGCCTATAGGTCATACTTCTGTCAGATGAAATTTTTCTTTGACACCTGCAGTTTGTCCACATTTTTCATGAAGAAAAGTTGCTTTAAGTTTGATATGCTAGACATATGTTGTCTGTTGTATTATCTACCTTTAAATGAATTAAACTCAGAAACTTTCCCACATTATTTCTAGTTTTGTGAATAATAAGGCTGAGAAATGAAAATATATTTTGCATGCAAACATTTTTTCAACATTTCACATTAATGAAAGCCTAAGATGCAGTTGGCAAAGCTATTAAAGCAATTTTATATCTAAGACTCCAGGCTATCAACACTTGGTCAAAATGATCTCCAGTCTTTAATAAATCTCATGATTAGCTCACATAGTATTATAGATTTTTCTTCTCTTTAAAGAGAAAGTGGTATGCATTTTTTGTTTTGTTTTTTTCTTTCTACTACTTCTAACTCAAAAGAATAAATGATAAGAAAAATAAATCAATTTAAGCTTGAAACCTTCAAGTTATTATTTTGAATAAAATTTTAGTGATACCATCAAATGATAAATGTGTGTAACTAAGGAAAAACATCACAAATTCTTGTTAGAGAAGGGATTGCTCATTACTACAAAAAATAAAGACAACAGCCTTTGGTATGGATAGCAACTCAATGTAAGAAAACAAAAATCCTCACCATTGGACCAATGGAAAAAAAAAATCCATATAAATGGAGAAAAGATTGAAGTTGTCAAAGACTTCATTTTGCTTGCATCAATCATCAACACTCAGAGAAGAAACAGTTAAGAAACTGAATGACGTATTGCGTTAGGCAAATCTGCTGTGTAAGATCTCTTTAAAGTGTTCAAGAGCAAAGTGTCAGTTTGAGGACTAAGGTGCACCTGACACAAGCCATGATATTTTCAATAACCTGATATGCATGTTAAAGTTGAACAATGTATAAGGAAGACTGTAGTATAATTGATGTATTTGAGTTATTGTGTTAGAGGACAATATTAAAAGTATCATGCATGGGCTGCCAAAAGAACAAACAGATCTGTGTTGGAAGAAATACAACCAGAATGCTCCCTGGAAGCCAGGATAGCTAGACTTAGTGTCTCCTACTTCAGATATATTGTGAGGAGGGACCAGACCTTGGAGAAGGATATTAGGGTTGGTAAAGTGGAGTGTCAGAGAAAAAGAGGAAGTCCCCCAACTAGATGGCACAGTGGCAGCAGCAATGGACTCAAGCATAGCAACAATTGTGAGTTTGGCACAGGCCCAGACAGTGTTTCATTCTGTTGTGCATAGGGTCACTATGAGTTGGTACCAACTGCATGGCACATAACAACAATATATATTTATCAACCACTCATCTGTCAGTTTGTCATGCTGTGGTAGCTTGCATTTTTCTGTGATTCAGGAAGCAATTCTACTGGTATTTTAAATACCAACAGGGTCACCTATGTTGGACAGGTTTCAGCTGAGCTTCCAGCCTAAGACAAACTAAGAATAAGGAGAGACAGACTACTTCTGAATATTTAGTCACCGAAAACCTTTTGAATACCAGTGAAAGATTGTCAGCACCAGAATACTGAACACTGACACATGAGTAAGATCACTGGAATATTGTCAGATATAGTGCTGGAAAAATGAGCCCCTCAGGTTGGAAGGCACTCAAACTATGATTGGGGAAGAGCTGCTTCCTCAAAGTAGTGTTGACTGTGATGACATAAATAGAATAAAGCCTTCAGAACCTTCAATTGCTGACATGGCACAACTCAAAATGTGGATAAAGTACTTTAAACATATATTAATCAGAACATGAAATGTACAAAATATGAATCTCAGAAAATTTAGTTTTCAAAAATGAATTGGAATTCATAAGCATCAATATCATAGGTATTAGTAAGCTGAAATGGAATGATATTGGCCATTTTGAATTTGAAAATCACATGGCTTACTGTGCTGGAGTGCAAATAGAAGAGGAACAGTGTTGCATTAATCATCCAAAAGAACATTTCAAGATCTATCTTGTAGTACAAGACTGCGTGTAATAGGATAGTATCCATATGCCTACAAGGAAGACTATTTAATACAACTATTATTCAAATTTATGCACCAAGCCCTAAAGTCATTGTGTTGGAGTTGAAGAAGTCTGTCAGCTTTTTCAGTCTGAAACTGATCATGTGTTACACTCAAGATGTATTGATAATTGCTGGTGATTGGAATGCTAACAAAGAGGAAGGACCAGTAGTTGGAAAAGATGGTATTGGTGATAGAAATGATACTAGAGATCGCATGATAGAATTTTGCAAGATCAATTACTTTTTCATTGGCAAATACATAAAATATGACTATAAACATGAACCTCAATAGATGGAAAACACAGATATCAAATTGACTACATCTGTGGAAAGAGATAATCAGAAAGCTCCATATTATCAGCCAAAACAAGACCAGGGGAAGACTGTGGAACAGACCACCAAATGCTTCAGTTTCAAGTTCAAACTGAAGCTGAAGAAAATTAAAACAAGTCCACAAGAAAGTTCACAAGAACCAAAATATGACCTTGAACATACCCCACCTAGATTTAGATATCATCTCAAGAACAGATTTGATGAATTACACACTAATGACTGAAGTCCAGAAGAGTTGTACAATGACACCAAAAAACATCATATAGAAAGAGAGCAAAAGGTCATTAAGAAGACAAGAAAGAAGAAAGACCAAAATGGATGT
>NW_006408543.1:26218610-26223873 GCF_000296735.1 Chrysochloris asiatica | reverse complement strand
AACTCCAGCTTCTTGCCCTCTAGAACATAGCCATTTACTTGGCCACACGGGGCTGATCTTGAAGCAAAACATGCAAGACACTTGCCCTGTTGGGACTGCTTCTCCAGAAAACGACTGATTTTTGCCTTCTTTTTCCTTTCATCATATTTTTTTCCTGAATTTTATTTGATTGCTTTTTGTTTAATAGCTCTTCCTCTTCAGGAGTCAGTTTGGCTCCCTTCTTGTGCCCCCAGAGGCAGTGCATGGTGGGAGATGTACCACTGCTAGTATGGTGTGCTATCATTGGGCACAATGTAGTTCTTCACTAGGGTCTTATTGCAGACTAGCTCATTATTGGATGCATGATGATCCTTGTTTTCTGAGTACAATACTCATAGCCCCAGGAGAAGTTCCCCACATCTAACCTCAGGGCCTGGCATTTCTTGTTGCCTCCTCTATCATGTACTTTGTGTATGTGTCCGCCAATCTTAATATTGGCAGTTAGGCATCCCAGCTCATACTTCTGCTTCTTGTGGTAGGGCTTTCTCTTCCCCTCATCTTATGGTGGTTGTGCCAGTTGTCCTAAGAGATACCCATCACTAGGCACTGTCCAAAAATAGTTAAAATAATTATTGATGAAGATCAAAGACCATAACCTTCAGTATGGGTTACACCTCAATGTAAAGAAGATAAAGGTTTTTTACAAAATGACCAATAAATATGTCAAGATAAATGGAGAAAAGTTTTAAGTTGTCAAAGACTTAATTTTGCTCATATCAACCTTCCACACTCATGAAAGCTGCAAACAAGAAATCAAGCGACATATTGCTTTAGGCAAATATGTTGCATTAGACCTGTTTAGATGTTCAAGAGCAAAGATGTCAGTTTGAGGACCAAGGTGCACCTGACCCAAACTTGTATTTTCAATAGCCTCACATGCATGTGGCTATTGGACAGTGAATAAGTAAGATTGTAGTAGAATTGATGCATTGAGTTATGGTGTTGGAGGAGAATATTCAAAGTGCCATGGACTGCCAAAAGGACAAATCTGTATTGTAAGATATACATACAGCCAGCATGCTCCCTGAAAACCAAAATGGCCAAGCTTCATCTCTCATCCTTCTGATATATTATCAGGATTGATGAATCCCTGGAGAAAGACATCATGCTTGGTAAAGTGGAGGGTCAGTAAACAAGTGGAATAGCCCAAATGAGATTGATTGGCAAATTGGCAGTAGCCCTGGGCTCAAGCATAATAATGATTATGACTTTGGCACAGGATCAGGCAATGTTTCATTCTGTTATACACAAGGTCACTATGAGGTAGTAGTGACAGAATTTAACAACAACATATATCTATACACAGACAGACAGACAGGTAGAGATAGATGGGTAAAGGTGTCCAGGTATGACACAGTAGAATAAACACTGAATTGCAAGATTGGCAGATCAAACTCTCATCAGTTGCTCCTTGGAAACCCCATAGAGGGGCTGTATGAGTCAGGACCGAATCTATGTCTATGAGTCAGAGCTAACACGATGGCACTTACTTAATAACCACATTTATACACAAGAGGCCTGGTAGCATAAGGCCTACAAGTTGGGCTGCTAATGGCAAGGTCAGTAGCTCAATTCTACCTGATCCTTTGAGGAAGAAAGATGAGGCCTTCTGCTCTCTTAAAGATTTGCTGCATCATAAGGCCTGAACAGGGTTCCTATGAGATGGAACTAACTCCAAGATATGAAACCATTATTACTATATGTTTATTGTTGTTGTTGTTGTTAGGTGTCATTAAGTCAGTACTGACTCATAGCAACCCCATGTACAATAGAATGAAACACTGCCCAATCCTGGGTCAACCTCACAATCATTCCTATGCCTAAGCCCATTGGTGCTGTCACTGTCCAATCCATCTCATTGGGGGTCTTCCTCTTTTTCTCCAACCCTCCACTTTACAAAATATGATACCTTTCACCAGGGACTGGTCTCTCCTGATAATATGTTTGAAGAATGAGAGGCAAAGTCTAGTCATTCTGGCTTCCAGGGAGCATTCTAGCTCTTCTTCCAACATAGATCTATTTGTTCTTTTGGCAATCTTTGGTACTTTTAATATGGTACTTTTAATATTCTCCTCCAACAGCATAACACTAATGAATTAATTCCTCTATGGTCTTCTTTATTCACTGTCCAATTTTCACATGCATATGAGGATTTTTAAAATACCATGGCTTGAGCCCAGCGTACCTAAGTCCTCAAACTGACGTCTTTGCTCTTCAACACTTTAGAGGTCTTGTGCAGTAAATTTGCCTAATGCAATACGTCATTTAATTTTTGACTGCTGCTTTCCTGAATGTTGATGGTTGATCCAAGCAAAGTGAAGTCTTTGACAACTTCAGTTTTTTCTCCATTTATATGTATGTTGTTTGTTGGGCCAGCGGTGAGGATTTTTTTTTTCTTTGCATTGAGGTACAACCCATGGTCATTGATCTTCATCAGTAAATATTTGAAATCCTCTTCAGTTTCAGTAAGCAAGGTTGTATCATCTACATATTGCACTTTGTTCTTGAGTCTACCTCCAATCCTGATGCCTTGTTTTTCCTCATGTAATTCAGCTTCTCAAATTATTTGCTTAGCATACAGATTGAGTAAATATGGTGAAATAATACAAACAAGGAACACATTTCTAATTCCAGGTCTTTGCACACAATCTGAGATTGTCTTTTCAAGCTTAACTTTGAAATTTTCTATTCAGATCTTTTACCTCCTCATTTCTTAGATTTGCTTTAGCATCTGTATGCTGAAAAGCAAGTTTCAGATTCTTTTCTGACATCCATTTTGGTCTTTTTTCTTTTTCCTTGTTTGATGTTCTTTACTTCATCCCACAACTCTTCTGGTCTTTGGTCTTTTGTGTCTAATGCGTCAAATCTGTTCTTGATATGATATCTAAATCTTGTAAGATATGTTCAAGACTATATTTTGGTTCTTGTGGACTTGTTTAAATTTTCTTCAGCTTCAGCTTGAACTTGCATATGAGCAATTGAGGGTCTGTTCCAGTCTTCTCCTGGCCATGTTTCAACTGATGATATGGAGCTTTTCCACCATCTCTTCCCACAGATGTAGTCAGTTTGATTTGTGTGTATGCCATTTGGTGAGGTACATGTGTATATCTGTCTTTTATGTTATTGAAAAAAGTATTTGCAATGAAGAAGTAATTAATCTTGCAAAATTCTATTATGTGATGTCCAGCATCGTATCTATCACCAAGGCTCTATTTTCCCACGACTGATCCTTCCTCTTTTTTCCAGTCTTTGCATTCCAATCACTAGTAATGATCAATGCATCTTGATTGCATGTTTGATGAATTTCATTTGAAGAAACTAGTAAAATTCTTCAGTTTCATAATTATTGGCTTTAGTGGTTGGTGTGTAAATTTTAAATAATAGTGGTATTAACTGGTCTTCCTTGTAGGCATATGTATATTATCCTATCACAAACAGTGGTGTACTTCAAGACAGGTCTTGATATGTTCTTTTTGATGATGAATATGATGTCATTCCTCTTAAATTAGTCATTCCTGGCATAGTAAACCATGTGATTATCAGATTCAAAATGGCCAATACCAGTCCTTTCCAGCTCAGTATGCCTACAATAATGATATCTATGCATTCCATTTCATTTTTGACAATATCAAATTTTCTTAGATTCATATTTAATACATTCCATGTTCTGATTATTAATGGATGTTACAGCTGTTTCTCTTCATTTTGAGTTGTGCCCCTTCGCATCATCATTGTCAACTCTACTTGAGTAGTGTTATGAGTGAGTCCAATCCTGATGAATTGTTTTTCCAATACTGTGTCTACAAATATTCTGGTGGCATTAATCATGTTCCAGTATTTAATATTCTGGTGCCAACAGTGTTCCCCTGCTTTTCATAAGGTTTTCAGTGACTAAATATTTGGAAGTAGTCATTTCCCTTTCTTCCTAGTGTGTCTTCATCTGGAAGTTAAGCTGAAATCAGTTCACTGTGGCTGCCCTACAGGTATTGAATATACCTGTAGTATAGCTTCCGGAATTACAGCAACACATAAGCCACCACACTCCCGTAAGGATTTACACCCTCGGAAACCCTGTACATAACAACAACAACAACAATAGCTTCCGGAATTACAGCAACACATAAGCCACCACAGTACCACAAACTGACAGATGAGTGTATATTGTGCTGTAGGATCACCACTGGACTGTGAACCACAAGGTCAGTAGTTCAAACTAACCAGCTCCTCCTTGGAAACTTTATACAGTGTTGCTGTGAGTCAGAACTAACTTGAAAGCACTTACCAACAACCAGTATATATGTACACTAGGACACACACGCATGCTCTCTCTGTGTCTCTCTATCACTCTGTCTCAGTCTCTATAAATATGTATATATTTCTTGTTGTTGTTGGTAGGTATCATTGTTTTAGTTCCAAACCGCAGTGACCTTATGTACAACAGAACAAAACACTGCCCAGTCCTGTGCCATCCTCACAATTGCTGCTATGCTTGAGCCCATTGATGCTGTCACTGAGCCAATCCATCTCATTCAGGGTTCCCCTCTTTTTCACTGTCCCACCAATTTCCCAAGTGTGATGTCCTTCTCCAGGGACTGGTCCCTTCTGTCAACATGTCCTAAATATGAGAGATGAAATCTGGCCATTCTAGTTTCTAGGGAGTATTCTGATTATACTTCTTCCAACACAGATTTGTTTGTTCTTCTGGCAGTCCATGATACCGTCAACGTATATATGTGTGTGTGTGTGTGTGTGTGTGTGTGTGTGTATGTGTTTTGTTGTTAAGTGTCATCTAGTTGCATCTGACTCATAGCAACCCTGTATAGGGTTTCCATAGAGAATCTGGTGGGTTTGAACTATCCGTCTTGTGTGTCACAGTCCAGTGTTGATCTATGGTACTGAAGGTTTGCTATGAGTTGGAATTCATTCAACAGCACTTTACTATTACTATAATACAATAATATTATATATATGTTGTTGTTGTTAAGTACCGTGTAATCGGTAGTGTCCCTGCACAGGGTTCCTGAGGCTATAAATCTTTACGGGAGCAGAACACCTCATCTTTCTTCCACAGAGCTGCTGGTAGTTTCGAACTGCTAACCTTGAGGTTGGCAGCCCGGATCGTAACCACTACGCTACCAGAGCTCCTTATTATATATATGTTGTTGTTGTTAAGTGCCGTCGAGTCAGTTCTGGCCCATAGTGACCCTGTATAGGGTTTCCAAGG
>NW_006408543.1:26215440-26216255 GCF_000296735.1 Chrysochloris asiatica | reverse complement strand
GGATCACTCAGTGTTTCCAGGGTATGCACTTATTCATTTAATCCTAACAGTGTTACTAAAAGTAAGTACTATCATTTTCCTTATTTTACAGAAAAATGTCAACCTTTAGAATGGCTGAATAAATTTCTTATGACAACACAGCTAGCAAGTGGTTCTGTAACCAGCATCTGTTCTATTCTGAATCCAAGTGTTTACCCTAACATTACAAAGCTTCATAATAGGAGTCTTCTTAATGCTAGACAGGCAAGTGAGCTTAAGTATAGATTGAGGGTGAGCTGCTAAATTACCTAGAGAAAATGGGCTTCAAATTCTAGTTCATAAGGGTTCTCTGAAACCTACTTACATAGGATCTTCAGGTTGAAAACTTACAGCACCCATACACACAGCTATATATTAAGTGAAGTAAGCAAAGAAGTGTATTTCAACATTGACTCATCTCTGTTCTGACCAAGGAAGGCAGGAAAAATCAGTGTATTTCTGACAGAGATTAATGATGAAGATGTCTATATGCAGATATAATGTTTACAACCATCTTAGAATGACAAATTTGCTCTACAGTGTCTTAAGTGTGGTTCTTATTCCAGAAATTTAAGGGAACATGATTGATTTTGATACTGTCATTCAAATAGGATGAGTGGAATCCAATCTTCGAAACTGCCCCATCTTATGAATGCACAAGCATTCAGTTACTTACAGGAATTACCTCCTCAAATCAACCTATTTTTTTTTTTTTTTTGTCACCAAATTTGTTGATAGATTTAATTATTCTTAGCTTATTAATGTTAAAATCTGCTACAAGTGGGGGTTTTATTGGA
>NW_006408543.1:26203829-26215030 GCF_000296735.1 Chrysochloris asiatica | reverse complement strand
AATCCATATCGAAGGCTGTGCTCTTTAATCTTCATAAGTAAATATTTCAAGTCCTCTTCACTTTCAGCGATCAAGGTTGTATCATATTAACATAGTCCCCCTAACTCTAAGTAATTTAGAGTCATCATCTGCTCCCTTTCTCCATGTCCCCATCTCTGGTGTCAGTGCTTCTCTGGATAAGGACCCACATTCCGCTTGTGTCCTTCTCCCTTGATAGTCCTAGGGTCCTCTATTTCTGGACTGTAAGATTAACTGCTCTCTCGATTTTGTTACAAAACTTCTACCTTTACAATTGTGACAATCGCAATTAATCATGGTAACAATTACTCACTATTGAATCATAAGAGTCTTATCCCCATCTCTTTTCACCATACCCATCTAGATGAGATAAAACCTATTCTGTGGGGACTCTGTCTCCCCCCCCACACTTTTAAACTATACTCCTTCTTGAAAACTTGTAAGCCAGTCACTTCATGCCTTTATCCCCCCTTCATTTTAGGTAGCCAATGTCTAAGTTGTCCATCCCTATCTACACTGTATACAGAGAGGCTAGCATTGATACGTGATGTGAAGACTCCTTCCCTCTCTTTTGGTATTTTGAGCTACTACATCCATGAGTATTGGTCATGTTCATCAAACTGTAGCAATTTTCCTTGTTTCCTTTATCGAAAATAAAAATTTTTATCTTCCTCTAGTTGAGTGCTGATTATCAAGCCATCAAGACTAAGTCAAATGGGTATTATCTGCAAGTTTGGGTGTTCTTGTACCCAAATATATTTTTGAAAAGGTTATGAGATTGCCAAATTTTACACTCAGTAAGAGCTCAGTGACAGAAATAGTACTGGCTGCTCAATTAGTTCGATTATCTCTTTCGGGATTTTGAAAAATGATGTGATTGGTCACCTTAATAGGCTAGTTAAGATTTTAGTCTGACTCTGAAGCAATGAAAGAGTTCAGAAAGTATCTTCTATTCCCTTCTAGTATCATACATACGTAAGTGGGCATATAATTGACTGCACATGGTTTTGAGACCAGCTGCTATCTACAAAGCCAATAGTCAAGGGATGTCCTTTAGGTCCATGTTTAATTTTACTGAGCAATTCAGTAATTAGTTACTTTGAATGTCCATTGGAATGAAATATAGAAAGATAGTCATAAAGATTGGGAATATAAATTGTTTAGAAACTGGGCTTTGTTTTGCTTTTTCTTCCTTGAATCTTGAACATTATTTTTAAACAAGAATGCTAAGAGAAATAACAATCTACCTCAACTCCCTATGTAGCAATAGATCAAGTAAAAACTAAGAGATTAGTCAATGCCATGCTATGTATTTGAGTTACCTGAGCTGAGAATGCAATATAAAATACAGAGTGTGGAACTGTATCTGAACTTCCACTTTGCACCGCTGGCTCCCAATGTTTTCTTGTCTTGATATAAATGAAATCAAACCAAATTGTCTTCATTTTGCAAATTTATTTATTATGTAATATTTACTGAGCATATTCTATAAGGCAAGCACTGTGTTAAGGTCTGATGAAACAGCAATGAATAAAGCAGATACATTTCTGTTCTAAGGGAGGTTAAAGAGGTTAATTGATGATTAACAAATAGTGCATACATGTGCAATTTGGCATGTGTTAGAAGATTCTAGATTATGCTGAGGCAGAATGTCATTTTACAGAGAATGTGTCTGTGAAGAGGTAAATTTTGAACTGAGAGCTAAATAAAGAGTGAGAATCTGATTGATTCCTAGGGAAAGAGGAAAGAAACAGCAATTGTGAAGGACCTAAGGTTGCAAATTATTTAGAAAATTCAAGAATTAACTAGAGACAAGTATGTTGAGAGGAGAGTATAACAATAATATTTCAGAGAGAACGTGTGTGGGGCTGAGGATAGGTAGACTTAAATTTTTTTTTTTTTAATCACAATGAAGATTTTGGCCTTAATTTGTCTTCATAGAAAACTAAGAAAAAGCGATATTTCAAAAACATGTTCTGAAAGAGAGAGAGTCACTTGTTAGCAGTAGATGTAAAGAAAAGTGCCTAATTTCTGTATTATATGTATAGCATCATTAATTAAAATTGTTATGAGTTTTAGACTCCGTAGGAGATGAAAATGAGTTTGACAAAAATAATAATAATAATAATAATTGTATTCATTTATCTGTGAAAATATTAAAGCACAGAAACTCTCAATGATGAAAATGCATCCCTTTTAGATAAATGTGTGAAATATCTAGTGGCGTTGAGAGGGTAGAGATACAGGAAGTTGTAAGAGGTCTGTTGATAATATAGAACCGTGTCCTCAGGATTGTATCTCGTACTGTATAGACACAATGAATGAATCACCTTTCTGCCTCACCTCTCTAAAGAGTGAGAAGAGAGGGAAGAGTGAGGTCTGGATTATTACCTGACCATAGAACCAGAATGGTGAAATAAAAGGACCATTGATGTCTGTTTTCAGAAAGAGAGATTCTCATCTTTCCCCAGAGCTGCCTTGCCATTCCCTGCTGAGGGCTGCATCCTTTCTTGAGCTCCTTTGTCTGCTTAACTTCTTATCTGAATCTTTCTCCATAATTTCCCCAGAAAGAACAGGAACCACAAAAACTACATACTGATTCATAAGATAAATCAAAAGAGAAAAGCATAGCTTATTTCACAGATGGCTGTACAGGGGTACAGAAGAAATGACCAGTCAGGATATGCAGGACATGTTAGGGAAGCATACACAAGATCCACCCTCAAGTTGAGTTGCTACAAAGTCAGGAGTACAAGATAAGGGTCTGAATAAGAGTTTTCAAATCTCAAATCCTAAATAGCAAACTTAACACATTCTTGACATACATGCATGAGAGAGATGACAGTAAAATTTACAGCTTTTATCAGAGTCCTGGTGCACCGCTTTAGGATCAGCTGGACCACTAGCCAGTAAGATGGCGATTCAAGTCCATCAACCACTCCTTGGAAACTTTAATAAGCCGCTGTGAGTCAGAACTGACTTGACAACACTAGACAACAACAACAACAATCTGAGCCATGCTTTTAAAGATGAGGTGCTATTTTGGGAATGTACTACAATGAATCAAAGAATTTTAAGCAACACTTACATCACTTACCTTCTGGGAAGTGAATTTTAATTCCTTTAGCATTAGTGTATATGTCATCTTATATACTATATAGTGATTTTAGGCAGTTTGGAGTGCGAGTTTCATGTCTATCTTAGTTTATTTGTAGTAATTGACACTGTGATGCTGTAAGATATTGTCTGCTAACAGAAAAGTTGGAGGTTCAAACCCACCAGCTGCTCCTCAGAAACCCTTATACAGGGCTGCTATGAGTCAGAACTGGCTCAATGGCACTTAACCCTATAGCTCTAAAAAGGGCACAGTAACACTTTCTTAACAAAGCTGCTATAAAAGGATTAAGTGTGGGATGTTGTTGCTAAATTCTGACTCATAGCAACCCTGTATAGCGTTTCTTAGGAGCACGTGGTAGGTTGAAACCACTAATCTGTCAGTTAGCAATCTAGTGCTTATCCCACAGAGACACACCAAGTCTCCAAGGGGGATATAACACACTTAATCCTGTCAGTTTCCCTGAGGTGGGGGCTGCAATATCTTTGATTTTACAAGAGATAAATGAAAGAGGAATGAGAAGAGATGGCACAACCTTCGACCACCAAGATAGAATTGTCTGAAGTGAAGTGTGTCCTTTGGTTCCTGCATTGAGAAACTCCTAGACACAGAGGAAGATTGATGCCAAGATACATACATGTAGGATCTCCAGGCCTACAGATGAATAAATGGAATAAGGACCTTTCCCCAGAGCTGACAAAGAGAGAACGTCTTCCCCTGAATTCAGACTTCGAGTCTCATAAAATGTGAGAATATATTTGTTTAAAGCCATCCACATGTGATATTACCGTTACAGCATTAGATAACTAAGACACCCACTTAGGAACCTTTGATTAACAATCCCATCTACTTTAAATATGGGTTTCTGATCTGAGAAAGGCAATGCAAGTTAAATAAGAATATATATATATATATATTTTAAATCAGCCCAAACCATCCGGAGTAATTGCTACTAATTGAATAGTTACTGTCATAGAAGCTTTGTGAGAAAGAAGCAACATGAAACTTAGAAGATGCTAAAATTAAATTCAGATGAGAAAGAATAAAGATTTAAAAAACAAACAAACAAAACAACAGAAAATTGTTTTATATAATTCAAGTAAAGCACAGTTTCATCCTGATCTACAAAATGTGATTTGTGTTGAAAACTTGTTATCTATATAATTTTGGTCCCAGTAATAAGTATAGCTCATTAAAACTCGTATCTATGCTGAATAGTTTATTTTTCAACCAATCACAACTTTCGATGGGAAAAGTAGCAGAGTGCCTATGTGAAAACAGACAACAAAGAGATAAAGTTCTCTCTCTTTCTCTTTCTCTCTAAAGAGGCTTATTCAGGGATTGGAGCAGACATTAGGAAATTAGACCAACTGGTAGTGTTAAATCCATTAGCCAACCTCCATTCTCCAGTGAAAAATGACATAACATTTTAACAGTTTGGGTGAAAAAATTAAATATGTGGCTCCAATCTTTAATTCCTTGGTGGGTTACTCCCCTAGTAAGTATTTGCTAAAGTTTCACCATATGTGATTCCTTGGCTTACACTTCAGATCACGTGTAAAATTTATTTAACAGGCATATTCTCAAAACAGGTTAAGTCATGAGAGGTCTTTTTCCATTTCCTTGATAGGTTTTCATTCCTCATTATTTATTCAGTGGTTAGGGGTGTTATGAGCATGTGTGTATGCATCAATGAGTTTTGTTGGAGATTTTAAGATTCTATGGAAAACAAACATTCAATTATCTAGTATTCCTTTTCTTTGATTGAAAGTAAAAGTAATAAAATATCTCAAAAATCAAAGGAAAACATGTACCACAGAAATATTCCTTGTTGTCTTCTAAATTAGGTTGGACTTTATTTTTACCTTTCATGAAGAAATAGTTGACAAGTCACTATCAATACAATGCCATGCAAGGCCAAAAACTTCGATATATTTTGTTTTTTCCAGAAGATAAAAGACTTGAAAAGGATGGTTAGAAGAAACTAAAAGTTACTTACAAAGTAAAGTGGGAAGCCTGTGGATTTACATATCTACTGCATCCTATTTTCTGTGAGGATTAAGTAATTACACATAGACTATAACTTAACAGATACTCAGTGGTCCCCTTCTGCTAAAATTCTTTCTTGCACAACTCATCATTGTGTCTGACAACACATTATGAAGTTGATATTCTTCAATAATATCTAAAATAGGTTAATTTGATAGCCTGTTGAGACCAAGTCCCTTCCATAATAGGAAATCAGATGCACACACCTGACCCAGAAGGTGACAGTCAAAGGGAACCATGAAGTGGAGATTAAGGAGGGAAAGATAACAGAAAAGATATTCTGGGAAGCTTGAACTATGGCCTTTGGGTCAGATGTTAGTCATATCAATATGGATTCTGCTGATATGACATCAAATGTTGAAGGATACTTGTCATAATTGACATCAAAAGTCGAAGGATACTCTTTCACATTGCTAGATAGATAATGAACCTTAATTTAAAATAAATAAACAACAACAACAAAAACTCAGGTCCTTTCCTTTGCAACCATTCTGTTCGAACATCAGCATTTGGAAATGGTCTCCTGATGTGATAAGCCCTGAAAACCACCCTCAACTCCTTGGAAGAAAGATAAGACTTTCTGCGCCTGTAAAGATTTGCAGCCTCAGAAACCCAAAGTAGGGTTGTTATACAAAAATAACTGCAACCATACATTGACAGACAACTTGCAGAGGTTCAAACTGGATTCAGAAGAGGCCATAGAACAAGGCATATCACTGCCTTGTTCAGAGAATATGAGAAAGATGTTTACCTGTGCTTTATTGACTATGCAAAAGCTTTTGATTGTGTGGATCATGACAAGCTATGAGCAACACTGTGGAGAATGAGTATTTCATGAGGAACCTGTACATAGACATGAGGCCATTGTTTGACCAAAATGATTTAAAACACCAAATGATTTAAAATTTGGAAAGGTGTTTGCCAGGGTTATATTATTTCACCATATTTATTCAATCAGTATTTTGAGGAAATAATTATAAAAGCTGGATTTTATGAAGAAAAACGTGGCATCAGAATTGGAGGCAGAATCAATAACACCCTTCGATATACAGATAATACAACCTTATTGCTGAAAGTGAAGAGGACTTAAAATACTTCCTGATGTAGATCAAAGACCACAGCCTTTGGTATGAGTTGCATCTCAATGTAAAGAAAACAAAAATCCTCATCAATGGACCAAGAAACCACATCCATATAAATGGAGAAACGATTGAAGTGAAAGATTTCATTTTGTTCAGATTAACCATCAACTCTAATGGAAACTGTAATCAAGGAATCAAATGACTTCCTGCATTAGGCAACTCTGCTGCACTGTTGTTGTTGATGTTAAGAGCTGTCCAACTCATAATGACCCTGTGTAGGGTTTCCAAGGCATGGCTGGTGAATTTGAACTGCTGACCATGTGGTTCAGATGAGTTTGCAGTCCAGTGCATTAACCCACAGCACCACACCACGTCTCCTCTGCTACACTGTTGTTGTTGTTATGTGCCGTGGAGTCAGTTCTGACTCATAGTGACCCTGTACAGGATTTCTGAGCCTGAAAATCTTTATGGGAGCAGAACGCCTTATCTTTCTCCCATGGAACAGCTGGTAGTTTCAAACTGCTGACCCTGAGGTTCACAGCCCAATTCGTAATCACTAGGCTACCAGAGCTCCTTTGCTGCTCTAGACCTCTATAAAGTGTTCAAGCGCAAAGATGTCAGTTTGAGGGTGAAGGTGCGCCTGACCCAAGTCGTGGTATTTTCAACAACCTCATATGCATGCAAAAGTTGAACAGTGAATAAGAAAAGCCATAAAAGAATTGATACATTTGAGTTATGGTGTTGGAGGAGAATATTGAAAGACTGCCAAAAGAACAAAGAGATCTGTGTTGGAAGAAGTACAGTCAGAGTCCTCCTTGTAAGCCAGGATGACCAGACTTCATCTCTCATACTTTGGACATATTATGAGGAGGGACCAGTCCCTAGAGAAGGATACCAGGTTTAGTAGAGAGTTGGAAAGAAGAGAATGATCACCGATGAGATGGATTGACACAGTGGCAGCAGCAATGGGGTCAGGCATAGCAGTGGCTGTGAGGTTGGTACAGGACAGGACAGTGCTTCATTCTGTTGTGAATAGGGTCTCTGTGAGTCTGTACCAACTGGATGACATCTAATAAGAACAACAACAAATGAGTTGAATCTAATGATGACAGTTTGTTTTAATTTATATCATGATTCTAGAGTGCAAAGGGGAAAGTTCTCTGTCCTTTTGTCCTTATTGTTGTTACTGTTGTTAAGTCCTGTCAAGTCAGTTCTGACCCATAGCAACCCTGTATAGGGTTTCCGAGGAGCAGCTGGTGAGCTTGAACCACCAACCTTGCAGTTCAAACGGCTTTGCAGTCTGGTGCATTAACCCGCAGCGCCACACCAGGACTTGTAATTCTCCCTAAAGAATTCTTCTTGCATTGTCTTACTTTAAATTTAAGCTTTTGCCCTCTTGGTAATGTTGTACAAGTATGGAAAATGCTTCAGCTTATTTCGATCCTCAGAAAACCATGTGCAGATTTTTGGTAAGTGTTCAGGTCTTTATTTCAATCATGGTGGTAAAATGGCAACATGCTGATAATTGTCATTTTATTCAACACTCACATGACCTGACAAATTATAACTGATAGACGTATGCTCTGGTAATTTCATCTGTTACTATGGAAGAATGGCTTCTCTGTCAATCTCCATGGGTACCTGCTATTAAAACAATAAATTCTTCTCAAAATTAAAAGGTTTTTAAAATAAAAACAATGGTAAGGAGTACAGCTGTCCCCTTTTTTCTTACTAGTTATATAAAGAGATCTAACCTTGCCACCTTTTTAAAAGATTTAGTAAGCTTTTCGTTCTCTCTGATTTCCCCCCAAATCCAGACACACAAGAAAGAGTTATAAAGAAAGGCACAGTTGTGGGAAAAATCTAAGTCTGGAAAAATAAGAAGACTGAAGTTTTTGTTAGTTCAAGTAGAGTTTAAGAAAATATAGAAGAGTCAGAAAAATACAGATACATCAATAAAGATAACTATGTTGTTGTTGTTAAGTGCTGTGGAGTCGGTTCTGACTCATAGCGACCCTGCACAGGGTTTCCGAGGCTGTAAATCTTTACAGGAGCAGAACGCCTCATCTTTCTCCCGTGGAACCGCTAGTAGTTTCGAACTGCTGACCTTGCGGTTCACAGCCCGATTCGTAACCACTATGCTACCAGATGACTATAGTAAAATATTAACACCTGACTTTGAAGAATAGGTTGTTATTGGGTGCCATTGAGTAGGTTCTGACTCATAGTGACCCTATGAACAAATAGAACAAAACACTGCCTGGTTGTGTGCCATCTTAGTAATTATTATATGAGTCCACTTGTGTCTTCACTGTGTTAATCCATTTCCTTGGGGGTCTTCCTCTTTTTCACTGATCCTCTACTTTATCAAGCATGATGTCCTTTTCCAGCAACCGGTCCCTCCTGTAACTTGTCCAAAGTATGAGAGATGAAGCCTTGTTATCCTGGGTTCTAAGGAGCATTTTGTCTATACTTCTACCAACACAGATTTGTTTGTTTTCTGGCAGTCCATGGTACTTTTAATATTCTTCTCCAACACCATAATTCAAATGTATTGATTCTTCTAAAGTCTTTATTCATCGTCCAACTTTTACATGCATATGACACAATTGAAAATGCCATGGCTTGAGACAGGCACACCTTAGCATTCAAACTGATGTCTTTGCTCTTTAACACTTTCAAGAGGCCTTTTACAACAGATTTGAAGAAATAGTGTGTGGAATTAATTTTTTCATTTAATTGTACATTGAATTAAAAACAAAAATGTTGAAGTAAGGACCATTGAATTTAAATTTTAGAATAATTTATTGAAAACAATGAATAAAAAATATCTGAAAAATAAACCTGATGTAAGTTTGTGGGGGGAAAATAAATATGATTTAATTCACAATAAAAGTTTACAAACGTACCTACTGATCCAACTTTTATGGAACAGATCTGACACAAGAAGGATGCATCCTTTCTAAGACCTGCTTGCTCTAAAAAAGAAGATAGAGTAGTAGTTTACCCATGCATCCAATACAATTCAACCTTTGTCATCTGTGATGTTTTACCATCCATTCTTCAACTTCAATAGCATATCATTGAATTTGCATCATTGTGGCTTCAGAAAAACTGGCATGTCACTGAAATGAAGTTTTATCTACTGTAATTGACTCGATTTGGCATGTAGTCTAGGTTTATGAGAGACTAAGAATGGAGAATCTCGATGTGTATGGTGATGTCATACAGCCCATGATGTATCTAATTTGGGTGTGCTTTGCTCTGATAAGTCAATTTTAATCCCCAGCTATGGTCATTTTTTATGTATAATGATGGTTAATGGTATATCTAGCCTGAGGAATGACCAAATACAAATGCTGGGAAACTTATGCACAGTTGTACATGGATTCACAGTTGTACAGAGTGATTTCTTGAAATGTATTCTGCCTACCTTTAACTGTGGGAACATCAATCACTATTTATTAAGGCCCTAAAGTACTTAGAGCACTGTGATAACAAAACAAGTGATACCTGAGCTATGATACCTTCAAGTATGCTAACTTTTATCATTCTGACTGGAAATGCAATAGAAGGTCAGCCAGCACTATCCATCATGGGGTGAAGGCAAGAAAACTTAAGTTGGGCTTTGAAGAATTGGTAGAATTTAGAGAAACAGAACATATGAGTTTCACAGAAAAGAAGCCAAAATATACAAAAGTAAAATAGTGGACATGAGAATGGATATACTGGAAAGAGGCATGAAATGAGGCAGAAGAGATAGCAAATGTACTGCTCTGGTAAAACAAGGTTGGTTAGATAAGAAAATCTTAGGTTAAAGGAGGTTTCAAATATACTCAAAACAGTTGTCTTTATACTTAATATGACAAAGATATTTTTATATAGGAGAATGATGTCTAGACAATGACATTTGTTCAACTGATATAGAGTAAGTGTAATATAGATATTAGAAGCTAGAAAGAGGATCTAAATATCATAGCCAGCACCTAGACAGTTTTTCATATTCTGGTGGCTTTAATAGTGCAATAATGCTGGAAGATACGACACTGGCATTTCAAATAGCAGTCTGGTGGACAGGTTTCAGCAAAATTTCCAGGCTAAGACAGGGTTAGAAGAAAGGCCTGGTGATCTATTTCTGAAAATAAGCCAATGAAAATCCTATGGATTGCAAGAGAAGCATCTCCATTGTAATGCTGGAAGTTAATAACTTAGGTTAGAAGGTACTCAGTACACACACGGGCCATTAACAATGGACTTGAGTATACTGAAGTTTTGAAAAGGATGGACATTTTTTTCCTGTTGTACATGGAGCAGCTGCGAGTGAGAACCCGCTGAAAAGCAGCTAACACAGTAAATATAAAAGGGAGTTTAGAGATTACTAGCATGGTACCAATACAAACTCATATGAAGTTTAATTCAATAGAGGACTAATTCATTCTTATACTAGTGGACTTACTACCCAGCATAAGGATCTTTTTAAGTAAGTTTGTTATGAAGTAAATTCTTAGAAAAATCTTAATTTTGTTGAATTTTATTGCAAAATAATAGCTATGCTGTTAAATATATATGTATGTATATGCCCTTGAATGTTTTTGCCATATTTGAGGGAAAGGAGAAGTGTGTCTTAGTTCAGGTTTTCAACATGAAACCCCTATATTGATTCTATTCATGTTGTTTCTGTTGTTAACTGCTGTTTAGCTGGTTCTGACCCATAATGACCCCTCTATAGGGTTTCCGAGTAGTGGCTGGTGAACTTGAATGGCTGATATTGTGGTTCAAACTGACCTTACAGTCCAGCACATTTACCCACAGAGCTACACCAGGATTCTATGCACAGGTTTTTTGTTTTTTTTTCAGAAAGCTAATTAATGAGTTATGAATTGAGCTGCGAACCACAAGATCAGCAGTTTGAAACTACCAGCTGCTCTGTGGGAGAA